>NW_026694618.1:3235000-3835000 GCF_021218885.2 Marmota monax | reverse complement strand
GCCACTGAGGAACCCATACTGGTCTATCTGATTTCCAAGTAATTTTTATTGCCTCAGTGACCCCTTCTGAAAACCCAGTCCATGTCTATTTATTCCCTGATCTATTTGAATTGGTGCTGCTATGCCTTGTTCTCCTAGTCTTTTTTCTTTCCTGAAACCTTGTCTAGCCCTAATAGTGGGCGCATTTGGATTGATGTTATTTGTTAATGTCAAACCTAATTGATCTAGGACATCTCGTCCCCATAAATTTATAGGAAGATGATCCAATACATATGGCTGTATAGTTCCTTCACATCCTTCAGGATCCTTCCAATCTAATACCATTGCACTTCTATGGGGATTAGTCGCCACTCCTAGGCCTCGAAGCGTTTGAGTGGCTTGTTGTAACGGCCAATGTTTTGGCCATTCTTGACGAGATATGATGCTAAGGTCTGCACCTGTATCCAGTAGTCCATTAAATTCATGTCCTTGAATATTTAGTTTTAGCATGGGACGAGAATCTAAATTTAAAGACAGCATAGCCCAATCTACACCTGTGGAGCCTAATCTCCTGGAACCTCTTTCTATAGTACTACTGGAAAATTTATCATGTAGGCTGGGTATTATTAATAACTGTGCTATTCTATCTCCTGGTGAAATTACTGATATACCCTTTGGAGAGCTAGCTATAATTTTTATTTCACCTTCATAATCGGGATCAATTACCCCGGGACTTATCATAAGTCCTTTTAGCGTAGAAGAACTGCGTCCTAACAATAAGCCTACTGTTCCTTGGGGAAGAGGTCCTTTTACTCCTGTGGGAATGATTTGAACTCCCATCTCTGGAGTTAGTACTGCTCTGGCGGAGGCGCAGATGTCCAACCCTGCGCTTCCTCTGGTTCGTCTGATGAGAGATCTGATGGATAATGTGTCCTGGGCACTACCCTGATGGTGTTGCTGGGTTCCTCCATGGTGTTTCTGGGTTCCTCCAGTGCCCCGTACATTTGTGGTCATGGGCCCCGGAGCATTGGGGCCCCCGTCCGTTTTTTGGCAATGGAGCTCGATGCCTTTCTCCACGATATCGTGGGTAAACACTTGGTCCTTGTCTGTTTTTTGATAACGGAATACCCTCTATGGTGGTTTGAGAACGGCATTCATTAGCCCAATGTTTCCCTCTACGGCATCGTGGGCAAATACCCGGTATTCTATTCGTTTGATATCTAGCTTTGTTAAACCCTCCTCCTATGGGGCAACTCCTTTTAAAATGTCCTGTTTGATCACAATTATAGCATGTTTTTGGCCTGGCATCTAAAGCCTGTTGTACTGCTGCTAAGACTTGCCCTTGTTCATTAATGTCTCTACATAATTTAATATATGTGTTTAAATCTTTATGTCTCCATGGTCTAATGACCTCTCTGCAACAACGATTTGCTTGGTCATAAGCCAGTTGTTTTATAAATGGCATTGCCTGTTCTGTATCCCCAAAAATTCTGGAAGCTGCTTGAATAAGCCTATCTACAAATTCAGCGTAAGGTTCATTAGTTCCTTGTATTACCTTAGATAATTGACCTTGTAAACCTCCATGCCCCTGTAAAGTTTTCCATGCCCTAACCGCATCTACAGCAATTTGTGCGTATACGCCAGGATCATATTCAATTTGTTGCCGTTGACCCTCATAAGGTCCTTTTCCTAACAACATATCTAGATTTCTTTGAGGGTAACCAGCTGCTGCATTTCGTCTAGCTGTCTCCCTGCAAAATTCCTCATTGGCAACCTTCCATAACAAATACTGTCCTCCATTTAGCACAGATTTACACATACTAGCCCAATCTGCTGGCGTCATGTCCAAGTTGGTAATGGATTCGACCATGCTTACAGTGAACGGTGCTTGAGGACCATAGGTTGTTACAGCCTCCTTTAACTGCTTCACTGTTTTGAAATCTAAAGCACGGTGAATTCGCTGCCCTCCTGCCTGCTCAAGTACAGGGCATGCTAATCTTTGAGGTCCTGTCTCAGGATCCCATCTATCAACTACGGGGTTTGAGGGCCACTCAGCTATCTCCATAGGGGGAGCTGTTGGTTGAATTACGCTCTCTGGTGATAGAACGGTGTTAGTAGCAGCCTCCTGTTGTAGCTTTTTCCCTAATAGCTGTTTCTCCTCTAAGCTTTCTTCCTTTAAATTTTCTTCCTCTGTCTGACTAGCTTGAGAGACCTTCTCTTTTGCTTGATCTAAAATGTCTTTCTCCATGGTCTGAACCTCTAACAATTTACTTAACACTCTTTCAGTTTGTTTTTTACTAATTTCTAATCTGTTATAAAGATAACGCAACCCAGTAAGATAACACAAAACAAAACCGAAACAGAATGAAACAAAAACGGAACAAAAAATCGTTGTATCAATTTTCCTATTTTCTTGACATGTGCATTTGTGGTCTATTTCTATCTCTTCCTCAGGGGCGAACAACTTCAAACCTTGAGCCAACCATTTTTCCCAATCTGCCTGAGAAAATTCTAGGGATAGGCAGCTTGAAACAAACACAAAACAAATCAAAACAAGAACACATTGTTTTTTAAAATGGTCGCCCATTCTCTCGCCTTCCCTTAGGGGCAAGCAATTTCACTTACCCCGAAGCTTCAGACGTTCCCCGAACGGGCCGCCAAATGCCGCAGTCTGGCTGGGCACAAATCACGAGCCACTGAAGCAGGAACAAACTTTATTTTTAAACTGCAGGAAAACACTTCACACAGCTCCCGGGGAAACCTCCTGAACGCCACGAGGCTTGTCCAGGAACCCCCAGCCGGAAATATCTCTCCCGGAAATCCCTCCTCCTGCACTTCCCCAACCAATGGGAACTCTCGGGGAATCCCCGGAAATCCCCATGAGAACTCCAAAATAGTGCGAGAACTCAAAAGTTGCGGCAGAGGCGGATAGTAATGCCTCGCCTGTCAATCAGTACTGTTGGCAAAATGCCAGGGGCCATACAGACTCGGCCGTGGCTCTCAGCAGAAGCCTTGATTATTCTAGATATGTACGGACATAGAAACATAAATTAAGTTCACTGAAGGGAAGTTTTGATAAAACTATAAGGATAAATTGCCAAATTTATCACCAGTAAGAAATTTAATACATTGCAGGAACTTATACATCAAGAGACAAAAAATTAAAAAAACCTCACAAAGAATATGAAAGAAACAACACATTTTACAGAACAAAACTGTATAGAACATTGTGCTTAAAATTTGGCAAATAGACATTCTTTCTAAGCACACAAAAAATTGATGAAAAGTTATCACGTGCCAGGACACAGAGGTCTACAGTCTTTGATCAACTTACAATTAATTTAGAAAAAAATGAATGTAAGTTTAAAAACATCCCAAGTAATTTATGCATCCTGGCATACAATGGGAACTAGAAGATACTTCAAACTGAATCAAATTAATAATGCTAAATATCAGAATTTGTAGAAAAGCTGTAGCTGGAAAGAAACTTGTTGCCTAAGTGTTTATATTGATGAAAGGAAAGATTAATGAGACAATCATCAAAAGGAAGGACAGCAAACCTAAAAAGAATAGCTAAAAGGAACTAAAAGATAAGAGTGAAAAAATCAATGAGATCTAGATCAAAAGAGTTAAGGCTTTTTCTCTGATGAAACTTTGAAAACACGTAAAACTCTGGCTGCCAGTATTAAGAAAAGGAATAGGAGACAGATAATATTAGGGATGAAGGATGGGGATGCCGTTCAGTGGTGGAGTGTTTGCCCAGCATGCACAAGGCCCAACACCCAGTACCACAAAAAATAAAAAAATTAGGAATGAAAAGGGGGAACTAACCAGAGAAAGAACATTACAGGGGCTTAGAGAAAGCCATGAAGCATTTCAACTCAGAGTATAGATTTGGGGGTCAAAGACATATGGCTTTGGATCTGAGGTCAGCTGCGTTCTAGTAATGTAACATTGGGTCCGTTTCCTGACCTCGGCAACTCATTGGAACATTAACGATAGATTGTAAACATAAAATGAAATAGGAAGTAAAACAGGGAAACAATAGCCAAGAATTTTACTGGTTTTTTAAAAATATTATTAGCATTTGAGAACAACTTCACTTTTATATATATATATATATATATATATATATAAATAGGATGTTGAGAACAGGTATGCAACTGGAGAGATAATGGAGAACATTTTCTGGGGGGACAAACATATGGGAAAAGGTATAGGACAGGACCAGAGAATCCTGTATATGGAAAAATCAGTGCATTTGGCAACATCAGAAACTTAGGACACACACAGAAAATAGCTGTGCTTTTTGCTAGCACTGACTGAGAAAATATGTTGTTAAAAATGGGTTTGCAGACACCTTACCTTAACAACTCTGCATTCCTCTCTCCATGCGCTCCTCAAACACATATACTAGGATAATCCTCTGTGCTGCTAAGGAAGATTAAACAGTAGCACAAGGAAGAAAATCAGACCAGGCCACATTTCCATGTGAAAGTTTAGAACATTACTTTAGGAGACTGGATGGGTTGGGGCACCGAGGTTGTTTAAACTCTTCCCTCTCCTTGAAACTGAATTGCACCTTAACTGTTCCATCTAGAGGGGAACCTGCCCTTGTTTGAACACTTCTAAGGAAATATAAAGGTTCAATATTATTGAAGTAATTCACGTGGAAGATTATTTAATCCTGACATATAGCTCGTTCAAACCACGTGTTTGATAAGTAAGGGCAGCAGTGGATCCTTTGAATAACAATTTTTTTTAAAAAATGTTTTTATTTGTAGACAGACACAATTCCTTTATTTTATTTATTTATTTTTATGTGATGTTGAGGATCAGATCCAGTGCCTCCCATGTGCTAGGCAAGTGCTCTTCCCCTGAGCTACAATCCAGCCCTGAATAACAATTCTTCTAACAATCAGAATCTGATAATTCTTTCGTGTGTGTGTGTGTGTGTGTGTGTCTATATTTATGTCAGGCTGGAGTATGTCAGCCCTCTCTAAATGTGTGGTCCTGAGGTTTTGAGTACGTGGTTCAGTAATCCTATCTTCTTTAATGCCAGCCATCAAAGTAGGTGAATTCATTCAAGTTGCATGGCTCCTGTCAATACAATCTGGAATCCAAAAGAGTCCAGAAAATCTGATAATCTCTCTGAAGGGAGCTACATCCCAGCAGGATGATTCCAGAAGAAGATACAAATCAATAGACCCTGCTCCAGGAATGAGGCCATTGCCCAGCTCAGCTCCATGAAAAGAGGGTGAAACAGTCAGAGAAGCTCAGCTGGCTTCATCTCAGGTCTTCCCTGCTTGGAGACTTCTTGACATGGACCACACAAGCATCCTTAGTTGCTGTTTCTCCCTCCACGGGAGGGAGAGCCATGGCCAGAGATTCCCTCTAACAAACAAGACACAAACCTGGGCTGCTCAAGCCCTATCATTGAGTAGTCCAGGGAGCCCGTGGAGAGCCGAAGCCTGGTGTTTTGAGGGATGGCTGGCAGCTTTGTCCCTGCTGGTCCTGGAAGCCTTTATGTCTGGAGATTGCAGTGCAATGCAAAGGGAGCCATTTGACAGTGTTTGCACCTTATCATTTCCAAAGAATCTCTGCTCTTGAGACAATCAGTGCTCTCAGCTGTCTGTCAAGTTCAAGCGCTTTTTATCTTAAATATATCTGAGGGTTGGGGCTGAGGAAACTAAAGGAAACTGACCACCAGAAATATTATCTGTGGAACTCAAAATAAAGCCCATCGCTGTATCTTTCTGCTACTCTTTCTTACCCTGTCAGTCTGGGGACAAAATTCGCTCTCTCTGTGTGGAACTGGCTCCTAGAGCACTGCGTAATGCTGGCCTGGAGCTACTGGGCAGTCTTTGGTAAAACCACTGTTTCATGGTCAGTCAGTCACTTCCTCTGGGTGCCTTCTTCCTGTTCTGCCATGAGCTCAGGGACACTCCTGTTTGGGGACAATCCACCTTGGCTCTGATTTATATTTTTTTTGGCACATGAGACTGGATGGACACTCCATGAACAAACAGACCCAAGGGGATTGTTGAAGTTGGCACTTAGATGGAATTTTAGTTCTTTATTGCAAATGGGTATATAAAATATATTCTAGGACTGGGAGTGTAACTCAGTAGTAGTGTTTGCCCAGCATGCACCAGACCCTGGGTTTGATCCCCAGCAAAATAAAACGAAATTAAACAAAATAAAATACTCTTAACTTGACAGATATACCCTAATAATGACAAAAACAAAGATTATGAAACAGATTATGTGTAAAGCTATGGTTGCTATGAGGGCTGGAAAAATATCAAGAAGTTATCTAAATTTAATTATTATTGCCCATATTTAGCTCTTTTGCCTAAGGGCTAGAGGTAGTTGAATGAATAATAGGATTTATAAAAATTATTGATTTTGTGTTTGTTCCATCAAATTAATTTTTTGACTTTTATTTCAGCAAAATCACTAATTTTATTATAATCAAGATGTTTACATGATTTTCAACTCATAATTGAAATCCCCTAAGGGGTTTAAAAATTGAAATTATATTTGAAGTTCACAAAATTAAGCATCTTTTATAAAAACATATAAATAGAAAAATAAAAATTATTTTGTTTCCAAAAGTTATCTTTTAAAATATTCAAAATCATCTATCAACTTTAAAGGTAAAATAAGTTATAATCAGAAATGGCAAAATTTTATTTAGAATGTTAATAATTTAAATATCATTGTGTAAAGACAAAATGATTCACATTGTAAAAATTTTATATCTAGCCAGTTACTAATATAAAGAATTGTCCATGAAACACATATGATGTATCCATGGAAATTTAAGAGCATTATGAAATATTTATATTGCCAAAAGTTCTGAAGTCACCATTTACAACTTTTCTGAATATCATGTTAATCAAGAATTAAACCAAGAAAGAGAAATAGGAAAAAGAGACTCTTAGCCTTATTGAGTTATAAATGAGTCTACTACATTTGCATTATCCCAAAGGGGGAACTTGGCAAGTTTGACTTTTCTTTTAACCCAACATTCTTCCTTTCACATCCTCCAAGCATTCCAAAGCAATATCATCATTACCCATGATCTTTTTCAACTTCGGGTTAGATTACCTTTTCTTCCAAGGAACTTTCTTTGCCCTGCAGAAGATGTGGAGGTGAACATCCTTGGGGCTTGAATACTCTGGCTGTGAGAGTGAGCAGTATGGTTATGGACTGAACTGTTCCAGCTCTGAGTGCCAGATTAAAACTGTGATTGTGGTATGAGGAGCCCTCTAAAATCTCTCTTGCCTGGGTCTATGAAAGGTACTACATGCATTACACATAATCACATTTTCTAGGAAGATCTACTGCTAACATTTTGGAATGTTTCATTCCAGTTATTTTCTGTTCCTTGTTTTGACATATGAGAATATGCCTTATATGCAATACAAACTTGTATCTTGCTTTGTTGATAAAGTTATCAGTGAAAGGAGATCTTGGCTAGATTTTTCACTTGTGCAGGAATTCCTGTCAGATAGGCATCGAGCCAAATAACTGCATTAAATTGAATATTTTAAGGGTATATATTGTTCAATATCGGCATTGGAGGATTATGGTCTCATGGTGAGTATAGTAAAAATTAAACATAATTTCAGAAACCAAAGCAACTAAATATATAAAAATCCAGAAATATACCCAAGACATAGTGTTAGATAATCTCAGTAGAAGAAATTGAAAGAAGCATGAGAGTTATTGTCCTTGTGAGAGCTTGCTTGGCTTTGTTCTTACTAAAGAGATAACAAGAAGAAATAAGCAAGAATTAATAGGCTACTGAAGAGGTTGTCTGTTCAGCCAAATTATCTACTTTTTTTAGACACAAGCTAACAATAGAAAGTTGGATCTCTTAGAGATAAATGGGCCAAGAAACTACTTAGTTTTCCTCATGCTGGCCAAGAGGAGCCACTGTTTATTGGGGGATATCATGGACTAAAACAAATTATTTATGTTCATTATTTCCTTTGAAATTTGAATATGATTTTATTTCATTTTTAATTAATTAATTAATTAGATCAAAATCACATGTGGTAATGGCAATGTGGGGGAGCGTGGGAGGAATGGAGGAACTTTAGATGGGGCAAAGGGGAGGGATGGGAAGGAAAAGAGCAAGTGGGTAGGAATGATGATGAAATGAGTTAGACATCATTACCCTAAGTACATGTATGAAGATACGAATGGTGTGAAAATACTTTGTGTACAATCAGTGACTTGAAAAATTGTGCTCTATAGGTGTAATATGAATTGAATTACATTCTGCCATCATGTATAACAAATTAGAGTAAATAAATAATTTAATTTTAAAAAATCCCATGTGGAAGATCCTGTTTACTTCAACCCACCCCCCCCCATTGGGATTGAACCAGATCCTGTTATATGCAAATAAATGACTCTGCCTCTGAACCACACCCAGCCCTCCTTCCACTTTTAAAAATGGAAAACTGAAGCTTGGTGATGTCAAGTATCTGGCTTTAGGTTCAGGGGGAAGTGGGACCAAAAAAACTGTTTCCAGTTATGCTGCTGTGGCTCTCCAGTAGGAAGCTATAACAGGTAAAACTGTTCCTTATTACTATAGGAGTGGGGTGACTCTTCTACTGCAAGGCTAGTCAATGATCATTGTATTAGTCGGGATAGGAAAGATCATGCTATAGCAAAAACAACAAGCTATCAAATCTCAGAGGATTACTTCAGCAAAGGTACATTTCTCATTCACCCTATATATCCATCTTGTACCAGCTGAGAACTCTGCTGGACTTTAGTTTTACTCTGGAAACAAGTTAATGGAGAAGCCACAACCTGAAACATTGTCAGTTGTACTGTCAGAGGGGAAAAGAGCACTAGAATATCTATCAACAATCAAAGACATCTAAACACAACTCATTGGTCAGAAAGTGTCAGGTAACTCACTGAGCCACATGGTGAGATGGGGCAGGAAGTACAGGTCAACCGAGTGCTTAGGAGACAGCCATCAATGGTTGATATCAGCATTCAATAGACAAGGGCATCACATGGTCAGACTCGTCCTTTCCTACTGTTTTTATGCTGGTGCAAGTTCTTTGTTTGGGCCAGATTGTGAAGGGCACTTGAATGGCAGCTTTCCAATAGTCATCACAGTTGTGGTTGTGAGGATAGTGGGGAATTAGCGGAAGAGTGGGGGGAATCGGGGTCCTGGAGATAATAATATCAGACATGAGCCAGGCACCATTTAAATGCACTTCATGAATATTAACTTATTGAATTTTCATATCAACCCTATGAGATAGGTCCCATTATTCCCATTTTAGAAATGAGGAAACTGGAGGTATATATGTTGAGTAAATTGCCTAGAAAACATGGCTAGTAAGAGGCAGAGTGGGATGTGAAGTCTCACAGACTGGGTCCAGAGTTCATGCCCTTAGCCACTGAGTACATTCTCCTGACTGTGGTCCCTGCTCAAAAAGAGATCAAAAAGTCACAAGCCTGGGCCCATTTTAAACTCTGTCTTTACCACAATGATTTTAACATTTGATGAGGTTCTTTTTGAAAGCCATATAAAAGTATGAGCTCTCCGTAACTATGAAGATGAACAAGTTTGTTGCTCTTGACTTAAACCAGGGAGAAGGGCCAGAAGATGTACCGTAAATTGCTTAAGGTGGTTACATGTGCCTCATTTAAGTTAGCAAGTACATGATGAAGAATCATAGTTGTGGTGTTATTGATTTGAACCACTTATGTGTACATAAACCTCAATGATTCCAGTTCCATTGGAAGACATGTCAATGCCTTAACTATACCATGAACACAAGTAGATGCAGTGGCCAGTGTGGAACCCACAGAAAAGTCATTTCACTCACTGTAGAATGCCTCCCAAACTAACTCTTCCAAGTTACTCCACTTCATTGGCATTACTGGTTCCTTAAAAAACAAAACCCAACAGAGTCCCTGTGACCATATAGAAAAAATTATTCTCATGGATCCGTTTTCTTGCCCACTTCTGTTGAGATGGAGCTGTCAGCATTAGATCTCATGATTCAAGTATCTGGACTCTAACCTTCTAAACTCCCTCATTCAGACACAAATGGGAACTCCAGAATGCACACCCAGCTGTTATTCCTATTAAGACTGACGAAAGCCTGTATTAATGCCTAATTGTATCTGGAGCATTGACCTGGGATCTATCAGCTCAAACAAGTTTTGAGGTCCTTCAAATTTACAGCAAAATAAATATTTCACTAGCTTTCAACACTTGCCTCCAAATTACTTGGAGCAAAGACATTGTTGCTTGCTATTAGAAACGATTTTTAAAAACCAGAAAGGTGATAACACATTTTCCACTGTATTGGCTTCCTATCACTGCTATAACAAGTTACTACAACTTAGTGGCTTAAAACAAGACAAATTCACTCTCTTTTAGTCAGAAGTCTGAAAGCACAGGTGTCAGTAGGGCTGCACTTCTGCCGAAATCTTTAGAAAATTCATTTCCATGACTTTTTCAGTTTCTAAAGTCTTCTTCCCCTGTCCCTCCAACGTCTTGCCTCAATCTTCACAGCTCTTCCTACTCACTCTGATCCCCTCCCTCTCTCCCCAAAGACCCTGTGATTGCATTGGACCCACCTGGATAAACCAAGCCAATTTCCCCATCTCCATATCCTTAACTTAATCACATTGCAAAATCTCTTTTACCACATAAAGCAGCATCCAAAGATTAGGATGTGGACTTTGGGGACAGGGAGAAAACATTATTCACCCGTCAAGGTTTTTCAGATTGATGATGTTATACAATTTGTACTCCAAAAATCAGAGACAAGAGAACCATTGGAAAAAAAAGAAATTATCACATGTAAAGAGAATATTATAATATTGTTGGTCTCTAGTTTTTAGTACCTGTGTCAAGGACTCACAGAGCTGGTTTTCTTCTCCTTTTCCCTATGGGCCTGACATCTGCTTGCTGGTAGATCCATAGTCACTCAGATGTGGCTCTGGAGTTGGGTATCTCAAGTTTATCTGCTGCTTTGGCAAGGCTGGATGCTGATTCTTATGGATGCAGAGTCCTCTGGGTTGCTGGGCTGGGCTTCTTCTGTTGGGTCTTCTCACTTTTTAAAGCATCATTTCTCCCTTATTTCCATCAAACACTGTACAAATGTTGAAGTCCTGTGAGAGAAGCTGAAGGAATTATCCCAGGCCCTTCAGGCTAGCAAAAGCAGGCAACTAAGTGCACCTTGCCCTGTCTTCTCATTTCTGGCTTTTAAGCTGCCTCTTTGGTGCAGAAATCTCAGAGACAGCGGCATGAAGAGCAAGGGGCTTCTTCCTGTTCAGGAGATCACAGGCCCCACTCCCTCACCCTCTGGCCCTTTACTTATCATTTCACACCCTGATGGGGCTATCAGGCCTGGTGTCACTTAATTTTGCCTCCCATGCTAGGGGATTAAAGCCAGTCCTCGGTAGGTACTACTCTGAAATAGAAAGCTACCAAGGAGGCAACTTGCAAATCCAGACTTCCCTGGGATGGGTGTGGAGCTGCAGGAGCTATCCTCCCCAAATCCAGGGCAGATTTTCCAGTTACACAAGTCAGACTGGTTCTCATACCAAACATCTCAGCAAAGAGCTCTTCCATATGCTGGGAAGAGACCCTAAAGAGCACAGTACGCATGCCAATGCCTGCTTTCTGTTCTTTTAATTTACGTATTTTTTAAAAATTTAACATAGAATATTTATACTTATCTATGGGAGTAAATTACTATAATTTGATATATGTATATAATGGGTAATGATCAAAACAGGGTAATAACCATTTCCATCTCCTCCAACTTATCATTTCTATGTTGGGAGTCTTCATATTCCTCTAGTTTCTTAAATGTATAATTATTTGTAGTAGATTTGAGTTACCTTACTGTGCTATAGAACATTAGAACTCCTTCCTCTGCTCTAACTGTACTTTGGAGAAATAAAAGAGGATGGCATCCTGCCTTTGGATCTTAGGACCAGTTCTTACCATTCAATTGGTGGAACTTGGCTAGGATGCCAGTGTGGCCTTCAGACATTTGCATGCAACTATGTGAGAAAACTTTGGACCTTGAAGAGACAGTGCCAGATAAAAATGACAACCTGCATCTCTATAATCCATTCTAGCGTGTAGGGCTAGGACCAGGGCAAGACAAGTGAGGCCTGTAAGTTACAAGCTTCAGATGCAAAATTTAAGGGAGTGCCCTCAGTGATGAAATAATCAAGAAAAACACAATTTTGGTGGAAGTATTTTTAAAAGTAAAAATTAATGCAAAAATCCATAATGAGCAAAATGTCAAAATTTTAAATAAATTCAGTAACAATGTGGTACTGTATTATATGAGAGCTTAAGGCCCAAGAAACAACCAATAACAATGATTCCATCTTTAGAAAATTTTGCTTTGTTCATTGTAGATATTTTTGCATTTTTATTTTTTAAAAACATACTGCATTAAAATATTACTTATTGTGGTTATGGAGTCTCTTGGCACTCCCTTAAATTTGTTTCCTCAAGGTGAGAAGCCCCTTTCCATCAGTTTAGGGCCAGCCCTACAGTACATAGAACAATTTGGAGGCCTGAACTTCTTTGAACTTCATGCATGTCCTGTCAGGTAGGCAAGAAAGTACAGTATTATCTGAATTTTCCAAAATAAGTGTTATGAACTGTTTGGGACCATTGTGCATGCTGGAAAAGAGATTAAAATCAGGCCCGTGGACTGAATCTGGGGCTCCAGGCATGACAACAGAGATTCTCAATTGCCTGTGTATCAAAAAATCATCTAGAAGAATTGTTAAAAATCCAAATTCCTGAGTCCCAACTACAGAAATTCTGATTCAGAAAGTCTGGGGTGGAACATAAGAATCTGCATTCTTCAAAGATGATATGAGTTGATTTTGACTTCAGTGGTCCACCAAACACTGGGCAACTTTGTAGAACTCAAGACAGAAGTCTCTAGGTTATGACTGGACAGACACAGCAGCAAGAGCTCACAGTTCTTATCATTAAAAAAGATATCTTTAGTTAATGTAAAAATTAGAATATTACTATCTAGTTAGGTTAGCCTCAGATAATTAACAGATAACCCCAAACTCCTCATCATTATTGTTAACTAAGGGAAAGCAGGGTCTTAACCCACAAAATTGATGTACTTTGAGGCATGAGAGAAGAAGAAAAATGGAAAGATGAAATTCCTGTTTTTCTTAAGGGGTTCCTTGGGCAATCCTGAGTTTGCTTGAGCTTAGTGGGTACCTGGGATGAGCACCCCAAAAGAGGGAATGGCACCCCAAAAGCAAACTTTGTCTATTTATTAAATTTTTCAGTGCAGGGTACAGCTGAGACGTTTAATCTCTGGGCATTTTTAAAATCTCAATCGAGTAAGAGAAAGTATTAAAAAAAATAGTATTTTTACTTTTACTGCTCATGGAAATGGTGCTTGAGATGTAAATGTTGCCAGAGCCACAAAAGCATAAAAGATTGAGCTGAGTATCTGGCTATAATGAAAGCAACTTTCAAAAGAATCTCGTCAGTGTTGCCAGGGAAGGCTTTCTGTTTGAGGTCAGAAGCATGAAAATCAAACAAACAAACAAAAATATTTAAACTGGATTCTTAAACCACTCATCTCTGAAAAAAAATAGCTGCTAATATTTTCTTTTCTATCAAGTGCTAGTCATGTGGATTTTACCAAAGCTTTTCATGTGCAAACACAATTTCCAGTTACCCCTGTCTTTAGTGGTTCACTGTAGTCCCACATAGCTTGATTATGGCAAAGGGCAGGATTCCACTCCAAAATTTATTGGCTTGTTTTGTTCTTTGAGCTGTGGGTAAAAGAAGTGGCGATGGGAGCCAGTTATCTAATAATTGAAGAAAAAAGAAACTGGCCACAATCAAGCTTTGGAACTCAGTGTTCAGATTGTCTGGTTCTCTGCCTCCTGTGTATGGATACACACTGACTCTTCAGGTGGAGTCTGGCTGTGTGATATATGTATACAACGGGTAATGATCAAACAGGGTAATAACCATTTCCACTCCTCCAAATTATCATTTCTATGTTGAATACTGTAATGGCAACAAAACTGCACAGGCAGCTGTGCAAATTTGAAAACAATTTGTCTGCAAAAATTGTCTTCATCTTGAGTCTTTTCTTAGTACTAAGAAGAGGAAGACAGACCTGAATTTGCATACTTCTAATGCCATCTGATGGTCTCTGCCATGTTAGGATATGGCACAAAGGCTCTTGCCAGATATCAGTGCCATGCTCTTTGACTTCCCAGTCTCCAGAACTGTAAGAAATAAATTTCTATTCTTTACCAAAAAAAAAAAAAAATTATCAATTGAAGCAATATCCAAGCATTCATGGCATCAGTATCACTTAGAGAGCTTGTTGAATTACAAATTGTTGGGCCCTGTCCCCTGAGTTTTTTGGTTTTTTTTTAAGTTTGGGTAGTCTAGGTGGGGCTTGAGAATATTCATTTCTACTAAGTTTGCAGTTGATGCTGACGCAGACTTTGAAAACCACCTATTTAGAGTGATGATTCTCAAACATGAGAATCATCTGGAGCTTTTGTTAAAATACTGATGCCCAAGTTCACCCCAGACCAATTCAATCAGACAGTTTGGAGATGGGGGTCTGTCTTAGTTCCCCAGAGTTGCTATAACAAAGCACCACAAACTGGGTGGCTAAAATGATAAGAATTTATTTTTCCACAGTACTGGAGGCTAGAAGTCCTAAATCACAGTGTTGTCAGACACAGCATCCCACAAAAGCTCTAGGGGCAGACATCCTTCTAGCTTCTCGTCATGGCCAGCAGTCCTTGGCATTCTTTCTCTTACAAATACATCACTCCAGTCTCTGCCTCCACCTTCACATGGCCTTCTTGTCTGTAGGCAGCTGTTTGTCCTCTTGTCTTTCTATAAGGACACCAATGATTGGATTTAAATTTCACCCCACTCCAGTATGACCTCTCCTTCATTTATATATTTATTATATCTGCTAAGGTTCTAGGTGGAAGTGAATTTGAAGGATTGGAGGGGTCACTGTTCAATCCTGTGCAGAGCCTTCTCCTGATGGTAAGGTGCCTGAGGGCAAGATCCCTGTGCTACTCAACTTCCATGAAGAATCTTGCACAGAATATAATGGACAAAACATCTTGGGTAAGCTCTTGTGCTCCCTTGTAATTCACGGTCAGCACAACATAACAGATAAAACACACTCCCAGTTTATGTTAAAAGCTTGTTAAAACTAACTGCAGATTCCAAGGACTTTAAAGTGTTTATATGTATGACTAATTCAGCTCTAAATTAAAGACTTTTCCCTCCAGCAACTGAAGATACTGAAGGTATTTCTTTGTAGAAAGACCTGTATTCTGTTCCTCAGGGCATTTTATAGGGAACATACCTATAAAGAGCCGAGATTACACACTTCTGAAAGCTTTTAATGATAAGAAACAATGTTTTTGAACTTCCCATTATGAACTAGAAATAATATTTTCACATGAAACAAAAATGCTAAATTACTAAACTGCCTCCCTAGGGTTTTGAATTTTGCAAAGTGTAAATGATTGTTTTCCTGAATGAAGACCACAGGGGTATCTCTTTAAAATGCCTGTGATGCAAAGCACGTGGCAGAATGCCTGCGGTCTGAACTTCAGAGTTGGAGAGGCTGTTATTATGAGATTGGGGGTGCTCACAAGTAGGTAACAGGGCCAGGCAGAATGTGGGTCAGGTCACCTGTCGGAAGGTGTGATGTGGATTGGAAATCAGAGAATGAGTGAGGTTTGTTTTGGAAGAGGTGGTAACTGAGGACTACAATCAGAACTGCCCACATGGCTTTCTGCTGGCTCTGTTATGCCAATATTGAATTTGGGAATTTGATGGGTTTCTTTGAAGACGGCTTTGTGACCCTCCCATGGAGTAGCAATACTGCATTCTGGTCTGAGCTCTGCCAGAAATGATCTCCGAAGTTTTTTGCAATTTTTAAATATACTGATGTGTGGAATACAAGTGTAATTAAAATACTTGTAATTAAAAACCCTGCTTTGCTTTGTTGTTTTATGTGGGTATATTTTATTAAAAATGTTGAGAGATTTGGTCACTTATTTAGATTTTTTTTAAATATTTATTTTTTAGTTTTTTAGGTGGACACAATATCTTTATTTTATTTTTATGTGGTGCTGAAAATCGAACCCAGTGCCTCACGCTTGCTAGGCGAACGCGCTACCACTTGAGCCACATCCCTAGCTCCCTTATTTAGATGTTTGAAAGTATTTTTCCATGAGTGTATTTCTGGTTTTGATATCCTTTATGACAGAAAATTTCTTCTTACATAAAGCAGGAACATCGCAATGTTTAGAAGTTAGGAAAATGTCTAGGTATTTTCGCAACATTTATGATGCCTTTAGAAAACTTTACAAACGTATGCTCAGTAGAGTAGTTACAGTAATTTCCAATTTTCTTTTTAAACTAACAGTGGGGATAACTTTTCACCACAACGTTGTCTTACTTCTCCCTTGATCCATCTTCTCTGCTAAAGAAGACTCCTGAAAGAAACTGAAATCCTCTGCCCATTTCTAAGCAGATACTCTCAGCTGTCTGAGACTTAGAAGTTCTACTTCAGTTCTCACATCTGAATAGTCCACTTTGTTATAAAGATTCCTTAAGGTAAAAATCAAACACAATCCAGTTTACATGACAGAAGTTTCTGGGATTTGGGCAGGAGGCCTAGGCAGCAGGGACATTTACTAGTCAAAGGTAAGCTCATGGTCCTCTTTGTCAGTCTTTGCATGAGGAAGAGGGAACCCTTCCTGCTTGAGCGTGGGCATTTCTTTTCCTCCATCTCTTCTTTGGTTATTTTGTTTGGCATGAAAGATGCACATTCATACATTTGAAGTCAAATTCTGTTGGAGGAAAAAGTTGGAATCAATGGGTGATTTTTTTTTTTAAGTGAAAAGGAAATGAATATTTGTGGAACATCTACTAAGGGCAAAGGAGCTTTTCTATTTCTTTTAGTTTTCAACATTGTTCCCTCTTTACAGATGATAAAAAGAAGGTACACAACTAGTAAGTGGTATTAAGTACATTCATATTGTGCAACTGTCACCACCATTCAACTCTGGAATGTTTTTTATCATCTCAAACTCTATACCCATTAAACAATTACTCTGCATTCCTCTCTCCCCTTAGCCCCGATATCCACTACCTACTTCCTATCTCTATGAATTGGACTATTGTTGGGACCACAGATGAGTGAGGTCATACAATATTTTTTCTTTTGTATCTGGCATATTTCACTGAATATCATGCCCTCAAGGTTCACTCATATTGGGTCGTGTGTCAGGGCATCATTCCTTTAAGAGGGAACAATAAGCCCGCTTCTGTGGCGCATGTCTGTAATCCTGGCGGTTCAGGAGGTGGAGGCAGGAGGATCACAAGTTTAAAGCCACCTCAGCAAAACAAGGCGCTAAGCAACTCAGTGAGGCCCCGTCTCTAAATAACATACAAAATAGGGCTGGGGATGTGGCTCAGTGGTGGAGTGCCCCTGAGTTCAATCCCTGGTACCAAGAAAAAAGGGGTGGGGAACAGTATTATTCCATTGTATATGGAATATTCCACATTGTCGCAGTAATATTCCAAATTTTGTGTATGCATTGTCTTTTGGTGGACAGTTGAATGGCTTCTGCCTTTCAGCTTTTCTGAATAATGCTGCCATGAACATGGACGTAGAAGTATCTATTCAAGTCCCTACTTGAAGTTCTTTTTGTACGTATCCACAAAGTAGGAACAATGGACCATTAGACATTTTAAGCACATGAGTGTAAACTGATGTATGTGACAATTTGAAAATATCTTGTAATATCTTGTAAAATGAACAAGTGCATTTCTTATCCAAGTTCCCAGCTTTCTCATTTCTCTGATGTTACATTCTTCCAGTTTCCCAAATGTGGGATGTTCTTGTCACCTTGGACTCTACTGATCTCCTACATCTAATCTGTCATATGCCAAAGTGTCCTCAGATTAGGTTCCTTCTATTAATCTTGACCTTCACCCAGGTCTGATCTCTGCGGATCACTCCAATGGTGGTCTGAGATAGCCAACTCATGCTTCCACAAGGTTCAACTACTAACCCTCCAACATCAATTGTTAAAACATCAAGTCACTCTCTGCTCGAGAATGTACAGTGGTATTAAGTTCAGGCTACCTTTCTGCCTTTAACAGTAGTAACTTCCTGGATTCCCTCTCCTCTAGGTAACATTATTTTAAACTTCCTCCTTGCATTCTTTTCTGCTCTGCTTCAAGGCTCTTTTCAATGTTAGTCTTACAAACCAAGCTTTCCCCAGAACTATATCATTGTTTTCCATTCACCTAATCCTCTCACAAAACCATTTCCTATTACACTTCAAAACATACATATATGGCCTCCATTTATTTCCTACTTTATTAGTTTTTGCTTCCCTCTGGCCACATGCTAAGTTTCTTGAGTACAGGATCTTTGTCCTGTAATTTGTGAGGATCCAGTGATTCTGGGCAGTTATCTGCTTGCTGGTTCATGAAATAAGACAAAGTAACAGGAGTACACAAATTGCAAAATGTAAAGACAGATTTTTATCAGAGCCCTTAGGACAAAACTGCTTTACACCCAGGAAAAAAATCTCTCATAGCTGTTGTCAAATACCAGAATAACAAGAGTGCAGCTATTTAAATAGTTCCTTATGCATCTTTTACATTGTGGTATGCAAACTTGGGCCAGTGAATTTCCAAAGCGAAATGCTACCCAGGTGAGTCTGTTTCTCATTTTAAATAATTCTCAAAATATGTGAAATGCCCACTGAGTATTCCTGCCCTTCTCCAAAAGGTCCAGATGATGTCCAAACCCTAGAAACACACCAGTCTAAGGAATAAGAAGTGCTCTTCCTACTATTAAATTTAGGAGCTATTTTCAAAATAGCTTTTGAAAAGCTTTTAAGTCCAGTTAATAAACAGAAAAATTTTCCCCTTGAGCAGGATTTAGAAAGGACAGTTTCACACCTTATAATAGTTTCATAAATGGATAATTTGACACTAAGTTGGGAATGCAAATCATTCTACTGTAAGCAGATGTGACATCCAGAAAGTTAACCCTAGAATTTGGCATGCCCTCCTCTTGCATTAGGATATGGGTGTTAGAATTATAACATTGACCAATGCATGTCTAAGAACAGAGTGTCAAAGGAGTTCAGACAAATAAAAGCTACAGGAACAGCAGGAGAGAGAGACATAGGGAGATGGAGACAGAAAGAAGGAAAGACAGAGAGGCATCTATTGGAAGAATATTGCAGTGATATTTCAGGCCATTGGGATACTGTGAAATTTTATAGATAAGTTGATTCATTGAAGGCAGCCAGACCATAAGAAGGGGATCCTAATTAGAATAAGTTACACTCCATGAATGTATAATAGGTCAAAATACTCATATGATACTTTACTATCATGTATGTCCAAAAAGAACAAATAAAAAAAGGCAGCCAGAATTTTTTTTTGCTTATGAATAATAAATAGATAAAAATCAAATAATCAAATTAGCTTATTGTTATCTCCTGTTTATACACATTGCATTAGATAGGTTTTCCACAAGTAAATACCGCATTTGGAGACAAGGCGATAAAGTGCATCCATGGGTCCTGTTCCCTTCCGTTTCACTCCTCTTAGTTGTGTCACAAAGGCACTTGGGGCCTTTCCTTGAAAGTGATATTCTTCTGATTCCTGCTAATGCAGTCGGTAAGAGAGGCATATTAACAAAGCATTTGGTGTTGAGTGCTATTGTGTCCACTATGGCCGTTATGAAAGATAAAAATTAAAAACATCCACCATCATCCCAATACTTAATTAACAATATAACAGCACTGACAGCACCAGAAGGCCCTGAATAAACTATTGTTGTGGCTTGGCTGACAGACAGCTTGTCAGGAAATGATCAGTATTGGCCGTGATTTAGGGCTAATTTCATGGATGCTTTCCAGTTTCTCTGATCCTCCTTTCCCCCTTTCCAAACAAAAGTGCTTCTGAAAATTGCTGTTTAACATCTTTCACTTTGAATAAAGAAAACACAAAACATTCCCCTTGCAGCTGGTATTGGTGAAATTACTTCTCTGGAGGGACCCGCAGATGAGGGGTCTTGTTTGAGAGGCACCAGGCAGAAGTTTTCATTCTGTATCAGAGCCCACACTCAGACCTGCAACCTGAGAGCTGTCCCTCACTGCCCTCTCCGCCTACCTACCTACACACACACACACACACACACACACACATTCACACCACACACACACCATCTAAATGAACACAGATGGCTGGCACCCAGAGTAAGCATCTAGGAAAACAGCCGCAGGCCTCTCTGTAGTTGCTATCATTTTATTCTACGACTAGAGCACCTTTAGGATGTCAGTGCTGCTTCTTCATCTGAGATCACTCCTATTTGGGCATTTATTCACTTCCTGTGGGGAAATACAACAGAAGCATCAGAAAGATACCCAGAGCTTGATTTGACTAAAATTAAACATTCCTTTAATTCACTGGTTATGTAGAATATTATATTTAATTAAAACTACACTATGATAAAATTCATATCAGTTCCTAACAGACAATGTTTTTTTTTCTTTCAGATCTGTAGACCATAACTTGATCTATTTGTTTCTCTGTGTGAAATAAATTAATTTTCAAATGGAATATATAAGAGTATAAAGCCAAACCTCACAAATGCTGATAAACAATCTAAATCTTTAGACCTTTCTCCCCATCCAATGGAACATATGTTTTCCCCCATTTATTTCTCTATAAAATATGCAAACAATTACCTGGATTTGGAGGGCATAATTATAAAGAGGTTGATATCTAAAAGGTTATTATTGATTTATAGAGTTCTCTAGTTTAATAGAAGACAGACTTAGGAATAAGAAAAACATACTGCTTTCTCCAGGAATAATAAATGTCTCAAAAGGGAAATGTAAGATTTAAAATTAATTTTTAAAAGACATATACAGTTTTCGGATCTAGGAAGTGTTTCTAATTTGAACAACATATATGCAATGAAAATTTCATAGAGCTCTCTCACACATTGTACCATATTTTATATGCCTCAAAATGTAGTAATTAAATTCCAGGGTAATTTTTGTTAAGTCTGAATCCCTCAGTTTCCTATCATGAATTTATGATCCTTGGTTGATGGATTAAATACTGTATTAAAAAGTATAAAGTATTTAAGCAAGAAATTTAGCTTAAACATGTTCTTTCTATCTCTTGCGTGCATGCACGCATGTATGCGCGAGCACACACACACACACACACACTCACACACACACACACAGCTACCCCATAAGCTCATCTAATTTTGAATAATTTGATAGTGCTTAATATTAGCATGCAGCTATACAATAAAAATTAAATCTTCCTAGGACAGGCTTTCCTTACTTTAGCTTCATTTAAATGTTAAATTATTGCTGCAATGTATACCTATAAGGGAAATCAAGCTTTCAATATTCAGAGGGTTGCATGATGTCAATATTAAGAGTAAAACAAAAATCAAAGTCAATTTTTTTTTCTTTTAGGGAAAATTTTAATTTACCAAATCATTCTTAAAAGCCTTAATCATATCTTCTATAGGATTTTGAATTATACCTAAGCTTTCTAATTTGGGGCTTTTATATAAAGATTGGCCTCGTGCTAAGAACCCCAAAGCCAAATGTTTAAAGAAGTGAAAACAAAAAAGAAAAATAACATGGTACATGCCTAGATTGGTGAATGTATTTAATAACATCCTATAATCATATACATAAACCTGTACAGTCCATAATGAATCACATTTGTGACTCCTTTTATTTGTTCTAATGGAGTACTGTGTTGTATAAGACTGGCATTTGGACATAATAATAGTCAAGGTCTTCAGCTTCTGGCAAGGATGGAGTAACCAGGACTGGATTCACTCTCTCATCTTTAGTGACTAGAAAACTGGATAAAATATGTGAAGCAGCAACTTGGAGACACTGAACAGCAGGCAGGACGGACTGTCATCCCTGAGAGAAGGGAAGCAAACCAGGAGAGTCCAACAACTGCACCAGCGTGGTGTGCCTCCAGACAGAACGTGGAGAGAAGCAAGCCGGTGTTGGTGGTGTAGCTGAGCTGAAGGACGCAGAACTGGTGTTCAGAGAGACCAAGACACAGAATTTGTAGGGCAAAGTATTGGATAGGGAGCTCTCCAAGTAAAGAGAGAGAGGAAGAAAGGAGAAGAGGGGAGGGGAAGAAAAGAAATGGGAGGAGAGAAAAGACAAAACAGACACAAGATAGAGAAGACAGAGGGCTATGTTTTGCATAGACACTGAAAAAAAAAATCTAGATCTTTACACTTTCCGCCCAATCAAATGGAACAAGTTTTCCCCCATTTATTTCTGTATTAGGTATACGAACAATTACCTAAATTTGGAGGGGATAATTATGAAGAGATTGATATCTAAAAGCTTTGACATCAGGGAAGTCAGTCTCCTTGAGTTTCTGACTGAGAAGTGATCTGCACACACATGAGAGTTAACTACCTGAGACAGAGGAAAAAACCACTGGAAAGGATTAGAGTGACCAACAGGGATGGGGATACTTTGTGTTCCCATAGCCACAGTGGAAAGAAACTGTAACACAGGGTTTATGGAGTAGAAGCCTCACAAAGACATTGCCTCAGTAGAAGACTAAATTAGCTACATCTTATAGGCTCCTGGAACCCACCCAACAAGGCTGAAAAGGAAGCTTTGGAATATCTCAACCTTTGACAAAAAACTTGACTGTATACCAGATCAAAACCCAAAACTACAAAGGGGAGTGAGGGGAAGGGACCGGGAATGGAAATAGGAAAGACAGTAGAATGAATAGAACATAACTTTCCTATGTTCATATATGAATACGACCAGTATAACTCCACATCATGTATCACCACAGCAATGGGCAGTTACACTCTATGTATGTATAATTTGTCAAGATACATTCTACTGTATGTATAACTAAAAAGAACAAATTTTAAAAACTTCAACACTAATTAAAGGAATAGTACAACATCTAGCAATCGAAGACAAAATTTACAATGTTTTAAAAATTTCCTGGGTGTACTAATATGCTTTCTCCTGCTATAATAAAATATCCAAGGCTGGGTGCTTAATAAAGAAAATAATTTTATTTAGTTCACAGTTATGGAGCCTGAAAATCAAAGATAAGGCAGCCTCATTGGTTTGGTCTTCAGTGAGGGCTCTTTGGCTATATGACAAAATGACAGATGGAATCATGGTGGGAGCACGAGAGAGAGAGAGAGAGAGAGAGAGAGAGAGAGAGAGAGAGAGAGAGAGAGAGATATCACAGGGAGACAAGAAGCCGAAGATTAAAGAGGGACCAGTCTTGTTCCTTGTATAATAACTCATTTTTCACAAGAACTAACTGGGGTCTTTAAAGAACTACAGTGCATCTTTCTGAGGGCAGCACCTTTAGTGACCTAATTACCTCTCCTTAGTTCCCATCTTTTGAAGGTTTCATCACCTCAACACCACCACACTGAGGACATGAACATTTGGGGAAACCCTGAAGCCATATCCAATGTATAGTACCATGTATGCAAAAAGCAGGAAAATATGATTCATAAATAGGGAAATACTAATTGGTAGAAATAGATTAGGAAACAATAAAGATGATAGAACTAGCAAACAGGACTTTGAACAATTGCTATATTCTCCATGTGTTTGATATGTAGAGGAAAACACAATTAAGATGAGAAGAGAAGTAGAAGACATTTAAAAACTCAAATAGAACCTCTAGAAACAAAAAGTTCAACTGTTATGAAGAATAATGATACCTAAAGCTTAATTAGAGCATTTACAAGGTGCCAGGCATGGGAATGTGTTGTACATGCAACATCTCATTTAATACAAACCTGCTCCCATAAAACAGATGTTGCAGATGAGGATACTGAGGATTCAACAGGATAAACAATTGCATACCATAGAGTTGAAACTTTAAAGCAGGCAGTCGGCCTTCTAGGTTCATGCTTTTAAAAAGCATTCCACGTTATTGAACGCACTGCTTGCAATACGGTATAACTCAGGTTAAAGAATGAGGATTAGACAAAGAGAAATGAAGGACAGGGAGGGCTAGGAACAGGAAAGACAACAGAATGGATCAGACATCACTTCCCTATGTTCATATATAAATACACAACCAGTGAAACTCCACATCGTGTACAACCACAAGAAGGGGAAGTTATACTCCATGTATGTAAGATATGTCAAAATACATTCTGCTGTCATGTGTAGCTAAAAAGAACAAATAAAATTTTTTTTAGAAAAAAATGAGCCTCATCTGAGGATGTTTACAGAAATTTTTAAAGAAGCTCATTAAAAATGACATAGCCCTCTGTCTTCTCTTTCTTGTGTCTGTTTTGTCCCCCACTGTGTGTGTGTGTGTGTGTGTGTGTACACATGCATGGGTACATGACCTAGATGTAGGTTTGTTGGAGAGCAGGTAGGATTTTCAAAGATTGTTGTAAGACCATTGAGATGGATGATGATTGAACTTATTAACACCCTGCCGTTTTCTCAGAAAGATATGATAAATATGAACTGAAGGAAACATGCAATTTAATAGTAAAATAAACAGATGTGAGCTCTTTGTAGCTCTTTTTCTTGTTGTTAAAGTATGTACAACTGGTACTTCAGTTAAAGAAATACTAAGAATAATATAGTAGTAAGTAAAGCTAATGATTGTCATGTGTCATGTCCTGTGCTAACATATATTCATTACCACAGTTAATCCTTACAACAAGTCTTTGGGGTGGGTTTTACTCTTATTTATTGAGTTGAGGGAGGTCACCTGATCTACCCAAAGTTACATGGACAAAGGTCATGCAATGTTATTTCTTGTATAGAATTATCTTTGTAATTGAGTTTAATAATAATTTCTGTCCCATTACAACTTTTGTGTACAAGACATTTATTTTAGTGATTTTCCTTTGAGTTTATAGAATGATCACTTAATAAACTAGCCTTAACTATGATTAATATGCTATCCAAATGATAAAGAGTGAAAGCAAGTAGATTTTTTAAAACACAAGTATTTTAAATACCAATATGAATGTCATCAATGAAGTAATTATATATTTTTTCCCCAAAATACATTAATTTAAAAAAATGGTCTGTCTACCATCCTGTGATTAAAATGTTTCAGCTTTACAATTCCTGGAGTCCAAAATACTGTCAGGGAATGCTTTTCCTGTATTGTACTCACACATATAATGTCCTTATGCCAAGATGGTTAGTCAACAGGGCAATTTGACACTTTTTCACTCCTTGAAAATAGGAAAGAAAGTCCACTTGAGAGGATTGTGTCAGGTCACAGGATAAGTCAGTGATAAAATTGGGACAGATTCTATCAAATGGAGTTTTGCTCTAATAGCTCATCATTTTATTAAAGCTGATTTGTAGTCCCAGGAGGTCTGTAGTCCTATGCTGAGTGTCAGTTGGCTGACTGTGGCTCACAGTGGTCAGGAGGGAACAGCTACAGAGCTTCTTATACACCTTGAACAATTCAAATTGCTTCCATACGGACCAGTGTTTATCAAATGCTGTGCACAGTCTAAGCTGGAGATGGAACTGCAAAGTTCTAGATGCTCTCCTAGCTGTTTAAGCCAGTGTCTTCTTAACAAATAAGCACACAAGAATATTAAGACTACTGTGCCTATTTTAGTTTCAACTTTACCTTTGAAGTGAGTCATAGGAGTAGTGACTAGGGGAGAGAGTACAAAAAACAACAAACACCTGCTTAGTGCATTTACTTGGCAGCTAAAGGTTCTGCAATTTGGAGATCAGGAACCAATTTCCACAGTTCTGATTTCATGAACTAGAAGAAGTTTTCTAAACATTGGGGACCAACTTAGGTCAAGTAGAAGTAAAACCAAAGAAAAACCACCATCGACTATGGGCATCAATACATAAAGTAGTAAGGAAATAATCTTTTTTTTTTATCAGTAGAAATGATAGTTACTGAAACTAAATAAATTTAGGTTTGTAAAACGAAATTCATTGCTTTTTCCTTTTCCAGGGAAAGCTTTGTCAGACTGGGACTCCTTTGCCAACAGGAGTTGAAGAGACTTTCTGTGGACAAATTTTAGTGTTGGTGGTATAAACAACATTGTCTGAGGGAAAGAGAGGTACAGCCACACACCAGGGTGCAGTCTTGAAGGATGCAGTGTTGACAAAGAGGACACTGGGCCTTCTGCTCAGGCTGGCATCTCCTTTGTGGTATTACTAGAGGGAGTTGTAGGGGGGATTCTTTGAATATGAAGATTGGAAACATGTCCAAATACTTTCTTTTAGTGATAAACTAACTGCGCTCTTTACAGACTTAATAGGAAGGTAAATATGTCTTCTTAATGTAACTACCAAATTATAAAGTTTACATGGAGCCTACTCAGAGTGGTCATATAGTTTTTTAATAGCAAGCTACTTTGAGAATAAGATGAAAGCTATGGGCTCCTCATCCACCCCTGCCCAGAAAACTGCACACGTGCATATACATACAGATATTTTGCAAATATTCCAGGGGGTACCCAAACCCCACAAATGTATCCCAGTTCAGAGGTCTCTGCTTTAGTGTATAAAGGGATTTTCAGTATTCACCACTATTATTCCAAGTTCTCTGGGCTTCCTCATTCCGTTTTAGTTTCTCTATGATGCCCAGGAAGTCCTTGATTACTATCTTTGCAGAAGCCTTCTCTCATATCCCCTGACACATGGAGTTTAGATTTTCATCTTGGCTCCTAAATTTTACTTCCAGCTCCCTGCCAGCCTTGGTCTGCGGAAAATCCGCAGAAAATTTCTAAGAGCTAGAAAATCTGTCTAGCTCTTAGTATCTTTTCCTCAAGATGTGGATTTGTTCCCTGATCCCTTGCCACAGGCTTATATCCAATTTCAGCTGGATGATGCAAAAGAACAGTCTCCCTCTTATGAAATCTCAAAGAACCAAGATGTTGACATCAGTTGACCTTACGTATTACAGCTGCCTAAAGACTTCTGGCATGGTGCTTATACTCTGAGATCAGACTTCTTGAATACCACTGCAAGTTGGAATCTGACCTGAGGTCACTATCACTCCTGTGTACATTCTAGGTTTAAGTATTGGTCAAAGTCCTTAGTTACTTGACAGCACTCACCTTGTCCTGATTTATATAATTTTGCCTTATACCATCTTGTCTTATATCACAGTAGTTTCAGCATGCCTGAAAGAAAGGATGATACCCAGCGTTGATATTAAGTCCATTTATCTGTGTGGAAGGGAATGGTCAAGCAGCATTAAAATGTTTCCTCACTGTCATTTAGTAATATTAACTCATCAACAGGGAGTGAGTCTGAGCAACATCCGATTGGCTAGCCTTCTTCAACTTGCTGATCAAAACATCATAATGGTATATAAACATTTTAATTAACCATAAGTTTGCAGCTGATAAAAAATTTCCCACAAAGTCCTCAAATATCATAATCAAAATTAAATTTCCATTGTTAGAAAAGATTAAAAACCCTCCAAATGTGGTAGATATTGGGTATCATTGAGCACACTGAAATATTTTAACAAAAAAAATTATTGAATGTCGGTAAGTACATAGTAAATACTCAATAAATGTAAGTTATTGTATAGGTAGTTAATATTACTATATGTGTCCAACATATTAAACACTTTAAATGGATTATAATTACAGGAGTTATATTAATCTTCAGAAACCCTCTTTGAGGCAACTACTATTTTCTTCAGGTTTTTAAAATTTATTTATTTATTTATTGGTAACAGGAATTGAACCCAGGGGCACTTAACCACTGAGCCAAATACCCAGGCCCCCCCCCTTTTTTTTTTTGAAACAGGGTCTTGCTAAGTTGCTTAAGGCCTTGCTAAGTTGCTAAGGCTGGCCTCAAACTTGTGAATCTCTTGACTCAGTCCCTTGAGTCACTGGGATTACAGGTATAATGACCTAGGAAAATATCAAGATTTATCCAAGCAACATGACAGTTTTTAGTCCATTTAAGTACATGACTGAAATTCCCTGTGCCTTAATTTTCTATCTGTAAAAATTTATCATGATAACACATGTCAAATGTTGAGACTACAACTTAATTGTAAATGTTAAAAAAATGTTATGTCCATTAGTGTAATATATTCTTCAGTCCTTTACTTTCCAAAGAAAAAAAGCTCTCTAGCTTCTCATGCTTGAATTCATTAACATACTGAATATACCTTAGCCATTCGTTCAACACATCTGAATTCGTTCTATGTGTAAGGCATTGTATTTGACTTTGCTGTCTCGTTCTGTGTTTAAGGCCAAATGAATGTGGGCTAATCGGTCAACTCTGCCCAAGAGACATCTTGTGTAGTAGGTGATCCATTCCAATTCAGTCCTAGAAATGGCCTGGATTTCTCAGTTTCTCTAGGAGCCTCCCTCTTTATTAGGCCAAGCTGTAACCATGTAGTGCTGATTCCCTTTAATAATGGATTTACAAATATTGTATTCAGATAAGTGCTGAATACAATAAGTGGGATAGCAACAGAACACACTGGTCATTATTTCTCTGCTAGAAGTACAAGCTTATCTTTAGATAAGAAAGATCTCCCAAATGACTCTACTCAGTTCACTTCTTAAAAATATGCCTCTTTGGTGAGTTGTTGAACTTTTTGTTATCCATTATAATCTCCAAGGAACTATCAAACTATATGCTGTTTTGTTTTACAGTTATTTTGTTCTTAAGCATGAACATTTGGCTCTCAAGTGAGCTCTGGAACTCTATGTCCATTTGAAAATAATAGTACAGAACGATAGCACAGTTTTTCTTGCTGGTTGCCAACATCACCTCTGCAACTCTTCACCTTATAGGCAAAAAGCATGGTTACATTTTGTAGGAGAGAGAGAAAAAATAAGGATTATTAGTCTAAGAAAACATGCCACTTTTGTTTTCATCTTGGAGACTGTGTATCATAGATCGTGTGACTCATGGAGATGGAGAAATCATTGAGATAGGTTAGCAAAGGAAATACCCTTGAGAGTATCTATTTCATCTTTTCTGAAATAATGTAGTGCGCTAAAGTAACACAAGGTTCCCTAAATTCTTTGCCTCATTTTTTAGCATCATAAGGACCCTTAATGAGCAGGGCCCTCGTGATGCATTAGAAAATTCTAGTGTCAGTAGATGTTCTAAACTGAAAGTGCTCACCTCAGAATTCCTCTAATGCAGGATTGTTCTATCACAGCCTCATGAGCTCAGACAGTGTGGTCAGTAAGGTGAATGAATGGGTCAGGCTTCATTGGCGTTTTCTTTAGCAAGAAGAGTGCCAAGGTCAAGAGCCAAGCGTACAACCAGATATCGTAGGAACTGCCCAAGTACCAAATTCATAGTGGTCCTATAGTGTCCACAGCTGCTCATTTCATGTTGGTTTGACATGGAACTCTCTGGTGTGTGCTTTCAGTTTCCTTCATGTTCCCCCTAGGAAAGTTTTAGGAAAGGGATCCCTTTACAGAGATTATTTTAAATACAACTGTAGGGAACTTGAAGACATTCTGAAGTCCATGTCAGCACCCCCTGGGGTCTAAACATCACAAATGTGTTGCTGGAATAGCTCCTGAACTTCATTTCAATGATCTTCCAATCACATGCTTTCCTAAGTGACCCCATTTCTTATAGAATCTGCAATTCACAACTCTCATCTTCAAAAACCATAAGCAGAGCCTCCTGAGCAAGTTTTAGTGTCTGAATGCCCCGCCCCCTTTATTTTTCTTCCAAATAAGATTAAATAAAATCATTTTAGAACAACTTAGAAGAGGAAGCATTTATTTTGGTTCTTGGGTTCAGAGATTTAGTTCACGGTCAGCTGAGTCCATTGCGCTGGGCCCAAGCGAGGCAGACCATCATAGCTGAAGGGAGAACTGCTTTGTTCATGGAAAACAGGAAGCAGAGAGAGGAAGGGGAAGGATGTGGAGAAGATGCACCCTTTCAGGGCAGGCAGGAATGTAGCCCTCATGTGCTCATCATGTTGGGACAGGACAGAAGGCCACCGTGGCCTGCGTTTCTGTTCCTTTCTGGGGGATGATTAATTTGATATGTCAAGTTATTAACATTATATTTTTGTTTCCATGCTAATATAAAAAAAACTTAATAAAAGTATGTTGTACATTTAAAAAATTATTTTATCATGGGGACATTTCAAACATAAAAATGCAGAGAAAAGTGTAAGAAATCTTCATGTGCTCATGAACCGATTCAACAAAAGCTCATGGTCAGTATTCTCTCATTCATGCCATACCTACTTCTCTCCTTCCCATATTATTTACCAACCAGGTATTGCAGTAGGATATTTGTCTTTCTCTTATTATCTTTAACCAGTTATACAATATATTAATACACTTGGAAATATTTCAATATTATTTACATAAGAAGTCATGTGCATGACAAGAAAATGGTGAGGAAAGTCCCATTATCAACCCCCCAAATTAAACAATTCTCAATATACATCTAATCAGAATTCACATTTTTAATGATTTTTTAAAATTGTTTATATCAGAAATCAAATAAGTTATATCGGAATTCAAGTAAAGTTTTGACTATGATTGGCTGGTTGTGTCTCTCAAATCTCTTCTAATCTATTAAATCCTCTCTCCATTTCTTTCCTCTTATAATTTATTTATTGAAAACACAGGTTGTTTGTCCTATAGTTTCCTTGAGTTGGGGTTTTGTTGATTGCATCTTTATGGCGTAATTTATGTTTCTTTAATGCTTTTCTTTCTGATATATTTACCATAAATCAGTAACTGGACCTAAGTCTTTCTTGGATTAAAGTGTGATTTGTCAATACTATTTCAGGGTGATAATTTGCATTTCCATTAGGAACTCTCTCTATTTATGGGATGTTCACTGCTGTTGCTACTTCATTAGTTCATTAAAGGTTACAAAATATACCATACTAAGTCTATCTTCTTTATTAGCTAAAATACTTCTTCAAAGAGAAACTTTCCCTCATCTCCTGTTTGATTTCTGTTTTTGTCTGTTTAGGCTTCTGCATAACACAATTACACATACTGGATGACTTATAAACAGTAGAAATTTATTTCTCATATTTCCAGAGGTTAGGAAGTCCAAAATTAGGGAAAAAGCAAACTCCTCATCTGGTAAGAGCCTTTGTCCTGGTTCATAGTCAGCTGAGTTTTCGCCATAACCTCCCTTAGTGGAAGGGTGAGGGGACTCTATGTGATGTAGCATACTGTAAGGACACTAGTCTCAATCAAGAAAGCTCCGTCATAACCTAATCACCTCTCAAAGTCCCTCTTTATACCATCACCTTGGGGATTAGAGTTTCAACACATGCCATTTGGGGGAAACACAAATATTCAGATCATAGTGGTTACCCAGTAACATACTTTGTACAGGAGAGATAGGATAATTATTTTATTTCTTTTTTAAAAAAATTATTTTCAAAATTATGAGTTGAATCCTATTCTCCCAAGGTGACCGTGGATTTCAGTACTTTCAGTGAATTTAATCCATTGCAGTTTGTATCCAAATTTATGCTCAAATTGTCTATTTTTAGTTAGTGGAAACTTTTCTACTTGTCTCCTGAATCACTTTGAAATGATCAGAGAAGTCTTGATGGTTTACTTGACATCTACATGACAAGATTTCCTTTGCTTGTTTTGTACATTTTTGTTTTAGAGTTAACCACTTCTCCAAAGACCTCTGGCTCTTTTTGGAGGAAATTTAAATTGGAGACATCAGTCTTCATTCTGATATGTTCACTGATTGAACCAACTTTTGAGTATGGACTTTTAACATTCTGATAATTGGCAAAAAATGTTTGGAGTGATGTTTATATGATAAAACATTCCTGTCTTTTCTGCAATGTAGTTAAAGTAGCATGTCCTTTCCTTGGGACATTATGTCGTATTTCATATGACCATATATTCTAGAAATACTACTAGACAACTTCAAGATGGCATCTAAAGAAATGCCAAAAGTCAGATGTTAGAGTATGCTCCAGTGTGATAATTTATTACAATGCCATTTGTAACAGATCTCATTCATAAAATTTACTTAAAACACTGACAATGTCTAGCGATGCTATTGAGAAACACCTCTTCTATTATTCCACAGGATCAAGCAACGTCTACTCATTTTAACATTTTTAATTAGAATAGAAAGGTTGACAAGTGAATTAGGGATGCTCATGTACAATTGAAGTATTGTGAAGTGGTGTAAATATTGAAAAAAATTTCAAAAATTATGCTGAGTGTAGAAAGCACATTTAAGACAGTTACACATAGAATGAATTGATGTTTGTAAACTTTAAAACCTTCAACAATATTATGTACTAGGTAAGAATAGGCACATATGCAGTGAAAACAATCACCACATAACATACCAATTTCAGACTATTGGTTACCTCTTAGAAAAGAGGGAGACTGGGAGTGGTGCCAAAGAACTTTAGTTATATCTGTAGTGCTTTCTTAAAAAAAAATACTAGAGGAAAAAAAAGAAGAAAATATAAAAGAAAAAGGTAGTGTAGCCTCTGAATATATGAATCATGGGAAGCAGGTTAACTTATCAAACTACTTGGTATGTGGCAAAACAGTAAGTAATTTTAAGTTTTCAGCCTGCCTGCTCCATTTTTCAAGGTAGAGATTATATATATTCTCAAGTGTGTGGGTATGTGTATATACTCACACAATTGACAATTACTAACTGCCTGATGTTTAAAAAAAAAAAGAATTGGACCTGCATTTATTGTCAAAACTGTATTGTGTTCTGCAGCAGTATCCAGGTCAAGAAAAAAATGGATCTTTATTTTTGCCAATAATATTTTATTGCTGCAAAAATTACTGAGTGCTAACTCTACCCTGAATCACTCAACATATAACTACTGGAACTTAAAAGGAACAAAAAACACAACCCCAAATAGCACATTCTTGCCAACATAATTGGCCTCCAATCCTCTCCTCTCTGCCTCTTTGCCAACATGACCTAGGAAAACATCAAGATTTATCCAAGCAACATGACTGCACTTAGTCCTTTTACAGTCCCAATATTGGATCTCTTTAGTAACTGCCTGTTTCTAAGGGTGAAGAATTCTGTGCATGGTAGATGGGCAGCCTGAGACTTCTGCCAGTTCTTGTGGGGATTTACTTTCTCCATTCCTTACTGCCCAGTTACTCCTAGGGAGTTTAGATAAGGCAGAAGAGTATCTTAGTGTAACTGGAATCAGTCGGGGTGGCATCTCTTCAGTGACCCTAAGATGACACCAACTCAGAAATGCTAAGAATCTTTCATTCTCAAGGAAAGGTATGATTCAGGAGAATTCTGCTGTCTAACCAACTTCTTGGTAAAAGAGGGTGTATTGAGAGCAGTTTTAAGTTCACCTAGAATTCTATCCTGTAGGTATTTGTGACTCCTCCGGTTTTATCGTTTCTTTGTTAGTTCTTTGTGTTCAGTAGCACATTTACGTATTTTTTTTTTCCATTTGCCATGGTGTACCTTATGAAGAGTATTTTAGGATGAGGATATTTTATGTGGAACTCAAGCAGATGTAGTTATAAAGAAAAGGAATAAGATGGATCTCTACAATCAGAAAATGAATGAAAAGAAGCAGATAAGAAAACAAGATTAGGGATAAGAGAAGGGAGGTTCCTGGGAATGGAAACACCAAGATAAAGGGGAAACAATATTCTCTATAGCTTAGTAAAGTGAAATATATTTATATATTTCACATATAATACAAATTTAAAGAAAACAGTAAGAAATAGGGAAGGTGAGAAAAGAAAAAGTGAATAGAAAGAAAAAGAAGCAAGGGAGTGAGATCATGATTGAACATTGTAAAACACTTTAGGTGGCAGGGTGGGAAGCAGTTTGGGGTCAAGAAGAACAGGGCAATTACAAAATACTATACTCATGTATACATAGCCTAAGTGACGAATCCAGGAATAAAACCCAGATTTCCCAATTCCTGGCCCTGGGCCTTATGTATTAAATCATGTTGCCTCTGCTGTCAGATAATCATCTTGCATCTGGAACATAAATACAGCCAATTCAAATATGCATCTTGATCTTATCATGTGGTTAGCAATCCATGCTGTTATTACTGTCAATAAGACTGCATCCCATTAATACCACGTTCACTTTTTGGCTACAGATCTAATGGCATAAGGTGGATAAATACAATAGATAATGTGGTCAAAGAAAATCACCCTGATTCCTAATACCACAAGACCTAAAAACAAGCTTCCAGGTAGTGCTACTGTGGTGAATCTTCAGGAAGCCAAAGGGAAAAGCTGGGAAATTTTATTTTAAAGAAAGATGTGCTCAATCTTGGTAACTAAATCAGGTGGGATGTTTTTTTTTAAGTGTTATGATTTGATTAGGGAACTATTTTTAAATTAAATGCCAATCTTTAAGAGATAAAAGTCTTTACTGTTGACCATGCTCAAGTGAAATTTCTACAATCTCCCTTTACCCTGCTTAGATTCTATTTTCACATTAATGAGTACTATATGCTACATAGACTGGAGAGCTGATGATCAGAGTATTTTCGGATGCATGATGAGTGATCAGCATAATGCAAGTTTTGACATTGAATCAGTGGAATAATAAGCACTGTAGCTTGTGCTTCCCCTTCAAACACAACGACTTCATATTCAAAATGCTTGATTGTTTTAAAGACCTAAACTACAATTTGTACACCTATATTCCCAGCAGCATTCGCTATAGCCCAAAGCAATCCAAGTGTACATTGATGGATAAATGGATAAACAGAATATGACATACACCTGCAGTGTAATACTATTCAATTTTAAAAGGGAAGAAAATTCTGGTGCATGCTACAATAAGGTTCATCTTAAAGACACTGAGGTAAGTGAAATAAGCCTGACACACGCTGGGGGTGTAGCTCTGTGGTAGAGTTGTTACCTAGGATGTACAAAGTCCTGGATTCAATCCTCAGTATACCACCCCCCACAAAAGTGCTTGTAAAATAAATCAGGCACTAAATGAAAAATATTGTATAATTCCACTTACATGAGGCACATAGAATATTCCAGTACACAGAGACAGAAAGTAGAAGGATGATTGCCAGGGGCTGAGGCTTGGAGAAATAGGAAATTAGTGTTTAAATTGTAAAGAATTTCAGTTGGGAAAGAAGAAAAGTTCTGGAAATGGATGGTAGTGATGGTTGCATGAAGATGTAAATATACTTAAGGCTACAGAATTACATACTTAAAAAATGGCTACAATGATGAGTGTTATGTTTTGTACAGATTACCACAATAAAAACCTAAAGCACATTTTATTCGTCACTATTCAAATTATAAATGTTTCTTAGTAATAATTTTTGAGACCGTAAATGTATCTCAAAAGAGAATATGGGCATTGGGTTAGAACTCAAATGATATAATCTGAACGACCACCTAGTATGTCAATATCAGAGAATATAATCTAATTAACATGATATAATTTTATAAAGCAAAGTCTGTTTCTGAGATTTATGCCCAGAAATGCTATTTTTAAAGTCCAAATGGGAAGTTCTGGAAGCAGCTATCACATATAGTTTAATTTTAATATCGCTCCTTCCCATCAATGTTTCTTTAGGATTTTTTCTGTACCAAGAGTATTTTGTGGGGGGAGGGGGCTGGAGATGTAGCTTAGTGGTAGAGCATTTGCCTGACAAGTGTGAGGCTCTAGGTTCAATCTTTAGCATCATAAATGTACTATTCAGATGAAATTATGTCTAAAGGCTGATTGACCCAGCATAATAGGTAGGCTAGAGGGGATCGCATGCAGAGACTGCCTCTGCCTAGAGGTCCTGTTCATCCCTGTAGCCACTAGAGCCACCATCAGTCTGGACTTAATATAGGTAGAGAAAGACTGACATTATCTCATGTTTTTGATTCAAGGAAATGTCCTTGATAGAGTTTAATTACTGTGAGTTATATAAGAAGAGCTAACTACCACCACCTCAGGCACAAAAAAATGAATAGATTCATAGTTCTTAGAACTTAACTAGTCCTCAAGGAATAATCAGGGAAATTCATGACTTTATAGATTTGTTCCTTCATTCATTTGGACGCTCAGTCAACTAATTATTATGAATTACCTGCTATGTTTAGGCATTGTGCTGGTCTAATCTAGTGGTGAACAATGAGTATAGTTAAATAAAACAATCTGTTTAAGTGAGGTATACAGTTTTTAAGGATTCCAAGGAGAAAGTGATCCTTTTTGACCCAGAATTATACAACGGCTTCATGGAAATGGTCTTTGCAATTAGAAAAGAGTGTGAAAAAGTCATACTAGCAATAAGTAGGAATGAATGGTGTACGCCAAAGGAATAGCAAACATAACTGTTAGACTGGAGTATACTGTACAAATTGGAAGAGGCAATACGGTGGTTAGAAAGTTAGGTTGGGGATATAAAATGGAAAGTCACTTTCAAAATTTTTGTGGGGAACACACGTAGTTTTTAAAAAGAGCAGTGATTACAAGCACAGCATTGCCAGGTTCTTATATCAAGGGGCAAACCTAGAAGAGGGGTCAAGAATTGGTGATAGCAGGAGAGTAAGTACATAGAATGGAGTGAACTCTTTTTCATTGCCTTCTACCTAGGTATCACCATCTGTCCACTGGTGTGAAAAAAAATCTCACATCGGATGGATGGACATTTTCTTTCACAAAACTTCATTTAAAACAAGGCTATTCGAAAATTTATAATGCATCCAAATTACCTAGGAATACTGTTACATTTCATATTCGGATTCAGCAGCATGGGGTGAGGCCCAGTATTCTGCATTTCTGAAAGCTCCAAGATGCTGTTGTTTCTGGGAGAACATTTCCAGGCTTTAAAGTCTTAAATTCTCAAAGCCATTGCATCAAAGACCCCCCTTTTAAATGGTTAGAAAATATTACTCTTAAAAACTGTTCTTCTGGGCTGCACAACCATTTCTCCTTTACCCATAACTGTTCCCACCACTCCCAGCCCGGGACTACCATTGTTTAGGGTTCCATGTCAGGAAAATTAACGGGACTCTGATAGAATGGATTTGAATAGGAAGAGCTTGGTGGTATAAGCTACAGTCAAAGTTAGAGATGGGAAAGGCTCTTTTTTAAAAAAAAATATTTTTTAAATTATAGATGAATTCACAGTATCTTTCTTTATTTTTATGTGGTGCTGAGATCAAACCCAGTGCCTCACACATGTGAGGCAAGCGCTTTACCACTGAGCTACAGCCCAGCCTGGGAAAGGCTCTTTGATTAGGAGTTGCAGAAACCTGGAATTAGTAAGACTCACCTGTCTTATGGTATGAGCCATCTGAGATTTAGAACAATTTTAAAAACCAAATTAGCTAACACACGTGAACGGCTAAGCTAATGGGCCTCCACCACCTGCCTTCTTCCACCTCAGTCTGCAGGTAGCCTCTGAGCAGGCTTGGATCAATTAGTCAATGTAATTGAAGCCAAATGTAATTAATTATATAATTTGGGGGCTGTTTGAGTTTAATTTCACTAAATCACATTATGAAACTGGGGTATTATGAAGGATTAGTGAGAAAAGAGAAACAGGCTTGAGTAAAGCTTTCACAGGAGCTAGAATACATGTATTATTTCTAGACTGGCTACCTTAGAAGTGGAGCAAAAGCTTTAAATTCCCATTATGATAAAAATCTACAGGTCTTGCTAAGAGACTCAGTATTGTCAAGATGTCAGTTCTCCATAACTTGATCCATAGATTTAATGATTCAAAGAAATCTTTATCCAAAGCCCAACAAGTTATTTTGTAGATATTGAAAAACTGATTCTAACGTTTATATGGAGAGACAAAAGATACAGAATTGTCAACACAATATTGAAGGAGAAGAATACAGTTAAAAGACTAAGACTGTAGACTTCAAGACATATTATAAAGCTACAGTAATCAAGACCTTGTGGTAATGGTAAAAGTAAAGACAATTAGATTTAATGGATTATGAGAAAAAAGTAGAGGTCCTCTGGGACTTCTATTTCTGAGTGTGTGTGTGTGTGTGTGTGTGTGTGTGTGTTTTCAACTGATCTTAGACAAAGGAGCAAAGAAAATATAATGGAGAAAAAAGACAGTCCTCTTAACAAATGGAGCTGGAACAAATGGACATTCACCTTCAAAAATTGAACCTAGTCACAGAATTTATATACCCTTCACAAACATTAACTCAAAATGGATTTATAGACCTAAATGTAAACTGCAAAAGTACAAACTGAGAATATACCATAGAAAAAAACCCAAGTGACTTGGTGACTTTTTAGATAGACATGATTCAAGACAGAATTGATAATTGGACATCATAAAAATTAAAGATTTTTTTTTTTTTTGCAAAAGATAAGATGAAGAGAATGAGAAGATAATCCACAGAATATGAGAATGTATTTTCCAAAGACATTGCTAATAAAGGACTGTTATGTAAAAGATGCAAAGAATTCTTAAAATTCAATACTTAGAAAACAAATAAGATTTAAAAATTAATAATAAACACATTAATAATAACCTCATCAAATAAGGTAAATAGGTAACAGACAAGCAAATAAAAATGTGTTCCACAACATTTGCCATCAGGGAAATAAAACAATAACACCCCATTACAAACCTATTAGAATGTTCAAATTTAAGAACATTGGCAACCCAGATGCTAGAGGGGATGTGGAGCAACAGGAACTCCTATTCGTTATTGGTGGGACTGTAAATATATAGTTACATTGGAAGACAATTTGACAGTTTCTTATCAAATTCAACATTCTTCCCTGTGATCCAGTGATCACATTCCTTGGTCTTTACCAAAGAAGTTGAAAGCACAGGTCCACACAAAGACCTGTCCACAGATGTTTATAGCAGTTTTATTCATAATTGTTAAAACTTGGAAGGAACCAAGTTATTCTGCAGTAGGTGAATGATAAACAGTCTGTGGTACATCCAAACATGGAATATTATTTAGCATTAAAAAGAAATTAGGTATTAAGCCATGAAAAGAACATGAAGGAAACTCAACTGTGTATTATTAAGTGAAAGAAGCCAATCTAAAAAGCCTACATATACTGTGTGATTCCAACTGTCTGACATTCTGGAAACGAGTAAAACAGCAGTGACTTCCAGGATTGGGGTCACAGGAGGGTGAGGAAGGGAGAGACAAAAAGTTCAAACACAGAAGATCTTCAGGGTAGTGAAGACACTCTTATGGTCCTATAGTGATGGATATATGTCACTATACTTTTGTTCAAGTCATAGGGTGCATATCACCAAGATATAGATTATACTGATATAGATTATGGACTTTGGACAATCATGTGTCAATGTAAGTTCACCAACTATAACAAACATATCACTGGTGAGGGCTGCTGACAGTGGGAAGCTACACATGTGTGGGGACAAGAGACATATGAATGATCTCTGTACTTTTCTCTCAATTTTGCTGCAAACTTGCAACTGCTTGAAAAAATAAACTCATTTAAAAAAAATCTTGATATTAAGCTCCAGCCAAGGAGTAGGAGATTATTCCTTTCTCTATATTCTTTTCAAAATATATATTATCAATCTCTAATAATTTTTGCTAACTTGAAAGCTAAAAAACCCCAAGAATCTCACTATTTTAAACACATATCTGGATGGCCCACTAGAGACTGAGAAACTTTTCATTTTGAAAAGAAATTCTTATTTTGAAAATTGCCCATTTGCATACTTTGCCTTTCTCTGACAGTTGTCTTTTCTTATATTGACAAAAGTATTTTGTATATTTAAGATGGTAATAAAGAGTCATGGAGAATATTTTCTCCCATATGTATAAAGTTTGTTCTACTAAATATGTGGCAAATATATTTCCCTAGTATGGTATATGTCCAATTAACTTTTATTATGTTATAGTGTCTTCTGCTTCTAGAATATTTGTCAGTAGTCAAATCTGTCAATCTTTTCATTTGTGATATTTGCCTTTCATGTCACTTAGGCTTTAAACATATTATAAATATATTTTTTCATATATATATATATATATATATATATATATATATATATACAGGCAACAGATACAATTGCGTATATGTTAAAAAGTGTACATATTTATATTTTATGAACTGAAAGCATTGGGCCAGATGGTACAGAAATAATTATCATGTAGGACATCATTAGAAATTAAGTGAAGACATAGTGTAGGCTGGTGCCAGAGTGAGTGGTGAATTTGGTGGTTGAGGCAATTTAGAGTTTACCCGATCTGTATAGAACATTTAATAAACCATCCTCTAATATCATTGGATACATATATTAAGATATACATATTAAGGTCAAGTCACCCCTAGCTCCTTACTCAAACAAAGGGCTGAGAAGGACTCTGTCAAATGTCACTAATTAGCAATAGGCGCAAAGTATAACCAGCCTCCATAGAAAACTAGAAGCTTAGACACTGAAACATGTCTTTAAACTTTGAAATTTCTGTCACTTTTTAAAAATTTTACTTATTTATTTGTTTGTTTTTGTTGGGGATAGAACCCAGGGCCTCACGTATGCTAGGCAAGAGCTTTTATCTTTGAGCCACATCCCCAGCACAAAACATGACTTTAATATGTGAAGTCCATGCACATACTACAGTGAGATGGGGATGGAGTGATGAGTACAGCAAAAGTGTACTGTTATTATTAAGTCAAGGAAAGAGCCTTAGCCGACAGCCCATGTGAGTGTCTGGTCCAGCGGCTTTGTCTCTAGTTACTGGAGTTGGGATATCACTGCTGCCAGTCAGACACAACCAAGTTCCTTTGCTCTGAATTTATGTTCATCATGTAATCTTTAGAGTCATTTAGTTTCCCAAATAGATAGCCCTACTGAGCAGTCAGTGCTCAATTAACCACTACCAATATTCTGAATTACCCGAGTTCTTTAGTAAAGAGGTGAAATTTTGCATCATCTCCCTGTACCTCTCCCTCAATTGTTCCCATAATGACTGTTGACTTGGTAGGGAAAGTTCACAAACTTTATATGCAGTGGCCTGCGTGGACCATTTTGTGCCTCCATGATCTATACATCGTTATCACATTTTATTCTGTATGCTGACAAAAACTAAATAGATTTTCTTTTTCTTACTTTTACCCAGTGGTATCCAATGACCTACATGTAGCATTCTATGCAACACACATGTGTTGGCAATTACTGTGACAGAAAATAGAGAGGGAGAAGGGTCACAAAGGATAGAGGGGCGATCATTTAATAGTTTATCAAGATATGAAAACTGGCACCTAGTTTTTATGCACTGGAAATAATTCCTGGTCTCATGTGATTTGGAGCTCCATAAGCCGTTTTTCTAAGAACTAAGCAAATGTGGTTGAATAACAAATTCTTCCATCTGCAGATATGAAACTGGTTCTTTGCCTCCCATAAATGCTCTATTCAGTACCGAAGGTACAGTGATTAATTGGCATGGTAGACAATATACACACAAATATTCACAAAAGTGGAGGTAAATCAGTGATTTGGGGTAATTTGTTATTAAAATATTGGTGACTGGTGAAGACAGGAAAATGAGCGATCTTGAAGGTTAAAGAGGAAGGTAAGATGCGTGGCACAGGAAAATTGTACTGACTCAACAAAAATATTTTTGGGCACTTAGTATGTCTCACACACTCTTTTAGGCATTTGAGGTACATCAATGAGCAATAAAACCCAACTTCCTCCCCTCATAGGTCTTAATTCCAGAAAGAAGAAACAAACAACAAAAATTAGAAATTAGAGTACACCACATTTTTTTTTTTTTTGGTGGTATACCCTTTAGAAAATGGAATCATAGAGCTAGGTAAGCATCACAAGTGCGGAGTAGTGGTGGGTGGGCTAAGATTGTTAAATAGCTGGCAATGGTGTAGAAGGCTCATTCAGAAGATGGGAATGTAAGACTTAAAGGAGGCGAGGGTAAGAGCTATTTGTTTATCTGGAGGCAGAACATTCTAGGCAGAGAGCTACCATACAAGTCCCTCTAATATCTGAGATGTTAAAATTTCCAGTGTTTAAAACAAAATAAAACCATGTATTCCAAAAAGATCTCCAAGAGATGTATAGATCACAGAGACACAAAATGGGCCATGGAGGCCATTCCATATATAGCTTATAAACTTTCCCTACCAAGTAAACAGTCACTATGGGAACCATTGAGGGAGAGGTACATAGAGATGATGCAAAATTTTTCCTAAACTGGCCAAAAAGATAAAGGTGTGTACAGGTGTACACGTATCCACTTAGGCAATGGATAGTTTCCTAAAGTTTTAGATCACATGCAAGCTCATTTGTTGAGAGTGAACTGGACCACCTCACGACTGTGAACTTGGAAGGAAAGGAGGTGGATGGGAAGAAGGGTTTCTTGAAGATTTTCTCCATAAGTATTTTGGCGTTTGTCTCATGCAAAGTGAAACTCATTCCATTCTGAAATGTTCTGCCAAGAAGAGCCTACCAGAAAGGATTTTGATGTAAAGAGTGAAACTTGGGGAGCCAAAAGAAAACTATTATATTCCAGTTGAGGTTATCATGGCTGAAGCAGAGATCCCAAAATGGATGATGACAAAGGAAGCCGTGAGTCACTCATTGCACTTTGTGACCGGGGATAACAATTTGGAAGGGGACAGGATGGGATGACGAGATCCTTAGACCATGCTGCTGCTTACTTTTGTGACTTCTGGCAGTTACAAAATCAGTTGGGGGCTCAGTTTCTACATCTGTAGAAATGAATTGAGAAACGACACCTGTTTGACCTGTTTCATAGAGCTTTTGAGAAAATCAACTGAGGTAACAGCAGAAATTGTTCTGTAAGTAATCAAATGCTGTACAAACGGGAGATGTCATTCTCCAGGCTTTTATTCTCATCAAATAGCTGATATAACACTTGACTTGCTTAAGTTCACACCTGCAAATAATTTGCATGTTTGAGAACAAAGTAAGCTCAGTCCTGGTGGGGTTTACTATTCTGTCTCCCCCAACAAAGGCTAGAAAGACCCAAGGTTGGGAGAAGGTTCCAAGAAATCTTAGCCCCATGATATAGATTAGAAAACAGCATAGGAAGAAAATCCACGCTCTCTTTTAAATTTTGAACAGAAATAAGAGGGGGCCATGTCTTTGTTTGTGGGAAATCTTTCCAGTTCTGCTCCCAAGGTTTGATTTTTCTGTGGCTCAGAAGAAAAAGTGGATGCCAGTAGGCTGGACTACTGACCCATACCCCAGCTATCTCTTCTTCTGGGTTCTTATCAGACGTGAGTTTGGCCAGCTTTTCCCAGCCCACCAGCTTGCTTTGCTCCTCCACTGCTGATTTTCCTGAGAGCCCCGTAATTCTCAAGGTCAGACCTTCCCATGCAATGCTGAACTGACAAATCTAATCTCTCAAGCAAACAGGTTATTTTGCTGCAAAACCTCACAAAGAAAGGGGAGGGACATTTCCCTTGGCTTGAAATTTTAGCTACTTTGAGTCCAAGCTCACAGAGCTTCTCTATGCTTTTCTTCCAGGGGGACGGAGGGCAAAAAAAGGAGGGCTTGCCATCTCTTACTGAATATCTCCATTTCCAGCCTCAGTCAGACCACTCAGAAACTCTCCTCACAGCTTTTATCAGCTTAAACCTGGCACAGACATGTGGTGTGTGAAAGGATGTAGGTTGTTATTCAGTGCCTCTGGCATATCATGTTAAGATGAAAAACACAAGTTTGCTACTTAACGGGGAACTGTCAGTCCAAGGTCATCAATCCCCAGCAGGCCATGGTACAAGCCCCACCACAAATACCGGTTCTGGGTGTGGGACAAAGCGTCTGGTTAGTGTCTCCATTTGGAAGAAGCAGAGAGAACAGCATTTCCTCCAAATACCAGATCAATCATTTAGGAGCAATTCATCTTCTACTAAAATGATCTCAAGTTCACAACTAATAAGACCACAGCTGCCTTTTTATGGTTGAGTTACCCACACACAACTCGGCACCGCATTTTAGGTCAGGTCACAACTGCGTAATAGGCCTCAGACTTGGCAGTTTCATGTTCTTCTGACTTTTCCTTGCCCAACCCACACCGAATTACATGCTGACCAAAGCTCCCCTGGAGTCACATGGAATGAGGATTTGGCTCCAATGATCCAAATTTGCAGCCCAAAATGGAGGCCTCCCTGGGCCGACTAAGTTTTTCCATTTCACTTGCAGAGGGCTGCCATGCTCTTTCCAAAGTCCTGTGTAGAATTCAGCCTTCATTTTCCTGCTGATGGTCCAGGTTACACACACGTAGATAGGAGAGTCACAGGGAATGTGTCCAGATGGCCCTTAAACTATAGAATTACCCAGAATTCAAGAACAAAATGAGACTCAATTGTTTACAGAATGAACTTGAACTGTAAGGAGTACAGAGGGAAATAGATCTCAGGGAAAGAGAAGAAGAAAGTAAATAAAATTTGGTCTTTGTTTCCCCTCTTTTCAAAATCAATTTTGCTAAATTGTTAATTAGCCTTGAAAGGATGTAAAGAGCACTAGGGAGGAAGTCGATGTTAGCATTTTGGATATCCTGGCATGTATCATGTGCAGTCTCTGGGACATCCAAGATGACACAGACTGACATGTTGCTCCAGGCATATGCTCTATGTTACCATTATATTTGTGTAACTGATCCATTCCCAGCACATAAATCCCTGACCTCTGGGTGCCGAGGGATTAACATATCAGTCACGGTGTTCAAACAGTTGTCTTTATGTAGGTGGATGTTAGTTTCCTCTTATTTGCCTCTCTGTGTCCCTAGACTTTTAGTCTGCTCTAATAATGCAATATTCCAGTCAGCTAATGGGCACTGGCCTGAGCACCAGGGCTTTGGGATTCACTGCTGCTGCCCCTCTATTTTTACCTTGGTATTTCCATTAGCATTCTACCTTAGGACGATTGCCACAGCCAAGCACGTGTGCAGAGCTGAACAAAATGCTGTGTGCAAAAATAATGATGAATAAACAACATTTAGGTGCTCCCACCGTTCTTTTGGCTCCCATCTTTATCATGAATTTATCCTGCCTGTTGTCTAGACTTCTGCTTAAAAATTTGTAATGATGTACTGTGACTCAACTCTGTGATATTTGCCTAAGGATGCTCTTCATTTAAATCTTTGAATCAAGTAAAGAATAAGAAAACAAAAAGGGCACAGCTCTATGATGTTTTACTATGGATAGTCTCCTGATTCACACCTTAACAAGTAGATCTAGTCTCTATTTTCTTTTTTTGTTTCTTTACAAGAATATTCAAATTAATCCAGCATGAATTTATTGAGATCCAGAAACTGGAATAAATGAAGAAAGAGCATTGTTTTAAATTTCAAAGAACTGCCAATCTGATGAGAGTATGTATATATCAGATGGAGACAAGGGTAGGGAATAGAGTGATACAGGGATAAGGAGTAGGAGGTGGTTCTAAGAGTATATAAATAGTTACAGTTTAAAGCATACCTAAAGCTTTCCAAAGAAGTACAAACTGCCTCTGGGCTAAAAAGAGGGAAAGATTACATCTGATTGAGGAAGTTCAGGGCTGCTTTATGAAGCAGCTTATTCCTTTCTTCCTCACAACACTTGGGAGCATCATTCCCCTATCTTTATTCTACATCTTCTATCAGGGTTCCAAGCATCAGCTTATTTCAATCTTTCTCTTCCCTTCTCTTTCACAGTCACCCACCAACTCCTGGTCATTCTTCCATCTTCTGCACCTTATGGATTTTGTCCCTTTATCAGTTATCATCCTCAAAAACTCAATCATGTTACCCATTATCAGCTGCAGACTCAGCTATCCCCTGATGTAGTCAGACCTTAACTTTCATCACCACTGAAATGGGTCCACTCCCATAATGCAAACTTAGAACCGCCCATTTCTCTTGTCATCTTACATTTAACAAACTTATTTTTGTTCTTTGTTCTCATCACGATCTTCATCTTGTCCCTTGATTTCTTCATGATCTTCGTCCTCGTCCTCCACTACCATTTTGACCTTAGTCACCTTCTTCTTCTCTAGCCTAGAATTTATGGTTTGCCATTTATTAAACAATGTGGGTGCTTCCCAGGTAAACTTCCTTGACATGATGTCACTTGTCAACCTTCAACTGCCATGCTTCCCTGAGAACTTTCAATCCATTTGCTGATCTCTTAGCTACCTAATGAATTCCCACATCTCCTGCTTTAGGCCTTTACTGCTGTCCTCAACAGTTTCACCATCATCTATAGGAAAGGCTCTCTCCTCATAAGTCATTGAACAGGTATAGAGCAAAGCTGTTCAATAGAATTTCCTGTGAGGATGTCAATATTCTGTATATACACTGTCCAATACATCAGCACTAGGCATGTAGAACTATTCAAAACAAAGTGTAGCTACTGAGATTGAGGTACTAAAATTTTAACTTAATTTAATTAATTAAAATTTAAATAGCAAAATATAACTAGTGTCCATTCTATTGGACATCACTGATAGAAACTGGTATTGTCCAGAAATACTATAGAAATACAGTTGTCTCATAGGTAATTTTAGATTTCCTGGTAAGTACATTAAAAAGTAAAAAGAAGCAGGAGAAATTAACTTGATATAATTAATGAAACTTTCATATAATTCATACATATTAACTTAATATATTAAAATATTATAGTTTGAATATGTAGTATATATAAAATTATTGAGGGGGGAGGTTTTATATTCTTTTTCATGCTATATTTTTAATATCTGGTATGTATTTTATCCTTCTAGAGGATCTCAATTCAGACACTAGATTTTCATGGGAAATATTTGATTTGTATTCAAATTTCACAAAATTTGCTGTTGAAAACACATCAAGTTATGTCAAGCACACTTAAAAAGTTTTCTGTGAAGTAGATCAAGTATTAGTCTTTCAATTCAATTTCCACTAATTAAAACTAAATGAAATAAAATTTTAAAAATTACTTCCTTAGTTTCTTTGGTCACATTACAAGTGCTTTCTTCCTTAACCAATCCTCAATCCTTATCTAGGCTCTCCCTGCCTACCAACCTCAGAGTCTTGTTTATTACTTCACCTCCTTTTTTTTACTTATGTCATTGATATTTTTCCTCTTGTCCTCTCTCTCTCTCTCCTCTCTCTCTCTCTCTCTCTCTCTCTCTCTATATATATATATATATATATATATATATATATATATATATTTTTTTTTTGTAATTGTTGTTCTACAAGCCAGCAGCAATCACCTGAGAAGTTGTTAGAAAAGTAATTCTGGGCCCAGCCCCAGACCTACTGAATCAGAAATTCTGATTTAGTAAGCCCTCCATGTGATCCTGATGCCTACTGAAATATGAGACTCACTGACTCAGAGAAAAGTACACTTAAGAGGTAAATTAAAACTAATAAAAGCAGTAACTTCTGTACAGGATGGAGCAGGGGACAAGTAGGCTGGAGACAAGGGTAGAAATGAGGCTTTTTTACATTGTGATGATTTTGAACAGTTTAAATGTTCAACTTGGACTTAAGAAGAGGACATTTCAAACATACTGACGGCCTTTTTCCTGCTTTGTTTTATTTGTCTGAAGTTGGGTTAGACCTCAGTATATTTTAAACTCCCTCTAGGTGTCCTATGAAGTGCAAAATTCACTGTTTTTTAGTATATTCAGAGTCGCACAGCCATCACTTCAATCAATTTTAAAACATTTTCATCACCCTCCAATCAAACCTCATACCATTAGTAGTCGCTCCCACTGCCTCAGTAACCCCCCAATTTTTTATTTTTAAATAAACATATTATTACTAACAATTTAGGAAATAATATTACCAGCCATCATATATTTAGGTGAAGCATGTTTTTAAGACATTCATATTAAGTTTGACAACGCTGAAGTATCTCTCTGAGTCATAGATCTCTCTCTGAGCCTAAAACTTTTATTTTTATTTATTTATCTTTTAGTTTTCAAAATACATGGACTCTGCAAAATTTCTGCCAACAACAGTCAAAATTGCTTTTGACCTGGAAGTGAAATAGCTCCTCAATATAAAAAGAAAATAACCTCTTCTATTCCTGACTACCAATAAAAGTTTCCCAGTTTTCACCGGGGGAGTGGGAGGCACAGAAACAAGCAAGGAAATGTGAATGGAGCCTCTCCCCAAACAAACCAAAGAGAGAAAAAAGTGGGACCCAGAGGCTTCCCTGGCCTTAGACCATGCTGAGTATCCTAGGAAAAGGCAAGGGAAAGCCACTGGGACAACAAAGGCAGAATGCTCAACTCATCCTTGAAGGCATCTTTCCAAACACTGCCTCCCTTGATCTCCCAGGGCCAGAGGATGATAAAATGGTTTGTGGGCTCTGGCTGGTGCCACAGGGATGAGCGGTTGCACATGACCCCCTCCACCTCCCAACTCCTCTCAGAGGGTGGCTTTGTTCTTCCCAGCCCCCAGGGCTTGTGTTCTGTGGGAGGCTAGGACAGTTTTTGTTATCAAGTAAGACATATCAGTTTCAATGAGAATCATCCTTCTCCAAAAAAGGAAAAAAAACAACAAAAAAAGTTGTTTCTCATGATTTCCTCCCTTGCTCTAAAAATGTAAGCTTTAAAGGGAAAGGAAGAAGATGTGGGTAAGAGGATAAGAATGTACAGGAAAGTAAAATGAAGATCCTCAGCATCCTCCCTCGACTGGCCCCACGGAGTCTGTTTCCAAAACTGCACATAAAGAAATGTATTTCCTCAGAGTGTGCACCAAGAAAGTTCACCCAGGTTGCCGCATAAAGAATCTGCAGAAGAAGAAAGATATAATGTTCATCTTGGATTGGCAGAGTGGGGGGAGGAAGGATGCACTTCACATGCAATGAAGTGAAATGAGAAAGGTGGAGGCAAAAAGCCCAAGCTAACAGTGTGTTCTTGCCTTCCTCCCTAACACAATGACACACGTGACTTAATGAAGCCAAGGAGTTCTGAGGCTGATGTAAAAGTTCCAAAAAAAATACTCCGTGGCAAAGGCCCCTGGGTAAACGATGTCATTTCTAATTTATCCAGTTCCCATGATTTAGAGCAGACCCGGGATCTGAAATTCACACCAGCTCTTTGTGCACAGGGGTCTGGGCGGCGAGGGCCCAGGCCTGGGGAACAGGGACGCAGGCTTCCTATGTGATTTCACCACTGCTGCCCTGCTTTGTTTCACGTTTAAAATAATTTGCCAGGTAAAAATAAACTTCTCAAAAACACAGAGTGAAAAATGTACTTAACAATTCAATCCCTGTAAGTTTAGGATTGACAGAGAAAGTGCAGCCAAGGCTAATTAAATTAACCAAGATGTATTTGAATAGTGGTTTCACTAGCAAGTTCATTAATTCGCATCGTTATCATTGTTATTATTACCACAACTGGTAAATTATGCTTTTCATGAGATAGCAAAATGTGCAGGCTATTGGCTTTCATTTATACCCTACTTAGCTTTTGGTTTCTCTCCTGAGTACCATTCTTAGAAAGCAAGCCTTATTTGTCCTAAGTTCCACATCTCTGAATGGCATGTCCTGAGTTATTTTTGTTTATAACTCTTTGGAAATAATTAAGATCTACAAGGGTTTTTTGTTTTCCTTTTGCTTTTGCCAGTAATTCTTACAATAGGAATATGTATAGTATTTGTGACATCAGTTCCCTGCAGGGTGATTTTCTGGCATTTAGCTGATTTATAAACCTCAGACTCCCAGGTTCAAATTCAGTGGAATCAGAATTGCTCTTTGTCTCTCAGGGACAATTTATGGTATATGCACAGGAGGTTTGTGCAGCCCGAATGACCCTGTGTATTAAATATCAATTGCCGGTTGCATATATGCTCATTTGCCCAATAATTTTGACCATATTTAAGAAGACTTGACTGAAAGGAGCAAAACTTAGCCGTACAATATGTTATGCAAGCATTCCAAGTCTTCCTGATTCAAGAAGAACCTACCAAATTTTTGCAAAATCCTTCCCAAATCTGGGATAAAACAATTTTGACTTCTAAAATGTGCTACTGAAGTGTAATCTCTGGTCTAACAACATTGGAATTACCTAGGAGTCTGTTAAACATGCAGAATCTCAAACCCATCACAGACCTACTGAATCAGTCTGCACTTCACCAAGATCCCCAAGTGACTCAGAAACACATTAAAGTTTGACAAGCTGCTCTAGTATGGAGGAGATGTCTTCTCATCCCACCCTCACAAGCAGCTCCCTACCACCATGATTTTCTGCACCAAACCTTGAAATAAATATCATTTGACAAACTTAGAAATTATATTCTAAAATATTTTCCCATAAAATGTAATGCAGTTTATACAAGATCTATCTCAAAAGATTAAACAACGAAAATGAAACACCTATAGCCAAAATGTTCTATTCTGCAGCTCATGCTGGTTTGGAGGAAAGAATGAAGTGTGTTGGATGATCTTGGGTAACTGATTTCAACCCCTATGATACAATCACCTTCTTATGCCATGAGTCACCCTCTGGCTAATTTTGTAGAGTGACAAATTCTTCAGACATAGCAGGCTGTAGAAACTCCTTCATTTCTACCCTCCATTTTTTTTTAAATAAAAAGGAAAAGAAAGGCAAAAGATGGCATAAAATAAAAAATTAAATTAAATTAAATGCTAATTTGTAAACTTAACAAAAATTCAATTTGAAATCGCTTTCTTTCCTACTGTGAAGGCCTCCATGAATTTCATACCATGCAGTTTATTTCACTAATAACACCCTTGTGCATGAATTTGATGGATAACAAGTATAAAGTACTTCTGCACATGATAATATTTCTCCTTTAAATTTTATATCACATTAAAAATCAGTTATCTCTCCCTCACTCATAAAATATTTATGCAAAGTAATTAGACTTTCAGTACTTATAAGTATGGCAAAATTCTTTGCATTAGGAATAAAATGTAAATACTCATACTGCTGCGGTTCTTGACAAAAAAGAATCCAAGGTCCTTGGAGAAGGATTCTCACTTTGGAATTATTTTGAGCACAGAAATGTAGCATTTCTAAAAAGGACGATCATTTTACAAAAATAGTTTTCCATGTGTTTTACACTCACTTCAACATACAAATAAAATGTTATTCATATATAGAAACTGTGATTCTTTTCTAAAAACAAATACACACTCTGGGTTTAAAAATTCCCTTGGTGAGGTGTACAGGAAGAGCCTTCACTGTGGTATTAATGCATTCTGAATTACCGTGGAGGACCTCCGGGAATCCCTACTCTCACTAGCATAAAAATAGTTGCTCTATTTCCTTCCCAAAGCACTTTGCAGAAGATGATACTTAACTAATGCAAAACTCTGATAAAATTCATGGCTATCTGAGGATGTCTTGATTTGAGTAATTTTAGTGCTGGTTCTAAGGTGGTTGTTTTTTGTGGCTCCAGCTGACCTTACATGGGCAGCCAGTCAGTGAGGAAAAGCTGAGAGGACTGTGGGGTCAGCCCTGAGGACTGAGGAAGGGCAATATTTCAAGGAAAGGCCAAGCTTGTGTGGACTGGGTAGGGTAGCCATCGTGGGGGTGCTGTGGAGGCAGGCAGCAGAGAAGGAATTATCAAGAACTTGAGGGGGCATAGGGACAGAGTTGCTGCCCCTCATTGGGGCAGGAAAGTCTACAGGATAAAAGAACTCCTGGAAGTAGTAGAGCTTGTCCACATCCATCATAGGTGGCAGTACCTTGGAGGTCCCATCTAGAGAACCTGGGAACTGAAACCAGTTCCAGGAAAACAGATTGAAAACTACAACCCCAGGTGAAGCCACTCTGAGAGGGCTGCTGAGAAGACATGAGGAACAGTCCTAGTTTGAGGCCTGGTGGATACTACAAGAAATATAAACTCTAGACATTTACTTTGGAGTCATAAGACACACGCCTCCAGTATCAGGAACATTTTTTTTTTGGCTGGGGAGGGCACCAGGAATTGAACTCAGGGGCACTCGGCCACTGAGCCACATCCCCAGCCCTATTTTGTATTTTATTTAGAGACAGGGTCTCACTGAGTTGCTTAGTGCCTCCCTTTTGGCTGAGGCTTGCTTTGAACTCACGATCCTCCTGCCTCAGACTCCCGAGTCACTGGTATTACAATTGTATGCCACCATGCTCAGCCAGTATCAGGATCTTAACGAGGGACTAGAAATCCAGTGGTCCCTTTTCTCCAATGGCTAAAGGCCAGAAAATAATCTAGTGTTGCTTTCCCAAACAGGAGGCACACTCTTGAATTCCATCAGCATTTATGGAGCTGGAGAAATGTTGGACCATCATAGGGCCTTTAAGACCCATCAGTTGATTCAGAAAGGCTAGGATGGGACAGGGAACCAGCAAAAGCTGTGAGAAGAGCCTGGGATTTTGTGTAAAATGAAGAGAACAACCCATGTGGGATGGAATGGAGTAAGGCAGATTCCAAGTTCTGCCAACTGGAACAACATCTTAGAGAACATGCTAATTGTGCAAGGAAGGGGAAAGGAGGATTTGTTGGCTTACTCTGCATCTATATCATTGGATTTATCTGAAACGGGTGGGAAGAGAGCCCATAGTTCAGAAATTTTAGTATTTGTTGGAGATATCATTGTTGATGAAGTAGTCGTAAGATGAAGAATACATGAAAGAATTTTGAAGATTATCAATATGTATGCGCATATGAAAATTCATCCCCAGATAGGAAAAATATGCTTGAGATCAAGGCTAAAGGCTTTGCACTGCAAAAGCACAGTAATTGTTCATATGCCTATCAATCTTTGAAAGAAAACTCCCTGAAACAAGAAGACATGATCAGGCTCAGAACACACAGGTCTTCAGAGTTAAATAAATTTTGAATATTTTCCCCATTATTACTGATAGTTAATATGGCAAGAAACTAAGCACTTCATTATTTCTATGTGCATCTGTAGGGTGTATTATGAATGAAATCCTACATGTATTTTGTATCAACTTGGAGTTTTGTGCCTATTAAGTGTTTTACCAGATTGAATTGAAACATCATCAACTTTTCTGTGAAGACTTTTTAAATTCTTCTAGGAACTTAGTCTGTCCTTTCTTGGGAATCTCATGGTTCCTGCTTGGTCCTCTAAGTTATTTACCCTTTGTCTGTCTTGCCTAGGTTCTGAGCTTTTTCAAATGGGGATTGTGTTGCTATATACTTAAAACTTGGCATATATGTCACAGAGAATGTGGGGTTTGATTTCCCCAAATCCAAACTTGCTAATTACATGTTTAAAGAATAATCCATTCATATTTTTTTTAAAATCTTTTGTGTGATGGGCTCAAAGTTTTGTTTTTATTCATTTTCCAAATTAATTTTCACATTAAAAAAGTAATATAGGTAAAATATAAAAGTGCAGAAACTTTAGGGAAAAAATTCCTGATCTCACCTCAAAGTCATGACTAATATTTGGGTGAGAATAATAAGCACTCAGTGTTGTATTGGACCCCAAATGACACCTGAGGCTGTCTTCATGGAGCATTACAAAATAAACAATGTTTACTACAAGAATCTGAGTGTGGCTTTTTAGTTTTTCAGTTTTAGTCCCTCTAATGAGCTATTTCTTAACCTTCCTTACTGGAGAGTATTTTAAAATTGTGCGTGTTCATTGTTGCCAACATTGCTGACTGGCGAATCAATGAAAGGGTCATCCTGTTGCATATCTTGCACCTGTGTGAGTCTTCTGTAACGTGCTCAGCCAGGGTGTAGTGGATGCATCTGCTTTACAAGTTAACTGACAGAATTTGTTTATAAACCCACTGAAGAGCTAAATGAAGCAAACTGCATTATCGTACTTGCTAATTACATTTCATTTCAGCTGAAAGCTTATTACAGATACAGCTTGAAAAAAAATTGACTTTTTAACTTTGTTTACATCCACTTCTGTTTCTACATCAGCCCCGAGAAGATGTTTTTCTTCATAAAATTCAGGAAGAGGATGAAAACAGTTGGCTGGAAGATGCTGTGGTGTTATTGGCTAAAACCCCCTGGAATCATGTTTGCTAACAGGAAATGGCTTTTACTCCAGTCAGGAACGCTTGTTTTAAGGGACTCCTCAAACATCCAGAATGTGTCACGTCTTCCACTTGCCTTTAACTCTTACTTCCAGAGAGGGGGTTACAACTCTTATGGATACCACAAATAACTGGAGGGCAAAACAAGCTGAAACCCCAAAGCACATTCTAAACACTGTCACTCTCAACTCAGATGTGCTCGCCTCCTTCCTTTGTCATTAAAATGCAGTACTGCCCAATATCTCATTAACTGCTAACTCTGTGCATAGTCCAGGACAGCAGGACCTGTGCTGGCCTCAGCTCCCACATGTCCCCAAAAGAGCAGTTTGCTCCCCTCAGCATCTGCAGCAATATAAAGATGATCATTACTTGCTACTATCTTTCAGAACAGTCACCTGCAAAATCACCCTAGATCAATCAGTTGTTTAGTTTTTTTTTTTTTGCATTAATTTATAGAAATTCTCTCTAGTAAAATTAGACTCTCCTACCTTCATGTATTAAGATTACTTCTTCCTTAGCTTCTCCATTCTCCCACACCTACAGATGGAACTTCCAGGCGTTGGCAGCAGAGGCAGGAGGCACTGATTATCTAACATGACTGACAGAAGGCTTTTATTCTCTTTATTGATGTCCTGGTGTTAAAGTTTTTAAGATTCTTGGGAGTCTGCTGGGGATCCCCCAAATCCTCCAAAGCATTCATAAAGTCAAAACTATTTTCTGTTAAAATACAAGGCATTATCTACATTTTTTACTGTGATGATGTTTAAACTGATGGTAAATATAAGTGCCAACACCTTAGTCCAACTGAGGCAGTGACAAAAGACCATGCAATCACAGGAAAAAATAACCCAGTGTCACTTAAGACTGTCCTTGATGAAGCAGTAACAATTACAAATTTTGATACATCTCAACTCTTGAAGGTGATAAAATAGGAGGTGTGGGTAAAGCCCTGTGCACATACTGAAGTACAATTGCGTCTGTGCTGCAGGTATGCAGGTATTTGAGTTGAGAGTTGAACTTGCTGTTTTGTTTTGTTTTTCACTGAAAGTCATTTTATTTGAAAGAATGACTGACAAACTATGGTTATTCATACTTTGGTAATGTGGCAGACATTTTGTCAAAAGCGAACAAAGTGAACTTGTCACTTCAAGAAAAACAACTGACAGTATTTGTTGCCAACAATAAAATTTAAGCTATCAAGCAAAAATTAGAATTTTGGGACATTTGTATCTGCCACTGGGAGCTTGACAGCTTCCCAATATTTAAAGGCTTTTCTGATAAGACTAGGTTGATATTAATGAATGTGATTGTTGATACAGTATTATGAAATGTGTCAACTTTAGGGAAGTCTGTATAACTCAGCAAGATATTTTCTAAATGACCACTGCATGATGTTACAAAATCAGACATAAAAAAAGGGTCAATTCAAAGTGTACAATAGACCAATGGATTTTAATGTGTTAGTGTGAAGAACAGAGAACATTCATTGATAGTTTCAATTACATATTGCAATTATTCATTAAGAAACTGCCACTTGTTGAGTTTTGGTGTAATATTAAAGAATAATCAGAATTAACAAAAGGTATTAAAATCCTCTTTCCTTTTCCAACTACAAATCTATGTGAAGCTGATTTTCTTCATATACTTTAATCAAAGTAATATATCACAGTGAATTGTGGAAGATTATATGAGAATCCATTTATCTTGTGTTATGCCAGACCTCCAAGAGATCTGCAAAAATAAGAAGTCACTCTTTTCACTAAATGTTTTTGTTTTTGGGGTAATGATGTCCATCTCATTCCACCACCTTTTTTATGCCCATAACCCCTCCCTTCCCCTCCCACACCTTTGCCCAATCTAGGGTTCCTCTAATCCTCCCATGTTCCCCCTCCCAACCCCACTATGAATCAGCCTCCTTATATCAGAAAAAAACATCAATAATTTTCAGAGTGCAAAGAGATTCTAATACCGATAATCTTAAGAACTTCTGTTCTACCTCTTGCAATGGTTTGAATGGTAAAATTATGATGGCTATTGTCTAACTTATGCTCTTACTTCATAGTCATCTACTCACGTTTGTATTTTCATACATGGCAAAATAGACTAAATTTCTAAAACTTTTCTTAATAAACAAGCTATGTAAAGACGAATTTGTTAAATCTTGGGCTGTATAACTCAGGAACTTCTGTCTTAGACCACTAAATTTTTCAGTACCTTAAAAATAATCTTTCTTCCAAACAATAAGCATTAAGGAAAGCCGATATCCACAAATTTGGATGTCATATTTTCATTTTCATCTAATTTAAAACATTTAAAAATGTTTCTTGATTCTTGTTTGATTCATGTACTGTTCAGAATTGTGTTTAATTTCCAAATATTTGAGAATATATTCCAGTTCTGCCTCATGTATTTTGATATCTTTCTGTTAGCATTAAGGATTATGTCTTCTTGGGAGAAAGGCACTTTTTTCACAATGTAATACTTCTTTTGATCCTTGATGATGTTCCTTGTTCTGAAGTCATCTTATATGAAATGAATTCAACGACTCCAGCTATCTTTTGACTAGTTTATTAAGGTATATCTTTCTCCAACACTTTACTTTTAACTGGAGTCTTTATATTTAAAGTGGATTTCTCATAGATTAAATAGCTTGATCCTATTTTTCCATTCCAACAATCTCTGTCTTTAATCCATAGATTACATAGACTGTATTTAACCAACTGCATTTAAGGTATCTACTGATACAGTTGGATTGATACCTACTAATAATTTTCTTATTTATTGCTTTTTCTCTCATTTTGTCTTCCTTGGTTTTGAAAATTTACATAATTTCACCTATTATGGTATCAATTTACTTCTTTTAAATATTTAATAGTTGCTCCTGAATTTACAATATCCATCTTAACTAATATAATTCCATCTTCTTATACCAATACCGTGTATTGTAGTTGCCACACATGCAAATACAATCCTATCACTCAGTACAGTTGTCTTATGACAGACTAGTCCCATGTTCTCTCCACTGTCTCTTGTGCCATTGCTGACCTTCATTTCTCTTGCAACTGATGCATTATTAACAATGTTGCTTCAAACACTTTTCTTTTACATCAATTACAAGTAAGAAAATGAAAAGATTTTACCTTTATTTATTCTTCTTTTGACCGTTTTCCTTTCTTTCTTCTTCTTTTAATCTGGATACTTTTCAAAGTTGTTTTATTAATTTTTAAATTTTTTCTAAATTAAATTATTTATTTATTCTAATTTGTTATACGCGATGGAAGAATGCAATTAATTTCATATTACACATATAGAGCAGAATTTTTCAAGTCACTGATTGTACACAAAGTATTTTAACACCATTCATGACTTCATACATGTACTTAGGGTAATGATGTATAACTCATTCCACCATCATTTCTACCCCCTTGCCCCTTCCCTTCCCCTCCTTCTCCTTTGCCCTATATAAAGTTCCTCCATTCCTTCCATGCTCCCCCCATTGCATTATGAGTCAGCATTCCCATCTCAAAGAAAACATTCAGCCTTTGGTTTTTTGGGATTGGCTTGCCTCACTTAGCATTATATTCTCCATCTCCATCTATTTACCTGCAAATGCCATGCTATTTTAATGCTGAGTAATGTTCCATTGTATATATATACACCAAAGTTTGTCTATCCATTCATCTACTGCAGGGCATCTGGGTTGGTTCCACAATTTAGCTATTGTGAATTGTGATGCTATAAACAAAATTTTCAGATCTGTATAAACTTCTTCCTGGGGAACTCCTTTCAACATATCTTTCAGGGTATGTCTCTGGGTGATTGATTCTCAGTTTGTTTGCCTGGGAAAGTATTTTTTCCTTCACTTTGCAGGATATTTTTGCTGGAAATAGAATTCTAGATTAAAAAAAAAAATTCTAGATAGTTTTTTTTCTTTTATCACTTTATATATTCAGCTCCGTTCTTGCTTGCATGGTTTATGATGAGACATAGCCTATAATTCTTGTCTTTATGCCTGTATAATAAGGTGTTTCCTCCCAGGCCCTTTGGCTTCTTCCAGGTTTTTTTCTTTGATTTGCTGCAATTTGAATATGCTATGTGTAGGTTTTTAAGAATGTTGTTATGATTTCTCTTTTGTTTGTTTTACCATTTATCTTGCTAGGTGTTCTCTAAGATTCTGCACCTGTGGTTTTTGGTCTGTCATTTCGGGAAGCTCTCAGTCATTATCATTTCAGATACTTTTCTGTCCTGTGCTCTATTTCTTCTCCTTCTGGTATTCTCATTATACAGGTGTTACACCTTTTAAAATTTTCCCACTGCTCCTGGAAGTTCTGTTCTGTCATGCTTTTGTTTTATTTTCACTGTAGTTTCTCTGTACTTTCATTTAGGGAGTTGTTACTGACTTATTTTCAAGTTTATCCCAGTTAAACTTGATTCTTTGGCCATGTTGAGTATACTGAGGAGCCTATCAAAAACATTTACAATTTATGCTACAGTGTTCTTCATTTCTAGCATTTTCTTTTGATTCTTTCTAGGACTTTTCCTATCTCTACTTACGTTATTCAAATATTCTTATATCGTATCTCCTTTATCCCATAAGAGTTCTTAGCATGTCACAGCTATTTTAAATTCCCTCTCTGACAATTTTAAAAGCTTTGTCATTTCAGAGTCTGATTCTAGTGCTTGTTTTGTCTCATCAGACTTCTTCTCCTTGCCTTTTAGCATGTCTTAGAACCATTCCTAAAAACCAGACATGTATAATAGGAATTGAGGTAACTAGGTCCTTAGTATGGGGACGCATGCTCATCTGGCTAAGAGTTTGGCTGTGTTTAATGTTTTCTGCAGCTATAACTGTATTCTTCTAGTGTTCCTAGTTTCATCTCCCCATTTGACTCTGGGTCTCCCTAAGCTTTCCTCCTCAGAAAGCATCTGTGCCTTGCAGCTTTCAGCTATAGTCCACTCTTATAATGTTATGTGGTGGTGTGGTATGGAGGAGGGGAGCACTTAACATCTTATGATTACTCCTCTCTTTTAGAAATATCTTGTTGGGTTGTGAACTTCACCACATCTCCTTCTTTGGTGAGACAGACTGGAGGAAACTGGAGTAGAAGAAATGCCCTTCCTGTAACTGGGACAAAGCTCTGATAACGTCCTTTCTCCCCCAGACTATGGCTATGGAGATCACTCTGATCATATCACAATGATTAGTCTTCTTTTCCTGTTGGAACTATGAAAGATATTTCCCATTTTTAGTATGTCAACCTGGTAGTGTTCTTAAAATAAACCCACAGTCCTCCTTTATGCTAACAGACTCTTTCTTTTGATTTTGTTGGTAAAGCGAACTACTATGTTGGAGACCCTCATCTGGTAATTTAGTAAATGTGATCTCCAGCAAATATCCGTCAAAGAACTGAATCCTACCAGAAACCATCTGAATCTGCTTGGAGGTTGATCTTCCTGTAGTAGGACCTTCATATGAGACCACAGACTCTGATTTAACACCTTGATTTCAGATGTTTTGAAGAGCATGAAGTAGAGGATCCAACTAAACCATGGCCAATACCTAAGACACAGACACTGTGAAATAACACTTGTATGTTGTTTTGAACTGTTAGTGGCATAATTTGGTATGCAGCAATAGATAACTAATGTAATATGTATCTGAAATAATAAGTCAGACAAAAAAATCACTTACATGTTTAATTGACATATAAATTTATCCATTTAACAAGGTTTTGTTTTGTTATTTTTGTTCTCATAATATGCCAGATCACTGAGCTCTTGAGATATAATGGTAAGCGGAAACAGACACACTATAAAATCCTAGACTTTACTCCAACTGGAAATGATGGGATCCATATGCACAAAGTTATCTCCCTGCAAGAAAAAAAAATTTACTACAGTGTATAAAAGATGATTTTAAAATAATACATTGAGAGGCATTCAGTGTTCCTGAATGGGAAGTCAGAAGTAAGCCTCATGGGCCGGAGCTTTATTGTACTCAGGTCAGGGCCTCTCTCATGGTATGTGCTCAATAAACACTTATTGGGTATGGGAAATGCTAAGAAATAAATTCTTCCCAAATGAATTCATAGAGTGAATATAATATTGATAAACACCAATTGGATTTTATAAAAGTAATTAAAAATTCATTAGGAAGTTTATATTTATAATCATATGTGAAAAAATTTTTCTGAACATTGTAAAACTACATTAAGATACAGATCAATTGAATGAAGCTTAAATTCTGAAATCAACCTCATACTTATGACAAAGAACCTCAGCAATTAATAGGTTAGGCTACATTTGAGTGTTGAAAAATAGGATATTTGGGAAAAATAAATCAAGGTAAATCTAAGTTAACACAATCCATCTATATAAAATTCATGTGGATTAAGTAATTAAATATAAAAATCAAATTTTTAAAAATAGATAAACATTTATCTGATTTCAGTATGTGGAATAACATTCTAATAATAAAATTAGAAAAATAAGTAATGAAGTACAATCTATAAAAAATATTATTATTATGCCTTTGTAAAATGAAATATTCTTGAACATGAAAAAAAATCCTCATACACAAAAAGGTAAACTTCAAACTTACTCAAAAATACTTATACCAAGATGACAAGAATAGCTAAACTTCATCTATGGAGATTTCTTTGTAAATCAATAGGAAAAGCCTATTTGCTTGATTTTTAAAACTGGAAAAAAGGACATGAACTGATGATTCATAATAGAAGACATGCAAATGGAAACTAAAAATGTGAAAGTTTAATTTCAGTACCAATAAAAGATATGTTGATTTAAATAATGAGGAAACATTATTTTACCTCTGAATTCAGCAAAATTAAAGAAAACACACATGGTAATACTTAATGCTAATGAGGGTGCAGGAGCCGTGCTTTCATATATGGTTTGTGAGAGTTTAAATTGCTACAAACCTTTTGGGGAAAATATGACTAATCTATATCAGAATCTTCATAAACTTAAATATCCTTTGATTAAGTTAGGTTAGTTTATGTGGACAAAGATCTGTACACAAAGATGATCATGATGGTGTTATAATTGAAAAACAAATAAATAAAACAATGCCAAAATGATTCTACAACTTAAATTTCCAGGAATCTGGAAATGATTGAATAATTTGTTGAGACATTATATCCTTTGAAGTTTTCACTGATGATATAAAAATGCTTACAATACAATGTTAAAATGAGGTAGAAAGGTAAGGAGTGGAGGATGAGAAGTAAAGATTTTTTGCATGTGTTTATTCATGAATAAATTCTTCCCAAATGAACTCATGGGTTTAATATAATCTTGATAAATTTCTAATTGGAGTTTATAAAACTAATTTTAAAATCCATCAGGAAGATCTATTTACAACTAAGAAGACAAAAAAATTTAAAAGAATTCTGAATATTGTAAAACTATAATAATCGTAACAATAACAGCAGTAAAAAAGAAATCAGCATGTACCTGATAGATTTTCTATCTCTATTGTTCATCTATCTATCCATCCATCATCCATCTTATCTTTCACACACAAACTCAGAGATCACAGTAAAGAAATGTTTCCAAAAACAAAAGGTTGCTGTGTTCGTTTGAATGTTGAATTACAGGCAATTTTTATTTTATCTTTTACTGTTTAGATCAATGGGTAAAATGTTCATAAAGTATGTATTTTCTTTTAATAAATGTTGTCTTTAACATTATGTTTATAGTTTCTATCCATGTTAACTTGAACATTTTCTTAATATTCTTTTTGCTACTTTTACCAAAATATAGTAGTTTATGCATCATAGTACAAATCCAGGGAAATTATTGACACCTAGCTCCCATATTTCAGGTTCATCAGTTTTAAACCACCACAGTAAAATGAGATTCTATTATATTTTTAGTCTTTTAGGAAACACAATCCCATAGCCATCTTTGCTAGCCTGTCCTTATATTTCCTAATTTCTAATATTACAAAATCTCCACATTTAACAGAAATACTTCAGTTACAAATAAACCTTTTTTTTTGTCATTTCTACCAATAACAGAATCTTGATACATCAGCTATGGAATTGAGCACCACTATACTTCTGCCTCTGCAATATTTGCTGACATCTGCCCTCCCCTTTTTCATAGGATTTTATAAGGATCAGATGAGCATGATGTAAGTATAAAGTGCTATAGAGTAACAAGTCATTTTTAAGATATAATATCATTATATTCTCACTGTAGATGCTTAATATATTCTTTTAAAATAGCACTGAGTCCTATTTTGTTCAGTAAACTATCTATAATGTTTAATGTTGGTAAATATTAACATATTTTTTAAAGATTTATTCATGATCCTTTACTCTTAACCAGTTGTCCATAAAATTCTAATTATTCAACCTCACCAAACAGTTTTTTTAAGACCTGAATTATTTCATGAATGGAACAAAACTACTCTATAGTCCTAGTAGTGGCATGGGATGTTTGACAAAGAAAAAATAAATAAATCTCCTTGTATTCATTATTTGGAATCTGCACAATCAAGACATCTTCATATTTCCAGCTCTAGGTATTTCCTATCTACCAGATGCTTAATACATTTGATTGCTGTGTCATGTTTATTTCATAGTCTCCTCTGACTGTCTCCATGTAAAGCAAACATTCACATTCTGAATATTAAATATTTTGCTTTCCTCCTCTCCACCTTCATGTTCCTTTCCCTCCCTTTCCTCATCCTGTTCAACTCTATTTTCTGTGTCTTCTTTACTGCTCACGTTTTCCATGTACTTGAAAATAAATTCAATTTTATAAAGTCTTACATAATTTTTTAAATTCTTTTCTCAGATTTTATAACGTCTTACATAATTTTTTAAAATTCTTTTCTCAGATTTATGATTTACTTTAAAAATATTTAAGATGTCATAATACATACCTGAAATACATAAATTAAATAATCAAATAAGGGTAAAACAAGTACCAAATAATTAAGATGATTGAGGAATCAGGGGATAAAGGGCTAAAGATGGGTTTGTTCAACAAGAAAATCTTGGAGAAAGAAAGTGACTGAGCAGCTGAATATCCAGGCAGCCAGATTTTACAGACACACTGTGAGCTAGATGACATGTTGATGAAAGGAAATGTAAGCTTCAGTTTCTAAAATAAGATTTACCTAAACTTTTCTATAGATTAATCCTTTAGATGATTGATTATTATGGAGATATGCTAGGACCTTATTCATGTATTTAAACATGTAATGAGCATCTGCCTTGTGTCAGACACCATGGCAGATTGGAGATACATAGGGAAGACCAAGCAACAAACCTGCCATCAAGACACTTGTTCTAGAAAAGGACAACCAACTCACAATAATAGCAATAACAGCAGTAATAATATTGTGAATGGTATGTATAATGGTTGCCTTATGGAGACATTATAATCAAGGTGGAGTTTAGTTAACTAGTTGGGAAAAGAGATGAGGCGTGGGAGGACAGACAGGAAAGGCGGTGCCTCTCAGCCAGGAACTGATTTCTGAGGAATTTCTGGAGAAGGCAGGAAGAGAACCGGAGAAGCCCTAAAACCCTGAAATGCAGGACAAGTGTGTGGAGTAGCTTGCAGATCTGAACTGCTGAAGTGTAGAGGTCCTAGGCATTGGGGTAGGGAAAGCCTGCACCAGTCCTGGAACAGTCCTGCACCGTGCCCACGGGCTTAGAAGTTTCCTTTTCCTAACATGGACCTTGATGATTTTAAAGTAGGAGATGACATGCAAAAATTTCTTCTGGTGGCATTGAAGAGGACAGAGGCCAAGCTAGGGATCTAAATTGAGACAGAAGGTTCTCTTCACTCTTGTAAGGCAGTGGTAACAGACCTATAGAATGGAGAGAATTGATTCAGGCATTCTGTTGCATGATCAGGCCCATCCTCAGCTCCATCCCAGTTTCCACGTTGGTCATAGAACCTTTTCTGTCTGTATTTCATAATTTATCATTGGCTCATTCTCTCTGACCCTACTTGAACTTTTGGATTTGGGGATAATCAGGAAGAGGATGTACCCATTTCCAGGCCCTTCCACTTATGAGCTAGAAGAAAACATGATTCCTCGCTTTGGGTGTTGCAGAGTTATGACTGTTCTTTCATTAAATTGATATTTTGAAATTTAGCACAATGTTTTCTAATTTTCTTGCTAATTTTATTTAAAGAGCAGTATCAGGGGACATAGATTAAATGAAGGAAATCATAAACTGTTCAGAGCTCCTGAGGATTTAGAAGTAGCAAATCCTAAAGCTAAAGCAGTAAAACTCAACAACTTGCTAAAACATTGCCATATGAGGAAAAAAAAATTAGGACCAAGAAATTAGTGTGCTGCCAGTATAAAAGACTATTTGTTAGCACTTGACTGGTACCAAGTTTTATGTTATTGCTAACAAGAAGCTGATAACATGATTTCTGAAAAATTTTCAATACTTGACAAATATATTTGCTCCTTAGTTCTTCATACTTCAATTGTAAATATTTCAAGAAAAAAAATCTAGTTTTCTTAGACATAAATCTTGGTTATTTTCAAACCATGCATACATATATTGTCTATTTAATATATGTTCCAAAAGCTATTCACATATGACCTATGTAGATAAATGCAAACAATAAGATGAATGCTTTTATTTTCTATTCTAAGTCTTTCAGCTTAATATTTTGACTTTGCAACAATTATAGCTAAAGAGAGATGGAGGATTCAAATTGTCCTATTTACATTCCAGTGGTTGGTCTAGCAATGCAATCACTGAACTTCAGCCTAACAGATTCTCTTCCTGCCTCCTTCAGAAATGACCCATGATAAATGAGACCTGATAATCTAATTCACTTGCATATTTCCACCCCATCATTTGATCAGCCTATAGGATAAAAAACTGTTTGCAGACCTTGCTTTAAGGAGAAAAAATCATGCTCTGGTTTCTTTTCAACCAAGTACATCCATCATGTTGAATCTTGGATGGACCAATGAAGACAATTCAGATAAGAAGAAACCTACAAATGGTAAGACTTTTTTGGACACATACTGCCAAATTTTGGGTATTCAAAATGAATGTTTTGTGCGTTTGAGTAACTCACCATTCAAGGGGAGGCAGATAAGTAAGCAATTACAGTTTCCTCATTTAGAACTGGATACACATACCTCATACTCTTAAACTAATTTTCACCTCTTTTTTTGCTTACACCAGCATCTGTAGAACTTACAAAGTAATATGACCTTTGAATGGATTCACATAATCCTTCACCATATTTCACATGAAGAAAACACTGATCATTTTTAGTACTTACTTTTTATGCATCAACAAAACCAGCAGAGTTCTCTCATGTGTTTCTGGATTTGTGTGTAAGTTTGACTAATTAATTGAGCAGGAGAAAGATGGATTAGTTAGTATACAATTTTACAACTCATCAGCATCTTCAGGGTTCCATTAGCTAGACCTGGAACAATCCATAGGCACAATCCTCATCAGGACATTAAACAGGTTTTCTGTCATTTGTTTCAGAATGAATTTCTATTCAACTTTTTTTTTTCTGATAAATGTTGTTCAATACATTTGAATATTTAAAAACATCACATTAGGGTGTTAGATGTCATTTTAAGATAAACTGTCATTCTCTAGCCCAAAGCAGGTTTACTCAGGGGTCATTACCCTACATCTAGTTGGTTAGAAACCAAAGAGTTGGTTTGCTATCACTGGTAATAACCTACCCCGTGTGAGGGAGAGAGCATCATCATTTGGTTGTACCTGGCACAAGAAACTATTTGTACTAAATGGGAAACCTGCAAATTCTCTATAGTAGATAGCAGCTGAGGAGATAGAAGTATATTCAGGCTACAGGAACAGATGAAGCCTTCTCTGAACATCTGTTTTTTATTGAGTCAGCAATTACTGGATAGCTGAGAGAGGAGGCAGGGAAGACACCCCATCTTACTATAGCTTGAATATCTGAGCTGAGACATATATGTATTTTAGAATTGATATTTCTTATGTCTCCAATGTTAATTTTCCCTTGATTGATTGTCTAGAAGACATCTAGGAATCTCTGTCAGCAAAACAGATCTTTTCCAACAGTTTAAGCTAAAGATAGCCTCTAATGTATAAAGAGGAGCTTGTAAACTTTGTTTATGCTTCAGTTTTTCTGTGAAGACTCCTGGGAATGAATAAGTATTGTGGTCAGTTGAGCTCCATGCCATTCATGGTCCCAAGGAAAAAAAAACACAGTGTTGTCACTTTGGAAAAGTGGCATATGTTTTCCTAGTAATTACATCTTCTGTGTTTACTATTCAAAAAATGCAGGTGTGGGTTTTTGAGCAGTGGCCAAGGACAATGTGCCTGACTGGCAGCAGTTCCTAAGTGAGTCATGTTTCACTGTCTGTCGGTTTTTATAACTGTTTTCACTACTAATTTAGTTCTGTGATGCACTGTGCAATTAGTTCTATTATGGAAGCAGCTGTCTTCAGTTTTACAATGGCACTTTCCCCTTTGGCTTGCACAGAGCTTGTTGTGGTTCTGCTGATGTGATGATGAGAGTTGTAAAGTGGTACCTAGATGAGCCACTGTGGGCTCGGATTCTCCACACACACAGGATTCATGTTTTCTCACTGCCTCTCTAATGCTGTTTCCCACAGCTAAGAAAAGAGTCACAAAGGATGGTTACATATGTCCCACAGAGATTGGTGAGCTGACCATTTGTATGCTTATAATCCAAAATTCTATTTGTAAGCAATACATTATATGAAAGTTGAGGTAGGGAGGTATGGTAGGCAGAATAGAAAGGTTGTATTTCATGTACTTTTAAACACTGAACTATGATTTTTAAGAACAAAGATGAAGCCTAAATGCAGTAAATACCACTATATGAAAAATAAAAGAACTGGACTTCATATTTGCAGCTAGCTGGGGTGTGATTATACACTTGGATTTCTCTCTGCTCTTTGAACGAGCATCCTGTTCTTTTAGAAGTTTCCATGTTTTTTATTCTCAATCTCAAGTCCCTTCTGACACCCAGTATTTCCTGTAAATGTAGAACAGTGTCTACACTGAGGCTGTCTTCCCCTCATTGGCTGTAGGGCCAATGAACAAGCTTTTCCTTTTGAGTATAACTTCTTATCATGTCTTAGAACCTTGCTACTCAAAGTATATTCTCTGGACAAGGAATATTAAACCTGGAAGCCTGTTAGAACCAGGATCTATGGCATCACCCCTGACCTTCTGAATCAGAATCTGTATTTTAACAATAATTTTTATATACCTTAAATTGTGAAAAGCTCTACTTTATAACTATCATTTGTTCCCCAAAGCAATAGCTGTTATGTCAGAGAACCTGCTACTTATTAGTAAATGCCAATGAGAATCACTGTATTTTATTAAATTCCGAGCATTTGTGATCAACTAAAATTTATTGTTCTTTTATTTTTATTATTCTTTTATCCCTCTAAAATACAAGCTCTTTAAGAATAGATGATTCCTCTGTTATGTTCACTATGGTATCTACAGCAAGTGTAACAGTGCTCACTATATATTTAAACATTCAAAATATGTTTGTTGAGTTAAACAAGTAAACAAATGATCCACTATAGATAAAATGTGTGCTCAGAAAGAGAGACAGATCAAGTTCCATAATCTCATGGGATTAACTCAGAACCTCAGTATATCAGTGCCTGCGTTGGCATATGAGAGAAACCTGTCTTGAGACAGGTACCATAGAAGTCCAGAGCCATTGATAGCCTTAGAGGAAACCTGGGCTGTCCAGGGAAGGAGTGGCAGCTCCTCATATTTGAAGAATGGCAGCATTACCTGTCTTATTGAAAGATGCAATGCTTTCTAGTAGAGCCAAGCATTCCATGAGAATATTCTCCCAATTAGACTTCTGAAAAAGTGGGGTCCAGGAGGCTGAGATTTGGTGGGGTGACCAATTCACTGTGGTTTGACTGGAATGTTCTGGTTTTATGTCTGTTCATATTATGTTTTCAGAAACTTCGCAGTTACAGTCAAATTGAGCCAGTTAGTCACCCTACTTGAAGATTTGCCAGAGTGTTATACTTGTTGAAAGACTCTGTAAAGGGTGGAGAAATTGGGACCTTTGAATCACATTTAGATTTTTAGGGCACTTTTGTGATCAACCAACTATGTTTAACAGATTAAATTTACCTGGAGGCAGATCTCTTAAGTCCACCCATGGGATGGTTGCTTAAATCCCATCACCTTCAAAAAGGAGGCCTTTAATTTTGCCTTGTGATTAATATGGGCAGAAACAGGTCTTTTATTCAAAAGAGAATAGCTTTCTTAAATCACTACCTTAGAAATCATGGTATTTTTATCTAGTGCTGCCCTAAAGGTACTAACATTTCAATTGCCTTGGAGGTACACTGCTCTAGGATTTGAGCCATATCTTGCCTTCACACACTAAATCATGTGGGTTATTGTCTTAAGTTACATGTATTTGCAAAAATAATTTTGATTGCCATTTTCCAATATACTCATTCAGAAAGTCATAGGAATGTGGTGTTATAAAATCAGAATCAGGGCTGGGGTTGTGGCTCAGTGATAGAACGCTCACCTAGCACGGTGAGGCCCTGGGTTCTATCCTCAGCACCACATAAAAATAATAAAGGTATTATATCTATCTGCAACTAAAAAAAAATTTTAAAAAATCAGAATCAGACTATTGCACTGAAAAATGTTTTGGTTCAATTAGAATACTTTCCCATATGCGCACTAATGTTTTGGTTTTGTCCTTTTTATGTTTTTATTAGTGCATTATACTTTTATACAGCTTTGGGGTTCATTTTGACATACTCATAAATGCATGTAAGTATTTGTTCCATTTCACTCACCAGGAGTACCCTCTTTTCTCCCTTATTTCCTCCCCCTGATCCCCTTCCTCTACTCCATTGGTTTTCCTTCTATTAATTTATTTTTTAAATTGGTACATTATAGTTACACATAAAAGAGGACTTCATTGTGATATATCCATACATACACATAGCATAATTTGGTCAATATCTTCCATAGTTCCCTCCCTTACCCATCATCCTCCCTCCCTCTGAAGCCTCCTTCCTTTACTGCACTGTTTTCCCTTCTGTTTTCATGAAATGCCCATTTAAAAAAATTCCTTATTTCTCCCTAGCTTCTGCATGTGAAAGAAAACATTTGACCCTTGACTTTGAGTCTGGCTTATTCCAATTAGGATGATGTTTTTCAGTTCCATCCATTTATCAGCAAATTACATACTTTAATGCTTCTTTATGGCTGAGTAAAATTCCATTGTGTATATACACCACATTTTCTTTATACATTCATCTTGAGGGATACCTAGGGTGGTTCCACAACTTAGCTATTGTGAATTGCATTGCTATGAATACTGATATGCATATATCCCTACAGTAGGCTGATTGTACTTTTTTTGAATAAACACTAAGGAGTGGAATAGCTGTCAGAATATACCCCCACCCACATCTTTGCCAGCATTTCTTGTTATTTATATTCTTAATGATTTCCATTCTAACTGGAAACAAAATTTCAATGTAGCTTTGATTTATATTTCCCTGATTGTTAAGAATGTTGAACATTCTTTTCATATATTTGCTGGCCATTTGTATTTCTTCTTTTGAGAAATATCTGTTTAGTTCATTTGCCCATTTATTGACTGGGTTTATTTGTTATTTTTGGTGGTAAGTACATATACTTTATATATTTTGGAATTGATGCCCTGTTGGGAGAGTAGCTGGCAAGATTTTTCACCCATGGTGTTGGATCTTGTCTTCATTATTCCCTTTCCTGTACAGAAGCTTTTCATTTGAAGTCATTCCACTTATTGATTCTTGGTTTTGTTTCTTGAACTTAAGGAAGTAGGTGCCTGCACTAATATGTTGGAATGTTTTCCCTAACATTTTCTTCTAGAAATTCAGCATTTCCAGTCTAATTCCTAGGTCTTTGGTTTGCTTTGAGTTCATTTTGTCAGGCAAGGGGAGAGATGGAATCTATTTTCATTCGTGTACATAGTTTTTCCATTACAAAGGCTATATTTTCTCCAATGTAGGTTTTTGGCATGTTTGTCAAAGATCAGATGATTGGATATATGTTGATTTTTGTGTGTCTTCTACTCTGTCACATTGGTCTTCATGACTATTTTTATGCCAACACCATACTGCTTTTGTTATTATAGCTCTGCAATATAATATGAGAGCAGGTATTGTGACGGCACCAGCTTCAGTCTTATTGTTCAGTATATTACTTTCACTATTTTGGGTCTTGTATTCTTCCATATGAATCTAAGGACTATTTTTTATAGTTCTGTGAAGAATGTCATTGGTATTTTGATTAGGATCACATTGAATCTGTATATAACTCCTGGCAATCTGGCCATTTTGACAATATTAATTCTACCTATTCTAGAACATGGGAGATCTTTCCATCTTCTGAGGACTTATAAGGTTCTTTATTCAGTGTTCTATAAGTTTCATTGTAGAGGTCTTTCACCTCCTTGAATAGATTTATTCCCAATATTTTATTTTATTTTGAGGTTATTGTAAATGAAATTGTTTTTCTGATTTCTTTCTCAGCAGATTCATCATTGGAGTGTAGGAAAGCTATTGGGTTTTTTATGTTGATGTCGAATCCTCCTACTTTGCCAAATTTGATTATCAGCTCTAGTAGCCTTTTGGTGGAAGTTTTTGGATTTTCTAAGTATAGGACACTGTCATCAGCAAACACAAATAATTTGACTTCTTTTCCTACTTATATCCCTTTAATTTTCTTCCCTTGACTGATTGCTCTGGATAGAGTTCCAAGAACTATATTGAATAGAAGTAGTTTTATGGTGGATATCCTTGTCTTATACCTGATGTTAGAAAATGATTTCAGTTTTTCTCTCTTCAGAATGATGTTGGCTTGGGGTTTGTCATATATAGCCTTTATGATGTGGGGTAGGTTCCTTCTACCCCTAGTTTCTTCAGTGTTCTTATTATGAATTGGTACTGAATTTTGTTGAAAGCTTTTTCTGCATCTATTGATATGATCACATGATTTTTGTTTATTTATGTGGAATTACATTTAACGATTTGTGTATATCAAACCAACCTTGCATATCTGGGATGAAACCAACTTGATCATGGCATATAATCTTCTTAATGCAATTTTTGAATGTAGATTGCTAATATTTGATTAAGGATTTTTGTGTCCAAGTTCATATTGGTCTGTAGTTTTCTTTACTAAATGATGTTAATTAATGACAATCTATAAATGGCCTAAGTTCAGCATATTTTCCATGAAGCTATTATCATGATGGTCAATGGTCACTATTTAAAGAACAGGATTATTCAAAGCTGGACTTTCCTAGATTCAAAAATAGATTTTTATCAACAAAAACCATCTAGGATTAAAGTATTTTAATTTATTCCTTAAAATAAGTCCAGGAAGATATTATATAGAAAGTTTGGGAAATAGTGGGGGAAAGGAAATAATTTAATATGATGATTATTCTGAGATAAACTGTATAAACTGTATAACTATATAAAACTTATACAGTTTATTAAAACTGTTGTAATTCAATGTTTATTTGGTATGTCTCAAATTCTCTGCTTTAAAATACTATTGACAGAATGACATCAGCAAGATAGTAGAACAGGAGTTCCCCTGCTTCTCTCTTTCCCAACAGAAATCCAACTAGCATCTATTTATAGGCAAGAATACCATTATGAATACCCCAGAACCCAGGCTGAGCCACCCCTTGGACTACAGAGAAATCTGTGATTAAACTATAGGAAGAACAATTCTCTTTAACATGCTGCCCATCCTGCAAGCAAATACGGGGCCACACACACAGCATTCTCTTGAACACACAGTGTCTGCAGTGGGAAAAGTGAGTTGGAGACCAACTTTCAGCTTCCCAGCCATTTTGAGTTCTTTCATAGGAGGTTCAAGTCTATCTCTAACCATAGGCAACCTTGGAAATACCAGCAGGGTTAGACCATCTGGGATCAATTATAAATAAAATGGGACTTGTTACTGGTGAAATGGGAAGGGATTCCCAGGGGGTACAGTGTCCAGGTTCTTGGCCACCTAGCAAAGTATGAGCAAGACACAAGAGGTTGGCAGGCAAATCCAAAGTTTATTGAAAGTGAAAGTAAACACTCTGGGAGAGCAGAGTGAGCTGAGCTTTGAAGTAGCTCGAGGTCATATCTACACAGTGGAACTGACTTTTATAGAGCTATGCTAGTTCTCCCCCTTTGGGTGGATCTGGTGTTGATTGGCACCTTGACTGACAGCAGAATTTGACATGATTTCCTTATTACCCATTCTGTAAGTTTTTTATCCTTTTCCTCAGAAAATTCACTGGGAAAGCAAACTGCAATGCTTATAATATATTAACTAGCAAGAAGTAGATTTAGGTCAGTCTCTCAGGCTGCTGCACATGGCCAAGACTAGAATCTTTCCCTTTAGGGACTTGAATTCCCCTTGTGGTCTTCTAGTTTCCTTCATTTACCTGCAAGATAGCTCTGTTTTCCCATACAAGAAGACTGTTGGGTTGGGCTTGAGGGCCCTAGGTGGAGCTGAAAGCCTTAAGGAATGTTGCTTCCCCATGCTCTACCTAATAGGACTCACAGCAACCAGCACAGAGATCTTCATGATTACTCTGCTTTCTGGCCAATGGAATTGCCACAGCAGAGAAACTAGACAACAGCATCATGCTGTAGGAAACACAGTGCACTGGGGCCCAATCTAGTCCAGGGCCCAATCTAGTCTGTTTCCCCACTCCACCTGAGTACTCTCATTAAGTCTTCCCAAGTCTAGAGGCAACTGTAGGTCAGTAATTACCTGTGGAGGAATCATCTAGCGCCACCCAACCCTAGAATGGAAGAATAACCCAACTAAGATTCAATGCCTGTACTGAATTTTTCCCAGATCAGAAAGCAATTGCAAGTCAGCAATTACCCATGAAGGGATCATCTGGTCTTACCCAACCCTAGCAGAAGAAAAGTGATCCAACTAAGCCCTTGTGCTCTCACTAAGATTTCCTCAAGCCAGGAGACAAGTGCAGGACAGTGATTACCCACAGAAGAAGCGTCTGGCCTCAGTTGAAGAACAGCCCCACCATACCTTGGTATTCTACTTTATACTACCCTAGGCCAAGGGGCAAGTGGAAGTCCACTGTGGAATATAGCATCTAGCCCTGCCTCTCCCATGTAGTCAAGAGGCCACTCCAGAGACACACCCAGCCTCAGAACCCATTACACAGTCCAGCTACAGATTTCAAACAACCATCCTCAGCCAGCAATACCTCCTGATAGTAGTATCCAGCCAGTGGTCTTGTAAGACCTTGAAGAATAATCAGTATTATCATTTGACCTCAGAGTACAGGAAGTAACTTAGTCTAACTATAGAACTCAACACCAAGGTTTTCCCATTCAGGCTTGCTATTAGCTAGTCCATTCACAGTCTTAGTCTAGATTAAATAGTAAAGGTCTATTACCACCAAAGAACCCTTGCCAAGGCTGGAAGGGATGACCATTTCCTCAAATGTGCAGGCATCAACAAAAAGACATAGTATCCTGAAAATTCAGGGCCAAAGAGGCAAAAAGAAAGAAGAATAAGAAAGAATGAAGAAGGCTTATGATAATTATGGGTTATCACCAAGTGGATTAACCTTTGCATTGTAGGAGTTTCTAAAGGAAAAGAGAGAGACAATTGCTTTTAAGGAAATTGCTTTTAAGGAAATAATGGCCAAGAATTCCCCAGATCTAGAAGAAAGATGACAATAACCAGGCACATGAAACTTAGAGGTCATCAATCAAAGAGAAATTCATCAAAACCTAGGATAATCAAATTATCAAAAATCAATGACAAAGAAAAAATACCAACAGCAGCAAGAGATACTCTATTGAAGGGAGCCCTGGTATAGATTTCAGTAGATTGTTGTTGTTATCCAGGGGCACTCAATCACTGATTTATATCACTGCCTTCTTTTATTAATACATATATATTTTTTAAAATTTTGAGACAAGTTCTCCCTAAGTTGCTTTGGGCCTTCCTTGCTAAATTGCTGAGGCTGGCTTTGAACTTGTGATCTTCCTGCTTCAGCCTCCTGAATTGCTAGGATTACAGGTATGTGCCACCATGCCCAGCAAAATGAATTTCTTAATAAAAACCCTATAAATCAGAAGACACAGAGATGATTTATTTAAAATACAGAAGGAAAAAACTGCCAACCAAGAATACTCAAAAAAAATCTATCCTTTAGAAATGAGAGAGAAACTTCTCCAGACAAACCAAAACTAAAGGAATTCATCACCACTATGTCTGCTTTACAGGAATTGCTATAGGGAATTTGTTAAGCTGAAATAAAAGGTTGCTAATTAACAACAACAACAACAACAACAAAAAGGTAAAAATAAAAGAATATAAATGGTATAAGTAATACATAGTCACATTCAGAATTCTCTAATACTGTAAGAATGGCATATAAAGCAATCTTATATCAAATAGGAGGCTTAAAGATAAAACTGTTAAAGACAACCATAGCTATAACAAATTAAAGGATGCAAGTTACAAAAAGCAAGTAAATTTGGACATCTAAACCACAGAAAGGGGGTAATAGTTGTATGTGTAGAATACAAATAAAGAGATGTCATTATCAGTTTCTAGTAGGCAGTTTAAGGATAAGATATTTTATGTAAGCTTCATAATAACTGCAAAGCAAAAATCTATAGTAGCTGAACAAAATACATAAAGATTTAAAGCATGCAACCATAGAAAATCATCAAACCACAAAAGTAGACTACAAGAAAGAAAGAGAGAGAGAGAGAGAGAGAGAGAAAGGAAGAAGGGAAGGAAGGAAGGAAGGAAGGAAGGAAGAAAATATCAGCAAACAAAGTACAAAATGGCAGTACCTGGATGTGATGGAACATGCCTGCAATCCAAGCAGCTCAAGAGTCTGAGTCAGGAAGATCACAATTTCAGGCCAGACTTAGCAGCTTAGTGAGGCCTTCAGCAACTTAGTGAGACCCTGTCCCAAAATAAAAAATAAAAAGAACTAGAGATGGGGATGTGGTTCAGTGGTTATGCTCCCCCTATCGGTTCAATCCCTAGTACCAAAAATGTAAATAAATAAGTTAAAGGCAGTAACAAGGCCTTACCTACCAATTACCTTGAATGCAAATGAATTAAATTATTCAATTAAGGCACAGAGTAGCTGGGAGAGGAAAAATCCAAACATAAGCTGCTTATACTTGAGTCATTTTACTTGTAAATATACATGAACTGAAAGTGAAGAGATTGAAAATAATTTAAAAAAATTTTTAAAATCCCATTTATAACAATAAAAGTGTAAATAGATATTAATTTAATGAAGGAGATAAAACTATAATATGCTGATGAAAGAATTTGAAGAATACACAAATAAATTGAAAAATATTCTATAATTGTGGAATGAAAGAATTAACACTATGACAATGTCTATACTACCCAAAGTGATCTGCAGATTCGATAAAAATCTGTGTCAAAATTCCAATGACATTTTTCATAAAAATGGAAACAACTATCCTTCAATTCCTATGAATTTAATTCCACCAAAGATCCCAAATAGACAAAATAATCTTGAGCACAAAGAACAAAGGTGGAGGCATCACATTTCCTGATTTCAAAGCATATTATAAAGGGATTGTGATCAAAACAGCATTACACTGTCATAAAAACGGACACATTGACCAATGTTGAACAGAGTAGAAAGCCCAGAAATATACACACATATTTATGGTCAACTTGTTTTCGGCAAAGGTAGCAGGAACATACAATGCTAAAAGGATGATCACTTCAATAAATGGAGCTGGGAAAACAAGACAACCACACCAATAAGAATGAAATTAGACCTTTATCTTACACTATATACAAAACTCAACTCAAAATAGATTAAAGACCTAACTATAAAACTTGAAACTATAACATGACCAGAAGAAAGCATAGGGGAAAACCTTCCCAACATTGGTGGAGGCAGTGATACCTTGGCTAAGACCCAGAAAGCACAGGCACCAAAGGCAGGAAGACAAATGGGGTTACAGCAGACTAAGAAAGGACTCCTACACAGCAAGGAAGCCACAAAGTGCAGAGACTACCCACAGAATGGGAGAAAGTATTTGTAAGTCATACATTTGAAAAAGGGTTGTTATCCCCAAAATATAAGGAACTCAAACAACTTAACAGTAAGAAAACAAATAATCCAATTTTTAAACTGCACTAAGGAACTAAACAGACATTTCTTAAAAGAAGACACATAATAGCCAGTAGGTTTATGAGAAAGTGTTCAGCATTACTGACCACTAGTGAGATGGATTTGAACCCCACAATGAGATGTCACCTCACATCTGTTGGAATGGCTTTTATAAAATGATGAATGATGATAACAAGTGTTGGAGAGGATGCTGAGAAAAAGGAACCCTGTACACTTTTGGTGCGAATATAGATTAGTACAGCCATTTGGGGAAACAATATGGATGCTTCTCAAAAAACTAAAATGAGAACTACCATGTGACACAGTGCTCCCACTTCTGGTTATATATCAAACATACAAACAAAACCCTAAAATCCATATGTCACAGAGATACCTGCCCTCCCATGGCCATTGAAATATTATTCAAAATAGCTAAGATATGAAATCATCTTAAATGTCCATCAATGAATGAATTAATTAATAAAGAAAATATGATCTTATATAAACAGTGGAATAGCATTCAACCTTTTAAAAGGGGAAAATCTTGTTATTTGCACAAATTTGGAGGACACTACATCAAGTGAAATAAGTACAGAGAGACAAATACATCAGGATCTTATTTATACGTGGAAGCTAATAATTTCCAACTCATAGAGGTAGAGACTTGAATAATGACTATCAGAGAAAGGGGTGTGGGGGAGAAATGAGGGAATTGTTGATCAAAGCGTATATAGTTTCAGATGCACAAGATGAATAGGTTTTGAGATACACTGTACAGCAGGGTAACTGTAATCAATAACAATGCATTATGTACTCAAAATGACTAAGAGTAAATTTCAAATGTCTTACTATAAAAAAATGATAGGTAAGTGGGGTGATGGATATGTTAATTAGTTTGATTTGATCATACCACATTGTATACATATATCAAAACAACACATTTTATCCAATAAATGTGTACAATTATGATTTGTCAATCAAAAGGATTAATAAACTTTTAAAAATGAAATAAGATATTATTGTCTCATGGACTTGATGTAGAAAACACTGAACATGATACATGGTTCTATAATTGAAGAAGGCTAAATAAAGCTATTCCCCAGACTCATGTTTAATTGTTTAACATACCTGAGTGACTTCAGAATAGCTAAGTACTATATTACTGAGCACTCAATAATGGCAAATGCAATTACCAACTGAAGTGCATTAATATTTTCTGAACTGCATTTATTACTTTGATTGCAGAATGGATTATGATTCCATTCATAAAGCATAATTTTATTCTTTGCACTCATCTGATGGACATTTTTATGAGCTGTGAGTTCTTGTATTTATAGCAATATTCTTAACTATGATGCTGCAACACTTGGGTAGGTCAGAATAAAGTATGAAAGAAGTTGTACTAGTCATAATAAAGAGTCCAAAGTTTACAATTTATTTACTTTTTTAAAGAAATTAGAGTAGCTTGAGGTTATCCACATCATTTTTTAAGTTGCATTTCCTTGAAAGAGAGAAAAGGAAGAAGGTTTGAGCTAGCAAGCCAGGATTGGTCATAACTTGCTCACTCTGTTTTTGTACAGAGTATGACACAAGGGATGGTAGAAAAAATGTGATGAATGACTGAACTATACTATCAAAAAATAAGGAATAATGATTCATGAAAATTAGCAAGTCAGGTATAAAATCCATTTCCTATTTTGCTGAAGTGTGAGAGAAAGAAAAAAGCCTTTTACTATTATTCATGCAAAAAATAGGTTTAGGCATTAAGTACTCATCAGATACTATATGTATCAGTTTAGGTCCTCTAAGAGTAGTCACCATTTGGGAAAGATATGCAAGAGATTTATTGGGGAATTACCTATGAAGAATATGAGGAAAGGGAGTAGGAATAAACAGGGAATGCCTTCAGAACAATATAAGTCGGACACACACCCAAGAAGGGAGAGAAAAATGATTAGATAGGAAGGTCTCTGACCACAATATAGTTCTGAGAAAGTTATGGCCAAGCTAATTAGGAGTCCCTGGGCATAGTAGATTCAATAAATGCTCACTTGCTAAGAGCCATAGCCAAGTAATATGATGCATGGCATTTTTGGTTGAAAGGTGACGCCAGCAAGCCATTGAGATGATATGATTATGTTAAGATCTGCATTCATATGGATATTGGACTCCTGCTGTCCACCTCGGCCTGCTATGGGACTCCTGGAGAGTTCCCATTGGTTGGGGAAGTGCTGTAGGAGGGAATTCCGGAGGAGGGACTTCCTGTTGGGGTCCGGGAGAACGCTGCGTGTGTCGGTCGGCATATTTCCCGGGAGCGTACGGGGCATTGGTGGCAGTTTCAAAAATAAAGTTTGTTCCTGCTTGAGTGGCTCGTGATTTTGTGCCCAGCCAGACTGCGGCACTCACTCAAGATCTGTGAAAATGACCTTATTTGGAAATTACATATTTCAGATATAACTGAGGATCTCAAGATAGATAATTTTGGATTGTCCAGGTGGGCCCTAATCAAATGACAACTGTCCTTGTAAGAGACACAAACACAGAAGGGGTCATGTGAAGACAAAGACAGATATTTTAATCCTGCTGCTATGAGATAAGCATCAACTAGGACTGCTGACAGCCCCAGAAACTAGAAGAATGAAATGGATTCTCCCTCAGAGCCTCTGGAAGTCTTCTTGACTTCACACCTCTAGTTCCAAAGCTGTGAGAGAATATATTTCTGTTGTTTTAATCCACCAGTTTGCAGTCATTTGTTTTGTCAGCCACAGAAAACTAGTACATTGAGCTGAAGTTGCTCGTTAGAGGAGTCCTGCATCCCACAGGAACGGGCTGGCACCAACACATGGTCATGTTCAGTCACTAGCTGGGAACAGCCCAGGGACGCATGGCTTCCCCAAGAACAGAGCAGTAGTTCCAGAGGGTGGCAACTGGGGCTGCTGTTTAACTAGGCTTCCTACAGGAGTTTCTCTTGGAGGAGTTCAGGTGATGCATGGCCATGGCTTATGAAATATCAAAGAAGCAAAGAGCAGAGAAGAGTCTTTGCCTTCTAGCAGCTTAGTTGGTAAACCAATAGACGTTGCACATATGGGACTGTAAGTATGTGCAGGAGAAGGCAGGATCACGACTCTGTACTAGGGAAAATCTAAAATTATCCAAAGTCCTGCCTGTGATGAGTTGAATCTGGCAAGTCTTCTTAGATAAACAAAATGGCACATTTAGATCAGAACACAGGAAGTAGGATGGATGGGGGTGTGAGGGCACAGAGCCAAGGAACCACAGGAAAGCTGAAGAAGAGAGTGAAGAGCTTTGACTTAGTTTTTTCTTGAAAGACTCTCTACAAGGAGAGAAAGAAATCAAGGAGGAAGGGAATCAACAAGGAAGGGAGTGACTATCAAGCGAAAGGTAGACAAAACCAGAAAGCGGCAACAATTACTTCCTGAACCCATGTTTATTTTGTTTAAAAAATACATCTCCTTAGTTATTACAGGCCTGCCTGGACCATGATTCACATGGCATGAATCCAGGAGGCCCCCCTCTGATGAAATGAAAATTTCACTTAGGATAAAAATAAGTTATTTCATTGACTAAAATAATTAAAAAGAAGTATGGTATTTGGAATTGGTAGACACTTTCAACTACTTATTGACTAATACTGAGCACTTAGATTTCCATGTGTTAAATGGAGATACTAAAATCTTTATGTCAGAGTTATTGAGAGGATTAAATGAGCTGGAAAAGTTAATCCACAGTATAAACTCTGGTGTGACCCACAGTGTTAGTCACTCTGCTTTATGGAGACAAACAGTATTATCTAAACTTGAATCAAACAATTTAAGGTATCCATGATCCTATCATTCAACACCAAGTGCTGTTAACTTTATAGTATATAAATCCTTCCATATTTTTTTCAATTTGTATGTAGAAATATATATTTGCATACTTTTATGCCTGTGCTGCCTTCTTACCCTCACCCCTAGATGAAAGAATTATCCAAAGCAAGATTTTTTTCTCCCTGAATAATGTATTGTGGACAAACTTTTGTGTTGGTAAATAAAAATCCGTAGCACTTTAAGTGGTCATCTGTGGCAGAGATTATTAGAACTCTCTATTCTCTTCTTCTTGGGCACAGAGATAATGTACCCCAGCTCCCCTGGAGTTAGGAAAGGTCATAGGACTAGCTCTGACTACTTAACTCTAAGTGGAAAATGAAGAGTCACTCATTGGCTAAGACACTGATGAGGCTTTGCATAGCATTGCTCTACCACAGTGGCATTATACAGAAAGGATAGAGCTATGCAGTGGAAACAGCCAGACAAAAGAGCTGCCCCGAAGAACTCAGCAGACTCTCAGTGACCTTTGGGCGAGTAAAGGGGGAGGGGACAAACTTTTAATGTAAAGTTTTCATGAATTCAGAATTTGTTTGTTACATCAGTGTAGTCTAGCTTATCCTAACACATGGAGTAATGTTTCGTATTTGGAATGTAGGTTGTTTCAAACCCTTCATTATTATAAATGTTTCATTATTATAAAACAATTCTGCAATGGACATCTTTACTATTTTTGTATGCATGTAAATGTGTCCAATTATTTTCTTAGAAAAAATTCCTCAAAATAGAATTATAGGTCTAAAGGTAGGCACACGTTAATTTTTCATACATGTAGACTAGTTGCTCTCCCACCAAGGTTGTACCCAAATTGTAAAGCCATCCAGAGTATACTGGAATGCCATTTATTATACATGTTTGACGAAACTCTAAATATCAGGACACCAAAGCTGATCAGCTTTCTAATCCTTTCTATTTCAAGTTTTAAAAACTATTTGCCTATGTTTTACTGAAGTAGCTACATGATTTTCCTTTTTACATTTAAATTATTAACCCCCCTGGCAGTTGTGTGATAGGGCTTTTATGTTGTATAGGTTGAATAATCTTCATTTTTCATTTGATTTGAAAAACACCCTATCATATAGTAAATTTCTTTATGTTTTTAATATTTGTGCACTCTTCATTCAGTTGATGCTTATTTCTAAACCAGCATGTGCTTTTTTATTTATTATAGGTTTAGAGTTTACTAAAATCTAGTGCAAATACCCCTTTCCATTATTCTTTTTTATACAAATTAGAACTTTCATAGCTACTAAATTTTTCAAGATAATTAGAAGAATTTTGAAAAGTTCCATAAAACAGGATATTTATTCTTTCAAATGAAATCCATAGAACTGCCAAGGTTAAAACAATAGCAGTGGAGGGTAGAAGACTAACATCCCTACTTCTCCACCTAGTGAGTCCCTGCCTTAACACCCCCGCCCCATCACCCAAACAATTTGAGAAACCACTTCTCTGAGATTCCTCCTGCTCTAATGGACATGCTGTACCATTATCAAACACAATGGGGCAACCAGAAACAGAAACTCATGGTTTTGGGGTTTTTTGCTATATTTCTATTCTGAAGCCTTAGATCTCTTCACAAAATGGCAGAGACTGCAATACCTTTAGATTACCATCACCTTCTTACTGCAGTTGTTATGGCTACAGGTGCTCATCTATCGTGAATTGACCTTCCTTATGCTTTTATCTGCTTTTCAGCTGCCCTAAATAATATCTTTATTGCCCCCAAACTTCAACATCTGTTCCACATTTAAGTATTTCACTTAACAGTCTTTGGAACCATTTAAATAACTAACCATTTCCATACTCAGCTGAAGGGAATATAAAATGGGAAACATTAAAGATGTGCTATAGATGGAGAAGTGACAAGTATTGGAGAACTCACTTTCTCTGGGTAAAAGGAGAAGTCTCTGTGGTGGTCTATATATCTCAAGTTACATTTACATGTCCCTAGCATCTGAGGAGGAAAAGTTGGGAATCCTACTTTCTTATCGTGTCTGGTACATTTGGGTTATCATTTTGCATGCTCCAAAATGGAGAGAATATTCACCATTGGCTTCTTTTTAAACCATAGCATAGAGCAAGGAAGGTCTGCATATTCACTATCTGGTGAACACACATTCTAGTCCTGTAGATCCAAATCATTCCACTAAGTTAATTCCTATGACCACATATTATTCATTTATTCAAATTTAAGTTTAGAGAGTTAAATGGAAAGTCATCTTTCCCTTGTACATACAATGCAAATTAAAAGTCATCCATTTGTTAAAATAACGTAATGAAACATAATTTTTTAAATTTGTATTTCTCCCTGTTCTTTTTTTTTTTAAAAAAATTTTGGTTGTTGATGGACCTTTATTTTATTCATGTATTTATATGTGATGCTGAGAATCAAACCCAGTGCCTCACACATGTGAAGCAAGCACTCTACCACTGAGCTACAACCCCCAGCCCTAGAACATAAATCTTAATGTGGTTATCTTTATTGAAGTTTATTAGAAGTGGACAATAAGACTTCCCATTCATTCATTACTCACTCATTAATATTTATTGAATGTCAAAAGTACTGTTCCATGTGCTAAGTAAGGATATAATGTCAGAAATGTAGAGCAATGAGAAAATTTATACTACCACGGAGTTAAAAGTTAAGCAGGAGGGGATTTTTTAAAAACTAATAAGCAATAAATAAGAAAAATATCAGACACAAAGTGATAATGCTATACTAAGAATTAAAATAGAGTGAAATATGAGAGCTACCTCCTTTTAGATTAGATGGTTGTAGAAAATTCTCTGTGAATGAATACAGGGAAACATCTGTAATATCAAGAAAGGAATGCTACAGGTGGACAAAAAGACTGGAATAATGTCAGAGAGGGTGGAAAAACTGGTGAGTTTTCAGAAGTCACTGTGACTGACTTGCAGTTAGTGAACAAGAAGAGAATGTGGCACAGGTTAGTTTATACAGAGTCTGGGGCCAGATCACAGAGGACTTGATAAACTGGGTTAAGGAGTTTGGATTGTATCCAAAGTATGAATGAAAACCATTGGAGGATTCTTAGACGATGACTGAGGCCTTCTGATTTACATGTTCAGCATGTTGGATGGTATGCAGAGTATCAAGAGGGGCAAGACTGAAATAACGCAGTCGTAGAGAGGGCACGGGACAACGTGGGGCGAGGGAAAATCTGTGGAAGAAATGTTACTAAGTAAACACGATGGGATGTGCAAAAGAATGGTTTTATAACAGACTGTTCATTCAGGACACGAAGAAAAATAGATTTGCCAGATACAAGGAAGTAGGTAGCTTGGCAGTAGGTGAGACTGGAAGGTCTATTCTTGCTTCTGTTTTCTCAGTGAAATAGGAAGTAAGTTGTCGCAGAGATAGGATGGAGAAGGATGTGCCAGAAGTTTGAGGAAAGGGGAGAAAATGTGAAACAGTACTCTAATAAAATGATCATGGGAAATGTAATACGATTCCCAGGCAGCACACAAACAAACAAAACAAACAAACAAACAAAAAACACTCTTAAGACCAATCATCATAAATCTAAACAGATCAATCAATATGGTTGTGTTTTTCTCCAGCTAAATTCAGCTATCCAGAGTGCTCTGGATTGGATATTTCCCTCAGATTCACGTACTGGAAGCTTGATGCCCATGGGGTTTGGAGGCAGGGCTTTATGAAAGGTGACAGGGTCTTAAGGGAGGAGCCTTCAGAATGGGTTCATATCTTATGAGTGGGCTGTTGCAGAGTGAGTCACTCCCCAGGCTCTGTCTCTTCTGCACATGTCTGCTTGCCCTTCCACTTTTCTGCCATGACGTAACACAGTGCAAAAGCCTTCACCAGTCACTGTCACCATGCCTTATCCTTCCCAGCCTCCAGAACAATGAACCACGATAAACTACTTCTTTCTTTTATTAATTATCCAGTCATTGTCTTAAAATATATATGTATATTTTTAAAATATATTTACATATAACAACAAACAACTAACTAATTAACTTTGAATTGGGGTTAATATCTATCTATCTCTCTATCTCTCTCTATATACATATATCTATACACACACACACACATATATATATATATATAATATATATAAAGGACAACAGAAAATGGAATAAGATGCAGAGATACATAAAGAATATGGAAAAATTAAAATTTACCAGCTTTGGGACAAGAGAGTTGAGGATTTATTCAAGACAATGATTTTAGTGATGGGGCATAGTTTAAAGAAGGGACTGGAGTGAGGAACTGTAGTAGGAAGGGGAGCATGAGAGACAGTAAATGATTGTATAATTCATTTTAGACCATAGGGTAATCCAAGAAGTATCAGAATTGGAATTCAGGGGTGAGCTAAAAAGAATGGGAATTTATGGCAGAGTGGAATGTGGAAATTGAGATTATGGATTATTAAAGTTGCCAAGAATAGACTGCTCTAACAAAAAAGTGGGGAAAAGAAAAGAATATAAATCAAGAAAATAAGTGACAATGAGACAGAGAATTCGAATACATATAATTTATATTGCTTGATAAACAGCCAATATAATAAAAGCATGAAGTGAAGACATGATAGAATCACTTCCATTTCCAGAAATATGAATATTAGACCTCAAAAGAAACAGTTAAAAGACTGGGAGATTTTCTTAAAAATCCTTCCAAGTGAACCATTGAGCTAACATGAAAGCAAGGAATGTGTCTTCAGAGCAATTGAAAACACAAACTCTTAGAGGTGAGTAAATTTGAGTTCCCACTTCTCTGATATACCCTGGGTACTTTGAGCCTCCACGTTCATGGGGACAAGGAATGCAGGAGACTAGAACAATAGCCTGAGCCAGTGCTGAGTGGAGATCCAGAAGGAGAGCTCCATAATACGTTCCTGCCATACAAGGGTGCCTGATCAAATCCCACCAGGTAACAGGCAAGAACACGTGACTGTCTTGAATCTAGCATTAGATGTAGAGGGAAAAGTAATCTCTCTTGAGAATTCCTAGCCACAAGTCTGCTTTACTTTTATTCTTATTATGAGTCCTCGTTATAAGAAGGTGTATTGGTCCACATGAACACCAAATTAAACAAAGCAAAACCACCACCACAAACTACAACTAACCAACCTAACTGAATCCACAAGGATCAACAACCAAAGCTTAGACGTTAACGTCAGGGTGGTTCTGTCAGAAGAAGATGCAAAATCTCTGTTGAGGAAATTAATTTCAACCCCAATTCAAAGAGTTAGCACTCAGATATAAAAATAAATAAATGAATAAATTACTCACGATAAAAATTACAAACTATCCAAGATCAGGAGCTCATGAGAGAAATCTAACAGAAAAAGAGAGTAGATGTAGAAAGATTTCAGATTTTAACATCCTCAGATACAGAATATAAAATGCTTGATATTTTCTAAGAGAAGTTTTAAAAGTACAATTATTCTTTCATATCCATGGGGATTGGGTCCAAGGCCCACCACAGATACCAAGATCAGAGGATGATCAGTTCTCTCATAAAATTAAGTAGTATTTGTATGTGACTTATGCATGTCCTTATATATACTTTAAATCATCTCTGGATGGCTTATAAATTGAGTATCGCTTACCCAAAATGCTTAGGACTTGAAGTAACTTAGATTTTGTATTTTAAAAAATATTTATTTATTTTTTTAATGTGGTGCTGAGCATCAAACCCAGTGCTCACACATGCTAGGCAAGAGCTCTACCACTGAGCCACAATCCCAGCCCTAGATTTTGTATTTTTTTTTATTCTTGAATATTTGCATAGATGTTACAATTGAGCACCCCTAATCCAAAAATTGGAAATTTGAAATACTACAAAATCCAAACTGGTTTAGTGTCAGCACTCAAAATTTGGATTTTTGAGCATTTCAGGGTTTTAGATTTTCTTACTAGACAGATACTTAGCCTGAGCCTAACACATTGCAAATGTTATTTAAATAGTTGTTATACTGTCTTTTTAGGGAATAATGACAAGGAAAAAGTCTATATGTGTTCAGTACAAATTCAATTTTTTGGAATATTTTTGATTCACAGTTGCTTAAACCTGAAGATACAGAGGGATGATTACACTGTAAAATGACATCACTTATTAGAACAAAAAGATCCAGAATATTCCACACATGAAAACCAAAATGATATCCAAACTTTGACATATCATAGGTAACATTCAAAATACAAACAATAACAACAAAAACAAAAACACATGAGATATGGAAACATATAAGATATGCAAACAGCTTGGAGATAGATCACATACAAAAATAGCACTTAGACTAAAAGCTGACTTCTCAAAAACAATGGTGGAAGCGGAACTTAGTACAATGGAATCTTAAATGTGTGGAAAGAAATAGCAGTCAACCCAAAATTGTACACCCAACAAAACTGTTTTTAAATAAATAAAATTGAGAAAATTTCACCCAGACCCCAAGAAAACACACCATTAATAGGTTGGCAATAAAGGAAAATCTAAAGTCTAAACCAGGCATGGTAACACATGTTTATAATCCCAGCTATTTGGGAGACTGAGGCAGAAGGATCACAAGTTCAAGGCCAGCCTGGGCGATTTAGCCAGATTCTGTCCCAAAATAAAAAGGGCTAGCAATGTAGCTCAGTGGAAGAGTGCCCATGGGTTCAATCCTCAATACTGCAAAAAGAGAAGAAAAAAAAAATCTAAAGAATATACTTCAAATAGAAAGAAAGTGATCCCAATAGAATGTCAGGTGCAAATATTATCAGAAATACGTTATTGAATATGCTTGTAACACTAATCAAACATGAATTCTACAAATAACCACATCAATTTATAAAAGAAAAACTAAAATTCTTGCCAACTTATCATATATAATACTAGAGGGGATAATCATAGATAAGACACTCTAAGTTTTTCGTGTTAGGAAAGAGATTAAATATACTTACTAATATTAGAATTTGTTCAGTATTTTTGTTAAAACAATAAGTGTTACCACCAAATAAATAGACATCAAGTGGTTAACTTTCCAAATAGTAGAGAAGAAAAAATGAAATGAGAAGAAACCCAAGCCACAATCCAAACTGACAATGCCCACCTCTTTATAAATAAGCAGAAACCCACCCACATTAATCTATAAATTCAATATAAATCCAGAAAAAATATATCATATTTTCCCTAACACTTCCTTCATAAGCTTTAGCCAAATTTATAACTGCCTTTTGGCTCTGATTTCATTTTGTTAGGTTCTTAACAAGATCTTTTATAGAGGTTTTACTAGACTCATTAAATGAGCATCACAGTAACTTTCCTCTTTTCCTAACCTCTGAGACAGTTTGTATAGAGATTAATTAAAATCTGAGAATTTGATAAAATTGCCTGTTTGAGTTGAATGTCTTTTCTCAGATATAAGAAGAAATTTGGTGATAGAGAGGCAATGAAAAATTGAAGTTTTTAGAAGTCATTCACCATTTTCTATTTCATTTTAAGTTAATGTTGATGATTTACATTTTTCTAAAAATTTTCCCTTTCTATCTAACTTTTTGCCTTAAAGCTGATTTTTATCTCATGATTTTATAAAACAGGATAGAGCAAAGATAAAGCTTCAAAACTTACCTTTATGTTAGTAGTACAAAGATGTGCACCATTATAAGAAGCAATGGGACTTAAACCAAAACTCTGAGATTTTCAGTTGGCCATTTCATCTCCCCTCACCTCCAAATCTAGCCATCCTTGTGAAAGGATGTAGTCATGATGTGTGGCATGTTTCACTTTAGAAATACCTGTGAAGAGAAAGGACCATGTTCTATTTTCCTCCCCCTTTTTATCCTTCAGGCTAGAATGGGAATGTGATGGTTGGAAAGTCTGTCTCAGATCATAAGTGACCTTGGGAATGGAGTCTCCTACAGAGGAACTATAAGTGGAAGGGACCCATTTTCCTGACTGCCCTATCTATTCCTGGACTGCCCCTTTCTGGATTTTAACATGAGGTAGAAAAATCTATCCTTTATACATCACTGCTACTGGAAGTTTTAGAAGTACTTGCTGATTAACCTAATCACAATACAGATATGTGTGTGTGTGTGTGTGTGTGTGTGTATGTTATACAATAAATGCTGATAAGACAAACACCTAAATTGACTTGTTGATTTTATTTTCATCCTTATTCATGTTTGTATTTTCCAAATTCTATAGTCACTGTTGCAATTAAATTTTAAGCATGACATTTGTTTATTGACTTGAGCATTAAAACAATAAGCAAAAAGAGAAGAAAGATCAATGATAATCTCACTAGTTAGTCAATTACTTTAATTTGTGGGGTGTGTGTGTGTGCACGCGCGCGTGCACGTGCACTGGGGATGGAACCCAGGGCCTTGAACATGCTAAGGAAGTGCTCTACCACTGAGCTATATCCATACCCCCAATACTTTAGTTTTTATGTGTATTTTTACACTAAGCAAAACTTACCCTCTCTTCAAATTTCAGGAAATAATCCAGGAAGCCTGATCAGAGCTGGAGGTTTTACTTGGTGGCATTTAGGGTTTCAAATCTATTATCTTAGGATAGTAGACTTTCTAAAGAGCCCTCATTTCTACTCAAAGATAAATTTGATTTTTAAGAATATCATTTCATACACTTAAAGTCCCCAAAGTAGGCTAATGGTTTTGGCTTTTGGTAGGAAAAGTGGATTTACAAGTAGAGACTTAGGTACTTTGTGCTCTAAAACTTTGTAACCTTTACTAGCTCGTTGAAAGATTGGAAGGTGTCTGCCCTATAAGTTGTAATGGCCTTGAGGATACCATTATAGTCTAAAGGTCAGTGCTCTGTGAGGCACAATTTTAGTAAGTGGATTCTGTGATTAAAAAAAAAAAAACAAGAAGAAAGAAGAAGAAAGTAAATTCTTCTAGTTCAGTTCCTATAGAAGGACTCTACAATGTTCCAGAGATAAATTCCTTGAGTTCTTCACTATAGCCAAATAGTAAGTACATCAAGATAGATTTTTACTCTCAATCTAGGTTTTGCAATTTAATAGTGTAAAGCTTGAGTCATGACTACACACCCTCACATGCATGTGCGCACATGAGTGCACACTCTCTCTCTCTCTCTCTCTCTCTCTCTCACACACACACACACACACACACACACAGAGTGTCCATTTTATAAATGAAGAGGATTTAAAAGTAAAAAAAAAAAAACTTAAGAAACCCTAGGTCTACTAGAGATGCTTTTTAAACACAAAAGTGTCATAGTTGCCTCCTTTATCTATTAGTAAGAAAGAAAGAACAGTATGGAGGGAGTGAGAATATCAACCTTTCAATAGGTCTTTACCTAGACCTTTCACAAATGATAGCCTATATACAGAGGTATCCTAGTCAAATTGGATTCCTTGACAAAACGTTTAGAAATATCAATGCAAATTAAGTCAACATACATCTATGCACTTTTGTCCAAATTATAGACCTACCTGGGCTTGAATGAAACATCCAGTTTTTATTAACTACGTGACATTAATTGATCTATTTATTTTTTCTGGATTCAATTTATATATATTTTAACCTTTGTTTTATTTATTTATTTTTTTATGTGGTGCTGAGGATTGAACCCAGGGCCTCGCACATGCTAGGCGAACACTTTACCGCTGAGCCACAATTCCAGCCCCAATTTGTATTTTTAAATTATTTTATTTTATAAAAGTGATGCATATAATTTAAAAATTAAGTACACAATATTGTATGCAGTAAAAACATGTATTCACCTCATCCTTGTTCTTTGGTTGTTCTTTGTACAGGTTACTACCATTAGCATCTTGAGGTGGTTTACCCTGGAGTGAGAGCATGCAGATACAATCATGCATGCAAGCATATTTTAGTATATCTCAATTTATACTTTTAAATGATATATTATTGCTATTTTAATGAACATTTATTTCTTTAATGATTGACAAGGCTAAAAATGTCTTCATTTCATTTAACTTGAATTTCTTAAAATTTGCTTGAACTTACTTTTCTATAAACTGCCTGCTTGTGTCCTCTTTCTTATTTTCCTGCTGATTTTAAAATATTTTTCTAATTGATTCCTAAGAACTCTTTATATATTAAGAAACCTGTCCCTTTATTATATGTAGGAGGTTATAAATACTCTTCGCAGTTTGTCACTGATTTTAGTTATATTTCATTATGCAGAAAATGTTTAATTTTTATGTAGACACATCATCTTTTGTGTGTGTATGACACATCACCTTTTACGGCTTCTAAGTTTTGTGACATGTTTAGAAAGATCTCTCTCCTTTCCAGATTAACTTCAAAATTCTCACATCAGTTCTCTTATTGTCTGTAGAATTTATTTTTATGATGTTTAAATCTCTGGTCCTGTTGGATTTCATCTTGATATAAGAACTGGGGTAGGAATTAATTATTTTCCAGAAGGTTAAGCAATTGTTCATCATTAATTTTGTGGTAAATTCTCCACAGCATTTTTTCCCTTTTAGGCATGAACTTCAAATTCTTCTTTTCTAAACCACATTTCCATGAGGATTTTGACATTCATCTCAACTCTTCATTTATCCTACTAGGTTTTTTTGTGTGCGTGTGTGCCACTAAAATTTTGTTTTAATTTATGTAGCAATATGTTTTAATATCTTGTGGAACTCATCTAACTTTAGAAATTATCTGTTTCTAAATTGTCATCTAGACTAAAAATTGTGATTTATTTTATCGAGATGATATTACTGTATAGATTAATACATGGGGACTTGCTGTCTTTGAAATATTGACTATTATCCAAGAATATGGTATTTTATTATATTGCTCAATTCTTATGTTGTTCTTCTTTATTCTTTTAAAGGACTTTTACATATAACTTAAACATTTTTATAAGTTTACTCATATTACATTTTACCATTTTGTTTCTATAACAAATGATACTTTTATTTCTTTATATTTAAAAATAACTTTCATTTGGGCAAAAGAAAATAACTGAGTGGTATGAATTAATGTTTTTTACTTGTGGCTTGTAATGACCTTGGCAGGTTCTTCTTTGTTAACTAGTTATATAATTTAATCATATATGTTAATAATTCTATGTTTTCCAAACCTTTGCATTTTTAATTATTTCTCCTTTCTAATTGCATTCCTATGACTTCTAAAAACAATGATAAATAATCATTGTGATAGTGGCTATTATTGTCTGTCTCTTGTTAAAAATATTTTGAGTAGCACAATGCAAAGTTTCCACTAAATCATTCAGATACTCTAAATACCTATTTATTACTGTTTTGTCAAGAGTTTGTCAGCAGTGTACTGTGAACTTAAATATACCCTTTGAACTTTATAGTCATCCTGGGAATGACATATAATAATATTTTTCTTCTAATATAATAGAAACAGGCAGGAAGCCATACATGAATTACATGAGGATCTTCTCTCAGTATGGCAGCCAGGGAGATTTAGGTTTGGCATTGTGAACTATCCTTGGCTCTCCTTTGCAATAGATTGCCCAATGCACATGACCTTTATCTCCTCTCTGCTAGGAAGATACCTCGAAGTAGCTCTGGTGTTGGGCATAATCCATTGGGAACTGGACAGTCCACTTTTAACCTTTTTTGGAAAATAACATTCTGTGGAAGACCTTTGATGTTTCCTGATATAAATAAAGCAGGTGCAGGCTCCATTTGGCTAGAGACTAGAAGCCGGATCTGTCTGATTGGCTTGCCTGTCCTGCCCTGCTTTTGAAATTATTTTCTGTGTCCTGTGGTTTTTTTTCATCTTTGTATTTTTCCTAGCTTTTATTTCTCAGCCAGCCCATTCCCCCTTGGGGAACCCCATTTCCACTGCCTGGCGGGACACGGGCAAGAGAAATGTAAATTATGTTGATAATATTACTAGTTCTCTTTCCTGGTCATGATGTATTCTTTTAAAGTAATGTTGGATTCTGTTTGATAATACATTAGTCTAAATTAATATTCATAATAAAGATTTGATAATTAGTTTCCTTTTACTATGCTGTGAAGTGTTGATATGATTAGTAGAATACATACATACAAAAATGGAAACTTTTCTTCATTCTCTGATTCAGAACCACTTCAATATCATGGAATTTCTGACCTTTGAATTTTGTGGCAGACTTCAGGTAAGTATAGTCTGGCCTGATACCTGCAATTTGTTGATAACTTTCGTCATTTCTCCAAAATGTTCTATCTAGATTTTCTACCCCATCTGAAGTCACAATGATCTAAGTTTCTTAGAAACATCACCCATTTTATTTAGGTTTTTCCAATTCATATGAATGGAGTTGAGTGAAGACACATTATTGTAAGCAAATTTAAAATTTTTTTTTCTACTGTCATATATAACAAATTTCTAATTTGCTATACATGACAATAGAATGCATTTTGACACATCATACATAAATGGAGTATAACTTTTCATTCCTCTGGTTGTATATGATGTAGAGTTACACTGTTTGTGTAATCATATATGCACATAAGGTAATGATATCTGAGTCATTCTATTATCCTTTTTACCGCTATTCCCCTTTCACTCCTTTCACTCCCCTCTGTCTAACCCCCTTATTGTGAATTAGCATCTGCATATCAGAGAAAACATTCATCCTTTGATTCTTTGGGATTGGCTTGTTTCACTTAGCATAATATTTTCCAGCTCCATCCATTTACCTGCAAATGCCATAATTCCATTCTTCTTTAAGGCTGAGTAATATTCCATTGTATATATAAGACACATCTTAATTCCCTCAATATCTATGCTCAGGTCCTCAACTTAATTTCTCATTTTAGTTACTTGTATTATCTCTATCATTCACCATTTAAACATTGCATAATGGAGGGGACTCCAAGATGGCCGCGAATAGAGTGCATCACACCCCGTGTACCGCGTCACTGCGCAGGTGAATAACGAGTTAGAAAGACAAAAAACTATCTTGTTAGGAATTTTCAGCAAAATGGGGGTGCACCGAAACTTAGAGGAAGGATTTCCAGCACCGAGGTCCGGTAACTGAGTCTCAAACACGAGCCAACTGTGTGACTGGAGATTCAGGCTGACTGATCCGCGCTGCCTGCCCCGCAGCTACAGACGGCAGGGCACCGCCGAGAAGCGACCAGCAAGCAGAGAGAAACGTTGCTACTGATTCTGTGGAATCCTGCCGGCTGTGCCCTCACTGAGCCCCAGGCTGAGTTCGGGATTTCAGATGGGGAAGGAAATGGTCCAGTTCTATCCCCCAAAACGGAAACTCCACCAAGAAAGCCAGAGGCCACCATCTTGGAGAGCTGACGTAACCACCGCCAGTCTCCGACAGATTGCAACAATAAAACAGGTGTGTGTTACACAACCCATCTCTCATACAGCAGGGAATTCGCATAAAATCTCTCCTAGGGTTCCGGGGGAGGGATTATCAGAATGAGCCTGCATAAAGATGCAGGGAAAGCTAGAGATACCTGACCTCCAACTCCCCCTCCCATCAGCGGCGAAAACGAAACCTGTCTTGCCAGCGCTGGGGGAGGGGCAAGCGGAAAAAATCAAAACAATAGAGTGCCGGGGTTCCCAATAGCCACCCTCCACACCCAGCAAGCTGCAGGCCCAGAGTACCGTTTGAACTGCCGAGAGGCCCGCCGGCGACAGCCCACCCGCTGCCTGCACGACTGGGCGGCTGGAGATCGCCCGCCCACCGGCGACAGCCGGCCTGCTGCCCGTACGACTGGGCGGCTAGAGATCGCCCGCCCGCCGGCGACCAGGAGCTGAAACCAACCAGAGACAGTCCAGTCCCACCCCCCCATTCGGACACCCCGGCAAAGAGCCTGGGGCCCGCCATAGCAGAGAGGTAACGTCACTGGAGCTCGGCCGTCGGAATTCCTTCCCAGCGGAATCCACTTTAGCAGACATAGTCTACCAACACAAAGGAGAGACAACTGAGATATACAAAACCAAAACAAATCTATAGGAGAGAGCAGAAATACAGCAATCAAATAGAGCTGGAAAGTAACGTGAACAACATGGAAAAACAAGGGACAAAAGGAGTACAAACAATGCAGGACAACTTAAATCTACAGGAGGACCTAGAAGCATCAGAAACATGGATAGGGAAAGAACTCAAGGCATACCTAACTCAGATGGAAAGGAATATTAGAGAAGACATAAGACAGCAAGTCCAAGCAATGAAGGTATATTTTGAAAACAAATTAAACAAACAAATTCAAATGGCAAAGAACGAGCTTTACCAGGAGCTAGAGATCTTAAAAAAAATCAAACATTAATCCTAGAAATGCAGGAAACTATAAACCAAATTAAAAACTCAAATGAGAATATTACAAATAGACTAGATCAAGTAGAAGTCAGAACATCAGATAATGAAGACAAAGTTTATCAACTTGAAAAGAATATAGTGAACACAGAAAAGATGCTTAAATCTCACGAGCAATCTATTCAAGAGATATGGGATGTCATAAAAAAACTAAATTTGAGAGTCATCGGGATAGAAGAAGTCATAGAGATTCAAACCAAAGGAATGGACAACCTATTAAATGAAATAATTCTAGAAAACTTCCCAGAGATGAAAGATGGAATGGATTGCCAAATCCTGGAAGCCTACAGGACCCCCAACATTCAAAACCGCAATAGACCAACTCCAAGACATATAATTATGAAGATAGCCAACATACACAACAAGGAGAGAATATTAAAAGCTACGAGAGAAAGGAGGCAGATTACATTCAGGGGTAAACCAATTAGGTTAACGACTGATTTTTTACCACAGACTTTGAAAGCCAGAAGATCCTGGAACAATGTATTTCAAACGCTGAAAAATAATGGATTCCAACCAAGAATACTGTATCCAGCAAAATTAAGCTTCAGATTTGACAATGAAATTAAAATCTTTCACGATAAACAAAAGCTAAAAGAATTCGCAGCCAGAAAACCAGCACTGCAAAGCATTTTGAGCAAAATACTACAAGAAGAGGAATTGAAAAATAGTGCCCAAAACTAACAGTGGGAGGTATCTCAGTAAAGGGGGAGGAAAATAACCAAAAAGTAAAAACTAGCCAAACTAAAATAAATAAATAAATAAACATGACTGGAAGTACAAACCATATTTCAATTGTAACCTTAAATGTTAATGGCCTAAACTCACCAATCAAGAGATATAGGCTAGTAACCTGGATCAAAAACACAAATCCAACAATATGCTGCCTTCAGGAGACTCATATGATAGGAAGAGACATACACAGGCTGAAGGTAAAAGGTTGGGAAAAATCATACCACTCACATGGCCCTCGGAAGCAAGCAGGAGTGGCCATACTCATATCGAATAAAATCAACTTCAAACCTAAGTTAATCAAAGGGGATAAAGAAGGACACTATATACTGTTAAAAGGAACCATCCACCAACAAGACATAACAATTATCAATTTGTATGCACCAAACAATGGTGCTGCAACGTTCATAAAACAAACTCTCCTCAAGTTCAAGAGTCAAATAGACCACAACACAGTAATTATGGGTGACTTCAACACACCGCTCTCTCCATTGGAGAGATCCTCCAGACAAAAGCTGAATAAAGAAATTATAGAACTCAATAAGACAATAACCTAGACTTAACCGACATATACAGAATATATCAACCATCATCAAGTGGATACACGTTCTTCTCAGCAGCACATGGATCCTACTCAAAGATAGACCATATATTATGCCATAGGGCAACTCTTAGTAAATATAAAGGTGTGGAGATAATACCATGCACCATATCTGATCATAATGGAATGAAACTGGAAATCAATGATAAAAGAAGGAAGGAAAAATCCTACATCACATGGAAAATGAACAATATGTTACTGAATGATCAATGGGTTACAGAAGACATAAAGGAGGAGATAAAAAAAATTCTTAGAGACAAATGACAATACAGGCACAACATACCGAAATCTATGGGACACAAAGAAAGCAGTTTTAAGAGGGAAATTCATTTCTTGGAGTTCTTTCCTCAAAAAAAGAAAAAACCAACAAATAAATGAACTCACACTACACCTCAAAAACCTAGAAAAGGAAGAGCAAAACAACAGCAAATGTAGTAGAAGACAAGAAATAATTAAAATCAGAGCAGAAATCAACGAAATTGTAACAAAAAAAAACCATTGAAAAAATTGATAAAACTAAAAGTTGGTTCTTTGAAAAAATAAATAAGAACGACAGACCCTTAGCCATGCTAACAAAGAGAAGAAGAGAGAGAACTCAAATTACTAACATACGGGATGAAAAAGGCAATATCACAACAGACACTACAGAAATACAGAAGATAATTAGAAAGTATTTTGAAACCCTATATTCCAATAAAATAGAAGATAGTGAAGACATCGATAAATTTCTTAAGTCATATGATCTGCCCAGAATGAGTCAGGAATACACACACAATTTAAACAGACCAATAACAAAGGAAGAAATAGAAGAAGCCATCAAAAGACTACCAACCAAGAAAAGCCCTGGACCGGATGGGTATACAGCAGAGTTTTACAAAACCTTCAAAGAAGAATTAATATCAATACTTTTCAAGCTATTTCAAGAAATAGAAAAAGAAGGAGCTCTTCCAAATTCATTCTATGGGGCCAACATCACCCTGATCCCGAAACCAGACAAAGACACTTCAAAGAAAGAAAACTACAGACCAATATCTCTAATGAACATAGATGCAAAAATTCTCAATAAAATCCTGGCGAATCGAATACAAAAGCATATCAAGAAAATTGTGCACCATGATCAAGTAGGATTCATCCCTGGGATGCAAGGCTGGTTCAATATACGGAAATCAATAAATGCTATTCACCACATCAATAGACTTAAAGATAAGAATCATATGATCATCTCTATAGATGCAGAAAAAGCATTTGACAAAGTACAGCATCCCTTTATGTTCAAAACACTAAAAAAACTAGGGATAACAGGAACTTACCTCAACATTGTAAAAGCTATATATGCTAAACCTCAGGCTAGCATCATCCTAAATGGAGAAAAACTGAAGGCATTCCCTCTAAAATCTGGAACAAAACAGGGATGCCCTCTCTCACCACTTCTATTCAATTTAGTTCTTGAAATACTAGCCAGAGAAATTAGACAGACAAAAGAAATTCAAGGCATAAAAATAGGAAAAGAAGAACTTAAATTATCGCTATTTGCGGATGACATGATAATATATTTAACAGACCCAAAAGGGTCTACAAAGAAACTGCTAGAGTTAATAAATGAATTCAGCAAAGTGGCATGATATAAAATCAACACGCATAAATCAAAGGCATTCCTGTATATCAGCAACAAAACTTCTGAAATGGAAATGAGGAAAACCACTCCATTCACAATATCCTCAAAGAAAATAAGATACTTGGGAATCAACCTAACAAAAGAGGTGAAAGATTTATACAATGAAAACTACAGAACCCTAAAGAGAGAAATAGAAGAAGATCTTAGAAGATGGAAAAATGTACCCTGCTCATGGATAGGCAGAACTAACATCATCAAAATGGCGATATTACCCAAAGTTCTCTACAGGTTTAATGCGATGCCAATCAAAATCCCAACAGCATTTCTTGTAGAAATAGATAAAGCAATCATGAAATTCATATGGAAAAACAAAAGACCCAGAATAGCAAAAGCAATTCTAAGCAGGAAGTGTGAATCTGGAGGTATAGTGATACCAGATCTCAAACTGTACTACAGAGCAATAGTAACAAAAACAGCATGGTACTGGTACCAAAACAGGCGGGTGGACCAATGGTACAGAATAGAGGACACAGAGACCAATCCACAAAATTACAACTTTCTTATATTTGATAAAGGGGCTAAAAGCATGCAATGGAGGAAGGATAGCATCTTCAACAAATGGTGCTGGGAAAATTGGAAATCCATATGCCACAAAATGAAACTGAATCCCTTTCTCTCGCCATGCACAAAAGTTAACTCAAAATGGATCAAGGAGCTAGATATCAAATCAGAGACACTGCATCTGATAGAAGAAAAAGTTGGCTACGATCTACATACTGTGGGGCCGGGCTCCAAATTCCTTAATAGGACGCCCATAGCCCAAGAGTTAATAACAAGAATAAGCAAATGGGACCTACTTAAACTAAAAAGTTTTTTCTCAGCAAGAGAAACAATAAGAGATGTAAATAGGGAGCCTACATCCTGGGAACAAATTTTTACCCCTCACACTTAAGATAGAGCCCTAATATCCAGAATATACAAAGAACTTAAAAAGTTAAACAATAAGATAACAAATAACCCAATCAACAAATGGGCCAAGGACCTGAACAGACACTTCTCAGAGGAGGACATACAATCAATCAACAAGTACATGAAAAAATGCTCACCATCTCTAGCAGTCAGAGAAATGCAAATAAAAACCATCCTAATATACCATCTCTCTCCAGTAAGATTGGCAGCCATTATGAAGTCAAACAACAATAAGTGTTGGCGAGGATGTGGGGAAAAGGGTACACTTGTACATTGCTGGTGGGACTGCAAATCGGTGCGGCCAATTTGGAAAGCAGTATGGAGATTCCTGGGAAAGCTGGGAATGGATCCACCATTTGACCCAGCTATCGCCCTTCTCGGACTATTCCCTGAGGATCTTAAAAGAGCATACTATAGGAATACTGCCACATCAATGATCATAGCGGCACAATTCACAATAGCTAGACTGTGGAACCAACCTAGATGCCCTTCAATAGATGAATGGATAAAAAAAATGTGGCATTTATACACAATGAAGTATTACGCAGCACTAAAAAATGACAAAATCATGGAATTTTCAGGGAAATGGATGGCATTAGAGCAGATTATGCTAAGCGAAGCTAGCCAATCCTTAAAAAACAAATGCCAAATGTCTTCTTTGATATAAAGAGAGCAACTAAGAACAGAGCAGGGAGGAAGAGCATGAGGAAAGATTAACATTAAACATAGTCGAGTGGGGGGAGAGAAAGGGAGAGAGAAGGGAAATCATATGTAAATGGTAGGAGACCCTCAATGTTACACAAAATTACACATAAGAGGTTGTGAGGGGAAAGCGGGGGGACAAGGGAGAGAATTGAACAACAGCAGATGAGGTAGAGAGGGAAGATGGGAGGGCAGGGGAAGGAGGATTGTAGGGGACAGGAAAGGTATCAGAATACAACAGGCACTAATATGCCATTATGTAAAAATGTGAGTGTGTAATCGATGTGATTCTGCAATTTGTATTTGGGGTAAAAATGGGAGTTCATAACCCAATTGAGTCAAATGTATGAAAGATGATATATCATGAGCTTTGTAATGTTTTGAACAACCAATAAAAAAAGTAAAAAAATAAAAAAATAAACATTGCATAATGATTCATCTACCTGATGAAATTTTTACAATGACAGTATATTGAGCTTGTTAATTTTACTCCTTTTTTGTTGTTGTGAGCCACTCAGGAATTTCACATTTTACTAGTTTCTTGATTCTGACTTCCTTAGGTTTATTTTAATGGTGGCCACAATTTGTTATTTCAAATGTTTAGTTGTCTTTATTCCTTCAGATGTAATAATTTTTTGTGTCCTAAAGGTTTCAGTCTACACTGCCTTCAGTATTTGTGTTTTGATTTCTTTTCTCACCCAAGTATTAAAAGAGATTATTTATTTTAGGTCCTAAGACTTTAAAAAATTTTTATAATACAGTCATTTATTACTAGTTATATTTCACTATTGATAAAATAAATAAAACTTAAAAGTTTTGCTTTCTTTGAAATATATTAAGATTTTTGTGCCATAATAAATTGCTATTTTTTATAAAGTTCTGTGTGTATTGGAAAAGAAGGTGTATTTCCTGTATGGAGTTGAGTATATATGAATTACTTTAATTCCAGTAATTTTTGGATAGTTTATGTTTCCTACTTGAAGGAGAAGACAAATAAATATATATTTTTTTTATTATTGTGAGTTCTGTCTACCCATTTATCTGTATATATGTTCAACTTTGCCTCAGGAATCCTAATACTTGTTATTCAATGCATGACTGTTGTACCTTCCCGTGAAGTATAGCATTTGTCATTATATGATGCCTTCTTAGTTTTATTTAATGCTTCTTGGCTGTGAATTGAACCTTGTCTGACATCACAGGCTCTTGTGTTATTTGTGTACTGCAGTGTATTTATCTTTTCCTTTCATCCATTCTGAGACACTTCCTTTTATTAGCAGCTTTTGTGTTTAGCATATAGTTGAATTTCTATTTGTGATTCAACCTGAAAGTCTTTCGCAAGAGAGTCTGTAACACTCACCTTCAGTGTGTGTGCTCGCATTCTGCCTCCGTATTTTATTTCCAACAGTGAGTTTCACTTTTGTCTTTTATATATCAGCACATTGTCTGATGCCTTATTTTATGCGTGCAATTTCTTAAATGTGTGTCTCTTTTTGTCTTCTGCATTCTACTTTGTGGTCTGTTTGTTTCACTTGCTTTTTACATGCATTTTCTGATAATTTGAAAGTTATTATTTTCCGATAATGTAAAAGATTAGCATCTTTTGCTTGTTACAGTGTTTACCTTTAGGATCTTATGTAAGATGCTTAATTGTATTTCTAAGACACCATATTTTGAATTCTCACAATGAATGGTAAACAAATTAAATATATTTCCAGTTCCTTTTACTTCTCTTCCCTCCATTCTACCATCCAATTTGCTTGGCTATGTTATTATCCTTAGTTCTTGTACTAGTTTTACTATACCTTTGAATGCCATTATGAATTCTATTCTAGGTAATATGGCAAAGAAGTTATCATAAAAGCCTTCCTGGTATAGAACAACGACAAGCACTGGAGACATCTGAACGTGGTGATACACAACTGTAATCCCAGCTACTTGGGAGGCTGAGGCAGGAATATTGCAAGTTTGAGGCCAGCCTCAGCAATTTACTAAGACTGTCTCAAAAAAATAAAATAAAACAAAAAGGGCTGGGTAAAAGCTCAATGGTAAAACACCCCTGGGTTCAATCCCCACAATCAGAACACAACTAAACTAAAAAATAATACAAAAAGGAGTGCTAGAGATATTTGATCATGAAGTGAATAACTGAACTGGCAAGACATTGAGCCCTCACCTGGAGAAAGTATGGTTTTCTAAAGAGAGAATTAGAAAAGTCCTGCCATCGGCAACCGCCCCAGGGGCATCCAACAATTGCTGGTGGCCTAGGGCCTGGGCCCTAATAGGCCATATCTGTCAAGGAACCTAAATAATCCAGAACTCCCCAAAGCAGCTTTTGTTGGTAAAAAGATAAATAAAAAATTTATAATTGTATTATCAATTTTATTATAACTAATTAAACATGTTAATTAGTCAAACAAAACAGCCAACAGAGGAAAAAAGAAATAGGAAACAGATGTTTCGCTGTCTTAGACTTGGTTCTTGATGGGAGGATTTCAGGAATATTTCTCTGAGAACTCAAAATCATAAGCAGGCCTTTACATGGGTTTGGAGATGGATTTCAAAGAATTCAGTGACCTTGAAAAACACAGAACTTAGAATTTAATTTGAACTGGTACTGTCTAGGTAGTACCCCTAGGTCACTAACAGAAGCAGAAATAAATTATATCTAGAATACTTTAAGTTTGAGCTTCAAAAAATTCCCACTGCTAAAATTCCAAGGAATGTGTTCTCAGAAGGAAAAAAATATATATCATATTTGGTGAGGAAATAAACCACCATGAGAAAAACTCAACAGAACAACAACAAAACCCCAAAATGTATCAACAACCATGTATTGAGACTATGCATATTAGACCCATTAAGACTTCAGGACTACAAATTATTACATACAGGGTATAAAATATGGGTTTAATATTCTTAAAGAAAGAAGAGATTCTTTGAGTATTAATGAGATACAAAAGACTATGAAAAATGATCAGACAAAATAAAACATTTTTTGAAAAACTCTAAGAAACCAAATTCTACTCTAAAAACTGAATGAACAGAGTAAAGAGAAAAAAAATCAGTGAACATAGAAAGAAGATTAGGGAGCTCTATAAAAGGTCTCATCAAGTTTTCCTGAGAGGGATAAATTGAAAAAAGGCAATATTCAAAATAACATTGGCTGAGAATTTTTCAGAAATTCTCACACACATGCTTAAGTTTATGATCCAAATAAAACTCAAATAAGATCATGGGCAAAGAAAAGTCATCTGGATACACTGTGAAAGTGCAGATTGCTAAAGACGAGAGAAGTTGTTCTTAGAAGGGGAATGAATGAGAAACATGCACATACCAGGTAACTTAAAGGGAGTGACACTCTGAGACTATCACAAGATGGGGTACCATCTTCAACATGCTAAAAGAAAACCACTGTGAGTCTGTAGTTATATAGCCAGTGAAATGTCTTCTGGTGTGAAATTTGCACATTTCTAACAAATGAAAGCTCTATGTTCCTATGAAATTTCCAGGAGAACTTTAAGGCAGAGAAAACAAAAAAATCTCCAAAAGGTCTGAGATGCAAGAAAGAATGCTAAGAAAAGACATGGGTAAACCTATAGGCAAATCTGCATTGACAACAATAATGTCTTAGTGGCAGCATTAAACATAGATTTTATAGAGAGCATTTTAAGAGACAATCTTATTTGACAAAACACACTTAGCAAAATGCTCTAAATTAATGCTAGGCAGGGTGCCAGAGCCAGTCTCCTTGTTGTAGTGATAGTGAATATAGATGCCCGCCCAGCCTCCAATTTCAACAAAATTTTGTTCACAACTTATCATGAAGAACTCATTTATGGATAAAATTATTGGTTATAATAGCATTCACCAGTGTGGAGATCTAATAAGTTCAACAATTTTTTGAACTATGAATGTCATGATTGTGCTTTACAACTAACCAAGAACTGTAGCCCTGGCAAAACTATGACAACTGGTCTCTTAAATCTTGACCTATTTGTATTAAAGACCAGAGGAGAATATGAGAAAGAATATGGCATAAAACCAGTTATCATCACTGAGTTTTTACTTCCCTAACTAGCACGATGAGATTCCAAGGCTTTCTCCTCCTTTCTTTTTAAATAAGCCATTATGATGCCATCATGAGATAATTTCTAACCCAGTAGTGCTGGCCTTTGCTACTATTTGAAATATGGTTATGCCTTTCAGCTGTGGCTTAGTAATGATATTAAGTCTGAATTTTCTTGCAAAAGCAATTTATTCATGTCACCACTTACTGCTGTAAGCTTGTTTATGGCTTTTTAAATGGGATCTGTTTCCCCATTTGGTTCTTTCTTCAGCACATTTTACCTTTTGTAAAACACATACATTTGCACCAGTGCAATCATAAATGATGACAGAGGGGAAGAACTGAATTCAAATGTAAAGTTACTTCCCAAAGCATTCACATCTGATGACCAGATTTACAAACAGGAAGGGGTGAGTGCATTGGAGCCATAGAAGAACTATAAAAATTCTGAATCGTCATGTCCAAACCCTCAGTCAGTACCTTTTTACTCATGCTCACCTTGTGAAAGTTGAATAGAATCAATTAAATTAATTAATGTTTATTGTGATGTTTAATTCTTTTATTGTAAGAAAAGACTGCCTCTTGAAAAAGAAAAACAGAGCCTTAGTTTTATATCTTTTTTAAAGTATTTTTTTAGTTGTAGATGGACACAATACCTTTTTATTTTATTTATTTTTATGTGGTGCTGAGGATCGAGCGTAGCACCTCACACGTGCTAGGCAAGCACTCTACCATTAAGCCACAACCCCAGCCCTAGTTTTATATTTTAATGGTGGTGGTGAAGCTACACATGTGGTAGAATGACCTAGAACTATACATACCCTTTATATGAATCTCAGTATCCTGATTTTTTTTATATATAGAACCATACTTACTTGAAAGGTTGTGGGGAAAAAGGTTCACTCAAACATTGCTGGGGGACTGCAAGTTGGTGCAATTACTATGGAAAGCAGTATGGAGATTCCTCAGAAATCTTGGAATGGAACCACTATTTGACCCAGCTATCCCACACTTCAGTTTATACCCAAAGGACTTAAAATCAGCACACTGCAGTTATGTAGCCCCATCAATGTTTATAGCAGCTCAATTCACTAATTCAATTTTGCTAAACTATAGAACCAATCTAGATGTCCTTAAACAGATAAATAGATGAAGAAAATGTGATACACAATGGAACACTACTCAGCCCTAAAGAAGAATGAAAATCATGTCATTTGCAGGTAAGTGGATGGAGCTGGAGAATATTATACTAAGTGAAACAAGCCAAACCCCCCAAACTGAAGGCCAGCATCTCTGAAACGTGGATGCTGATCCATAATGGGGGAGGGGAGAGAAGAATGAAGGAACTTTGGATTGTGCAGAGGGGATGGAGGGGAGGGAAGGGGGTTTGGGGGCTAGGACATTATTACCATATAGACATATATGATTACACTGCTGGTGTGACTCTGCACCATGTACAGCGAGAGGAATGAGAAGTTGTGATCATTTGTGTACAATGTGTCAAAATGCATTCTACTGTCATGTGTAACTAATTAGAATACATTAAAAAATAATAAAAATTTTTAAAAAGTTTAAATCTGTTTCTATACGTCTTGATTTTAAAGAAGATGAAGATGGAGATTTTTTTCACTGACCCAGGGGAAAATCCACTTAAGCTCCACTTTCTGGTCTTCATATTGAGAGCTCACACCTTTCCCACATCTTTCCTTTACAATGCCAACTGCTAGCCATAAGGATTTTTCCCAACTGAGCTCACCAACAAAATTCCCAGAGCCAGCACAAGTCTCAGCAAAGCAGATATTGAAAACGTGTAAAAGGGGAACATGAGGGGACAAGAAAACTAACTCACCCTATTTGAATTGCCTGTCAGTTCATCCTTGCCACAGTTACTCATACCTGAGACTGCCCATCAAATCACTAAGCCCCTTATATATGTGATCTCCCTGAATCCTCTCAAGCCCCATAGTTCTGGTATAATCATATCAATGTACTTATATACATTTGACCATAGACCTAGGCACCATGTTGTCTTTTTAACTTGGTCAGAGATGCAATATTCATTTCATCTCTATTCTCTAAATACATATGCTTAGAGATTTTTCAGAGGAGATTTGAGCACTGTATCTTTTTTTTTTTTTTTTTTTAAGATGAGGTCTCACTATGTTGCCTAGGCTGGTCTCAAACTCATCAGCTTAAATGATCCTTCCACCTCAACCTCCAGAATAGCTGTGTCTACAGGCATATATCACCAGGCCCAGTTATTGAATCATTAATATTAAGATTATTGTTTCCCAAGGGCTAGAAACTTGCTAATGTGTTTTACCTGATTCCTTCCAGCAAATTATCAAAACTGGCCTGCTATTGTTAGTTTTTTTCCCCCCGCTTTTTGACAGAATTGGAAACTGTAGCATGAAGAAATCAGGGGACCTTGGTGAGCATGGCAGAAGACCTGGAATTTAAACCCAAGGATTCCAAATCAAAGTTCCTGTTTTTAATCACGGGGCTATTCTGCTTATTGCCAAGGGGTTATAGATAAAATAAAAACAAAGTACTCAAAGAGAGACCCCTCGTATAATAGGGAGGTTACCAGGTGGTCTAACACGATTAATTCCATAGTTACATAAGTTCAAGGAAATCAATATTAAGAATGCATATGTTTATTAACCAGATTAAAGCAATTTCTAAAAAAATAGCAGATCTTGGAAATTGTAATGCTCAATTTTGCACTGTAAATCTCTAAAACAGAAAGATAGATAGATATTTCTCAAGCATATTTGACAACAGAATCTTTTTTCCCCCAAGTTCACACCTTTCACATTTTAGACACTAATTTCTATAGTACTAAGTCAGAGAAATAATACTCTCCTTCTTTTCTAGGAGATGCTTATTTCCCTCTTTTGGAGCAGTCTAGACTTCGTGCCCTTGCTGCTTCTGGTCCATTACCACCTTCATCTAACTTTCTTTCTTTTCTTTCTTTTTTCTTATTTCCTCTCTTCCCCTTTATGGGAATATTTCTTTTTGACTCTCTACTTTGACAAGAACAGGTCTGACTCCATAGCCTCAGCGAGCACTAAGTGTGCATCCTGCTTCTGGTTGGCGCATAGCCAGACCACAGATCTGTTCTCACGGTGCATCTTGGATTCTTTGGGGCCATTTTTTTTTCTATTAAATTGGGACCAAGACCTTATTGGGTCCCCACTCCCCCAGAAAAAATAGATATTCTGAACTCTTCTAAAACTGATGTTATTTTACTGATGTTGAGAGAGCCAGACAGTATATAGCAAATAACAGATTTTCTTTAAATTATACTAGAATATACACACATACACAAACATGCATTTTTTTGCTTATATCTACTTATAATGGAAGCTTACACACACAAAAATGGGCATCTTCATGCAGACACTGAGTGCATGATACTGAGCACTGTAGAAAGCTAGATAAAATTATGGTTAAGAAAACTTTAACCAGTGGACTCAGTACCTATACTTTATCACATTAACTTAAAAGTATTGCACATTCTAAATACAGAATTTGTTCCTTAGAGCACCAAAAATAAATACTTGTCATTGTTTCAATTTTCATAAAGTTAATTTAAAAAAAGACATTTTATTTTTTGTAACTTCAGATTATGATAACATTAGGTTTAATACAGATAGGTATATTATTTGAAAATAAAAACCTATTTCATCATAAGAACAAAAGTACCACCACTCTATTTATTTTAAGAGTAAGGAAGGAAAACATAAAATTATGAAGAGACTGATGTGAAAGGTAATGAAATTAATTATAAATTAATTAATTATAAAATAAGAAATGTTTCACTTCATACATGGGTGAATGTTAGCACACACATTATAAAATTCCAATACTCATAAAATAATTTATATCATATCTCTTAACTGTATCAACAAATATTTTTAAAATTGGCTTATAGTATAAAATTTATGATGAAAGAAATCATAAGAAAACTCATTTGATCGATTTTGTAATCATTTTGCTAATAATCGCGAATCATGAAAGTAAAAAAAATTATCTTTAGTATGTTTTTCTTGGACTCTGAAAATTATATAAAGTATTTGTTTCTTAATATTTTGCTTATGACAGTTTAATTTAAAGCAGAGAATCCCTACTCCCTTGAACTGAGCTAATTTTAATCAGACTACTATTTCTCCATTTGATATTCTCACAAGGCTTCACCAGTTTTGAGTGACTGCAGATGACTTGAATAATGGAGAGTGTTTTAGAGGGTCATGCACAAAAATAACAAATGCTAATTCAGGCAGAAAACAATGGAGTTTTCATATTTATACACACAGAGAAAATTTATTTTACTAGAATGTGAAAAAAGGCATGAAATCCCCATTTGGGTTAATATTTCTTGCCAGTATCTTATTTTTACATATTATTCAAATTAATCCTCTCATATTTCCCCAATACCAAAATTGAAATATAACTCATTCCTTTGTTTCCCAATAAAATGTTACTCATAGAAACACAGAGATATAAATCAATTTTGGCATTATCCAACTCTAAGGTTGCCAGACAAAATATATGGAGCCTGGGTGAATTTGAGTTTCTGATAAAAAGAAGCTATTTCTTGATATAATTATGTCCCAAATATAGCATGAGACACACTTATACAACAAACAATTCTTTGTTTATCTGAAATTCAGATTCAACTGAGCATGCCAAATTTTTATTTACTAAACCTGGCAACCTTACTTAACTCCTTTGTTGCTTTTATTCCTACAAGTCATAGAAAAGTCCACAAAGTAGTACTCTTTTCTGTTGCATAAAAATTTGGATATAGGGAAACTAGGTTCCTACACAGACTGTGCAGAAGGAAACGATGATAGTATATGCTGGGGTTCAAAATAGAAGGATTATTTAACTATTTGTATTTGGGTCATGAGAGAGCATTCAGGAAAACAAAGACATTGCTTTAAACAACCAGGTTGTAGTAATTGAAAAAAGTTTAGCACCTTCATTCTAATTCAAATTAGCGTGCCTGAGAAGACTAGCTCGTAATTTGGCAAGATCTAAGGCAATTACTTAAAAAGAGGAGCGGGTGTAATTGAGCATGCAGCCTTGTCACCTTGTCACTCCAGGAGCAGGTAGATTCACCATTGAGGATGTGTGCTTAGGTCAGAAGCGTTAGCTGAAACCTTATTTTGTGTGTGTACTCTGGGGGAAAAAGGAGATTGTCAGAGGAGGCCGGGAGTTGCAAGCATGGGAATGTGGCCCCTTGGTCAATTAATATCGGAAAGGACCCCAACCAAGGCTAAAAAGTAACACTGTACCCTCACAAAACTGTCCAAATTAAAGAATGTCAGGACCAAGAGTTAAAAGACACATTACTTGCTTATAGAGGTGATCAAAATTTTATATATATATATATATATATATATATATATATATATGTGTGTGTGTGTGTGTATGTATAGATGTAATATACTTGGCAACTTAAATGTAACTGTCAGGTGTTCTTGTTAGCTCTACAATGTCTCCTTTTGTTTTCAGGGCTTGTCATCTTAATTTTCTTTACACAAGATTCTTAAAATTGAGCTCTTTGGTAGGACTGCAGTGTTTATTTTGCTTGATTTCCTTTTTTGATAAATTCTTCACACAAATATCTTCAACAACTACCAGAAAAGATTTACCTACACTTCATGATAAAAGACTCAAGTTAACTTTTGAGGTTTTAAAGTAATGAACTGTCAACCACTGGAGTAGTGAACTCTGAACTTGAAGCAAACTGAAGAGAAAAAGTTAGCTCATCTGCCTCTGTCTAACAGAATGGAACACTTCCCTTGAGTTAATATATGCGTTATATATTTGAGAATCAAGTGACAGGTTCTATAAAGGTTGCCTTAACTGGAGTACTTAAAAAAAAAGACATCTCTGCATGACTATAGTCTCAAAATGCACCCCATTAAGACAGATGATTTCATTGGATGGGCTGTGCCCCAAATTTCAATGTTAGGGTCAATTTTCATCTACACTTTACTTACTCCTGAATAACCTGAGTCCTCGAACCATTTATAACTCTTTATCTGAGGGATCCTTGTTGGGGCTTCTTCTGAACATAGAGGACTTTTCCTTTAAACCTATTCTAATTCAAATTCTTCCTTCACTGAAATCGCCTGAAAGGAACCCCTAGGCTATGGTGAAGATTTTTTTCCCCCTCTTTCAAGACTACAGGCATTTGCTAAGTTTCAGGGAAGCACCTGTATTAATTGTATTTCCTGCTCATGTGTTGCTTTTGTTTGTAATAAAAGCATTCATCTCAGGTGAGTTAACCTTGCTATTTAGAGGGGGCACCTGCAGTTATCTTAGTGCACCTTGTAAATCAAAACATGTTGAGCCTTTAAAGAGGGAAATAAAGAGGTGCTGACAAGAGGGGATGCCAGTGGGATTAGGCGACTTTCTCACCACTTGTATTATCAGGGCACAGAACAACTGAGGCACATTAAATTACAGGGGGAGAAAGATTCCCAGAAATTCCACAGAGGGGAGGTTGACTGGCCTCTTGGGTAAGCCTGGGAAGAGGAGGGGTCTGTGAGGAGGTATGAAAAGACAACTCCCTCCTTAGCCTCGGGCTTCTATAATTGACCAAGATTTTTCAGCTTGTGATTTGATCCAGCCAAACCCTGTTAGAGGCACTTGCCCCCAACTGAGACCAAGGCTGGAGTGAATAAGAATTAGGTGACTCACTGGTATGTACAATACATGCATTCACATCTATTAGGATAAATGACACGTCGCTCACTTTAAGCACAGGCAGCTGGAGATTGTCATATTCTGAAAATGACAACTGTTATTTATTTATTGAGAATATTTATACAGGTTCTTCCTGGGCACAGAGAATGCATTTTTCAGCAGCACTATGACACCGGGTTGTCACGTGTCTAGAACAGAGCGTGGAAAACCATTAGCACAAGCGGAGACAAAGCGTTTGTACTCCGGGCAGCAATCTGTAGGAGCGGAGATTTCGAAGGTTGAATGTGGCAGGTTTTTAAGTGAGGCCCAAGTCATTATCTTAACAGGGTTTCAAGCTACTCTGAGGAAGAAAGGGTTGTTTTTTCCACACAGTATGATTTCGTTAACTGCCAGGATTAATTTGGTCACAGGGTTCACATTATACAACTCAGGGGGCAAGTTCATCAGTCAGCTGGTGAAGGAGGGATGGAGTAAGTATTCAGGATGGGAAGAAATGCTTCTAGTCTATTTCCCACACATCACAGTCTTTGGGCCTGGAGAAAGGGCTCTTTCTTGCTCTCAGGTATATTTTCCCATGTGTTCAAAGAGGCACATGTTCTTAAAATGATGTTTGTCCAAGCAGGAACCCTGTACTGGGGTTCACCTCCCATATCTACTGAGCAAGACTTTCTGGGAGTGTGGCCTTGGAATGTGCATTTTACCAAGTTTTCTTCATGTTTCTTTTGCATACCAAGGATTGAGAACCATTATCTTAGGAAGATGGAGTGGGTTTATGTAAATGAGTGCATTCAGTGCTTCATAGATTCTAAGTGCTGATTGACACTGCATTCACAACAATAAATATTGCTTGATGGTGGCTCAAATTAATGCAGAATATTTACACACCCTGCACAGTTTTTAAGAGGTACTGTCCTTTTCTAATTATACATGTAAGTCTGAAGGACTAAATATAACCCCTTCCAGGGATAGAGTATGTATTCATATATATATTTTTTCTATACATATGTGTGTATGTATGTGTGTGTGTGTATGTATATATATATAAAGAGAGAGAGAGATTCTAAAAATTCAATTAAACATAAAACATGTCTCTTGAATCACCTGGAACTAATTTTTTGGTATACTGGCCTATTACCCAATCACAGGTATGGAATTTGTGGATTCCAGTGTACCATATGTGAGATTGACCTGCATCCTGTTGTTATAGTAAGTCCCAGAGAGTGACCCTTCTTAGGAATAGATTGTTTCTTGAAAATGGGGTTTTAAAATGAATATTGAACTGCATATATATTTAAATTTCAGACCATTATTTTATTCAGAAAGGCTAAAGAAATCTAATGTAAAAATGATATTCTCCCTTTTGTCATTAAAAATATTTTCTTATTACCAAAATAAAACATGGGCATTAGGACAAAATTTTTAAAGATCTAAGTTTTTTTTTAAATTTCACATCTTAAAATTGTAACTGCATAGACAACTACTTTCAACACTTTGCTACATATATACATATTTATATATGAAAATAAAGAGATTTTTAAAAGCAAAACTGAGATGTTACCATTTATATTGCTTTATATTCTGTTTGTTTTATGTAAACCATATTGTAACTAAATTATAAATCAATAAACGTACAACTATGGAACACTTCAAGATGTATGCGTGCTTTGTATAACTGCATAATAAGGTTTTTAACTAACATCTGACTTTTAAATATGTAGGTTATTTCCAATTTTGCTATTATAATCAGTGAGATAATGTTGTCAACCAAAAAGAATTTGCTGAATGGTCTGTCTCTTGTGTGAGAAGCAAATTCATGCAATGACAGCAACCAAAATACCTGCCATTAGACACAGGTTATAAGTAAGCTTGTGGGTCCTGACACTAGGCTGAAAGGAAGACAAGAGAGACAAGTCCCTTAGAGTCACTTCTTCTCATTTCTCTGTTTTCCACATCAAGAACTCATTTCCATTCCATTTCCCATTCCTCACTCTCTGAAGAGTCTGGGAGTTGGGGATCCCAGCCCTCTCCTCCTCAATTTAAATTTTCTGTCTCTATATTTAAATGTAATAACTATGCCTTTAGCAATAGACTTCTTTGAGCAGGGTGCACAATGGAGTGTGCCATGCTTTGGGGTCATCTCTCAGAGGCCCAAAAGCAAACTCTTCATAACCCTAATAAGGTTTAATTCATGGTCTCTTACTTGTATCAGGAACTTCCAAATACTATGGTCATTTTTTTCAATTTGCAAAATTGTTCTGATATGGAGAAATGAATTTGGCAAGATGTTTTGAAATGCTTCAGTAATACAAGTGAGAATGTATTTTCAGTGTCTTCCAGATTTGAATGCTTACAAAGGCTACCATGTTTGTCATCTATAAATATATTAAAGAACTAAAAGGAAATCCAGAAAAATAATGGAATATGGAGCCAAAAGCAATAAAGATGAGTAATGATATCAATAGAAATTACTTTGATAGAAACAACATAAGCAGAACAATTTCAGATTATAAAACCATTGTCATATGAAGAGGCAATCAGACTATTACCTCCCAAAGTAAGAAAAATAGAATGATAGGAGAGTTAGGCAATTAATTTCAAAAGCCATGTTATTCTTCTGATTAGATTTTGTTATATGTTCAGATTTGTCAACTTTTAAAAATTTCTCATTCAAAAATTCATTTTTGTACCTAATTTTATATTCATAAATTTTCATTTAAAAAAAAAAAGAGCCTCCCCACAACTGAGAAGTTCAGAACCTCTATAACCTGGATTCAACCCCGCGGTTGTCCAAACCCATAAAGTTCAATTGCATCAACATTAATTTACACCAGGAAGGTGTTTGTGGCCAACAAAGAGGTGTATAGCACAGTTGATGATCAAAGAATGGAGAAAGCCTCAAAGATTTGGAAGGATTGGAGGGGAGGGAGTTGGGAAGGAGAAGCATACAGAACGTTCATAGGATACAGTGACATGGGAAACTCCTTGTAACCAGGTAAAGCAACTTTCTTAAGCAGCATGTTAGGTCCTTAAGTGGTGCTTAAATAGATCACCAAGGTAGCAGATGAAGGATCAGATTATTAGGGAACAACTTGCTTGTAAAACTCAAAGAGCAGTAGTTGATCTGATAACTGGAGGATTCTTAATAGCTCAACACAAATAAACCACTTGTAAATGCCCCTGGGCTGGCCTGCCTCACAACCCTTTTCACATGGCAGTAATATATGGCCAGTAATTACCATAATGAGCCACCAGAAGGCATCTATTTGTTAGCCCTGGAAGAGCTTGCATCTGGCTTTTAGGTGTGAAGCAAGGAGAGGCAAATGACAAGGAGCATTTGAATATATATTTCCTCCGGGCAGCTACTTATTTGAACAGCTGCTTATGAGGCACACAGCAACATTAAGAGTCAATCCAATCCGGGAGGTTGCCTGCATCTTGATTTCTATTTTTTTTCTTTGAAGTACAGGACCAGCCTATTTTCTCCCCGGGTAATAATTTCTCCAAATTAAAAGTGGTTACCCGACTTAAAACCTGTGACAAGTCTATTGTGTTGACCTCTACAGCTGGGAGAGGGTGGAGGTTGCCAGGGAAATGGGCTCTAGAAACCAAACGTGGAACACACTCAGAAGTCACGTGCCAAATTGTTTGGTTTTAGATTAAGTTTCATAGGAAAAATGATCCAGAGCTTTCTCTTTCTCTCTCTCTTTTTTGTCTTTGTCAAAACAAAGACGGTACAACAAAGGCAACATTTTGAGCCATCTCCTGAAAATACAAAAATATTTTCATCAAAATAACAAATTGGTGGTTTGTTGTGTCAGCTTGTACATTTAATAATTCCAAATATAAGCATTCCGGAGATAGTAGATAGAGACACATTAGCCATCTGAAGAAAAGAAAGGCATCTAGGTGCATAAAAAAATGAGCTTAGAAATGACACTGGAGCTGGCTTGGCAACTGGAGATTGGAGACTGTTTGGAGAGGATAATACAGAAATGGGCAAGGGGAAAGTCTTTGAATCTTTATAATTCTACAAATAGGGATCAAAACAAATGTATGCTCTCCTTCATCACCAAGCATACTGTCATCATGCCAGGGCTTTATTTTTCAATGCCATATGCTCTGTTTATGGAAATATATTAGAAATGTTGTATGCTTCTTGAGCTGTTAGGAGTATAGGTGAAATAATGCCTCAGAAACACTAAAGGGCATAAAACAAAGGTCACAGGTATTTCTATTTACCTTAGATAAAAGAGATTTATGTGGAACTTGGAAGAGGCATATCAGAGTTTGCCTTGACATTCATGGATCACTGAACAGTTCCGAATGCCTCTAAGAAGATTATCAGGTGGTTGTGTTTTCTGAAGTTTCCTGATTTCTCCTTTTACCTGGGGGTCAAAGTGTAGATTGGTAGCTTACGCTTGAGATATTAGCAAGACACAAGATGCAAGCATGTAAATCAAATACAGACCAGAATTATTGATTTCCTGTATAGATTCATCAGCTTGCAACTTTCTTTCGGACTGGGGCCTTTTCAATCTTTTGGCATGATAAGGAACTTTATGGGCTGGGGATGTAGCTGAGTGGCAGAATGCTTGCCTAGCATGCACCAGTCTCCATATTTGATTCCCAATACCAAAGGGGGGAAAAGAAAGAACTTTAAAATTATGTATAAATTACACATATACACATGGTTAAAGGATCTAGCAGTATAAAAACTCTCTATAGTAAAATATTTCCTCAGCCCTGTAGCCAATCTCCTTGGTCATTTCCTGCCCACTCAAATAACCACTTATTGATTTCTTGGTGTGTTGTTCCTGGGTCTCTTCTTGTATATCCAAGTAAATGGATAGATATTCCTCTATGTAAAAGTTTTATTTATGTAAAAGTTTATGTAAAAGTATTTATGTAAAAGTTGCATACTTGGCATACTGTCCCAACTTGGCATACTGTTGGTCACTTTATAATTTATTTGGGCTTATTTTTATCTCAGTACATGATTTCCTAACTCATTTTTTTAATATATTTTTTTTTTTTTAGTTTTCGGCGGACACAACATCTTTGTTTGTATGTGGTGCTGAGGATCGAACCCGGGCTGCACGCATGCCAGGCGAGCACGCTACCACTTGAGCCACATCCCCAGCCCAACTCATTTTTATAGCTGCATAATTTCTCTTTGTTCACATGGACTATAACTTATTGAATTCAAACTGCAGTATTTCAAGTCTTGGTCATTCTTAAAAAATATCATAAAAATATGATGTGGCAAACTTTAAGGACTTTTATTTGTATTAAACTCTGAATTAAATTTTTATTTGTCTGTAGCCTAAATTTTTAAGATTGAAAATTCAATGGACCTGTGGACTCAGGGATTATTTGAGTGAATAACCTCATTTATGAATTAGCATAAAATGCATGGAATTAGAACACAGACTCCACTAAAAACATTTAGATGTGATTAGTTCTCGGTAGGTTTTGTCCTGAGTTGACAAACACCCCATAGAATATATTTGTCATACTCTCCCTATTTTTTTTAAATACTGTACAAACATTCAGACTTACTTTGATTTTTTTCCCCATACATGGGAACAGCTGCCCTACATGGCTTTGTCTCTCAGACCACAGAACTAGAGTTTCCTTAAGGCCTTCCTACCTCTCTGATCCTACTTTTACATTTAATTAAGGTAATCCTTCAATCTACATCCTCTTCCAGACCCCTTTCTCCTTTCTTTCTAAGCTGTTATCCATGTTCCACCTGAAGTAAGAGATCATATTGCAGTTTTGGTCCTAAGCTCATTAAAGAAGAATGCATCTGGCATTTCTCTGGGAGGAAACTGGGCTTTCAAGTTCTAATTGGAAAGATCTGAAGAGACCAGAACTACAAGGTCTTTTTGACCATGGGCCATAGACCACTGGGTATACATGCTCAGGATGTGGAAAACATGGGGTCTATGATCTTGGTTGCAGTTTTTGTTTCCTCTTCAATAAAATTAGATTGAAAAAAAAAATGAAGCCTTCAACCCAGTGTGGGCAAAATTGTGTAGGTATGTGCAGTCTTTTATTGAAATTAACGTTTCTCTTCATTAAAATCGTACGAAGTTTGTACATAACTTTGGAGTATTAGAAAAGTTCAAACAAAGAGAAAAATAAAAGATATGAGGAAGAAAGAAGAGGGAAGGAAGGAGAGAGCAGAGAAGAATGGACGGAAGGAAGGAAGGAGGGAGGGAAAAGAAAAGAGGGAGGAAGAAGGGAGGGAAACTCTTTGGTGCTGTGGTTGTTGAGATTGTCTTTGCTGCCTGTCAAGAAGGAAGATTTAGGGTTTTGTGGGGTGGAGGGGCAAAGTATAAGTGCTTGTTTTGCCTGCAGGAAAAAAAAAGCTAATTAATAATATTTATTATCTCCCTTTATCTTTTTCTTAAGCAAAGGTATTGGGGACTCGAATCCTTTTTAGAAACTGAAGTGACAGTGGGCTAGCAGAAAAACAGAGCAACAAACAATACAAAACCCACATCCACCCAGTTCTGTGGCCACTTCCACTCTCATTTGTGCATATCTACGACTTGCCTCCTTCCCAGGAATTCCTAATAAAGATTTCCAATGGCACTGATAGCAAGTTGCGTTAGTTCCCCACTTGGCTTTACACATGACGTGATAATGAATCTTTATGATCATCATAAATATTAAGTTATCTTTCTAACAAAGCTTCCTTTCCCAAGCCCTCTTTTTAAAAATGGTATGCGTTTGGCTCTTACAAGACTTTAAAAGAGAACAAGAGGACTAACAGATTCCCTTCCTGCCCTCCTGACCCACACCCATCCTGGGGTCAGCGCCCTGGCCTGTCTTTATATAGTCACTAGAAAATAGGTGCCAGATCCTCTTCTCTGGGCTTGAACCCTGCTCTGCATGTATTTATTTTCACCTGTTGAGAATGCAGTTCCACGAAAGAACCAAGCCAAACATACAGATCCCTTCTCAAATAATCATAAAGGGATTTATTTCCCTAAGAACATCTTAGCTTATCTAAACATCTGCTCTTCAAAAGTGATTACTTGGGAATTTCCAGGTCACACAGAACAGCAGAGTCTGTTGCTACTGGATTCATTTAGACAAAAACCAGTAACCAAACATCTTGGGGTGAGGCAGAGAATGTTTTAAAAATTAGTTTGTGTTTAAGGAACTTAAAATGCGAGTGCTGACCTACTTTGAAATGCCATTCTTGATTCTGTTTGATTTCAAACAATTTATTAATTGGCTTTTCTGCTAAAGTCTTCATAGCAAAATATACAGAAACCATAAGTCTTTGAAAGATAAAATCTCATGTGGGAACAGCAACATTTTTAAAGAGAGAAAAACGATTTAAAAATATTTATATTTTGTTTTTTTCTCTTCCACATTTTTTAATTGGTACATTATAGTTGCACATAATGATGGGATTTGTTGCCACAAATTTGAACATGCACATGATATAACAATATAATTTGGCCAAAATCACTCCTCAGCACTCCCCCTCCCCCCCACCCCAGTCTTCTACTCCCTGGTCTCTTTCCACTACTGATCTCCCTTTGATTTTCATGAGATCCCCACCCCACTTTCATTTCTTCCTCTTTAGTTTCCATATATGAGAAAAAACATATGACTCTTAACCTTCTGAGCTTGGCTTTTCACATAACATAATGGTCTCCAGTTCTATACATTTCCTCCAATTGACATAATTTCATTTTTCTTTATGGCTGCATAAAACACTGTATATAGATATCACATTTTCTCTATCCATTGATGGACACCTAGGCTGGTTCCATACTTTGGCTATTGTAAATTGTGTTGCTATACAAAGCTATAGAACCAACCTAAATGCTCTACAACAGATGAATGGATAAAGAAAATGTGACACATATATACACAATGGAATATTACTTACCCATAAATAAGAATGAAATTGTGGCATTTGCCTGTAAATGGATGGAACTGGAGAATATCATGCTAAGTGAAATAAGCCAGTCCCAAACAACCTATGACAGAATGTTCTCTGATGTGTGGATGCTAACCTACAATAAAGGGAGTAAAGATTAGAAGTTCATTGGGCTAGACAAAGGGGAATGATGAGAAGGGAGGGGGATGGGAATAGGAAAAACAGTAAAATGAATCTATCTTTCCTATCCTTACACAACCAATGTAACTCCACATCATATACACAACCACAATAATGGAATTCTAAATAGAATAAGTTATACTTATTCTATGTTTGTATAATATGTCAAAATACAATCTACTGTCATGTATATCTAGAAAGAACAAATACATTTTTAAAATTGTGCTGCCATAAACATGGCTATGCATGCCTCACTGTTAATTCTTTAGGATAATACCAAGGAGTGCCAGATCCTCTTCTCTGCTTGAATCCTACAAGGGTTGTTTGGTGGTTCCATGCCTAGTCTTTTGAGATACCTCCATACTGATCTCCAGATTGGTTGTACTAATTTAGAATCCCAACAGTGTAAAAATGTTTCTTTTTCTTCACATCTTCCCCAGCATTTATTATTGTTTGTATTCTTGTTTGCCATTCTAACCCATGTGAGATGAAATCTCAGTGTAGTTTTGACTTGCATTTCCCTATTTGCTAATGATGTTAAACATTTTTCCATATATTTGTTGGTCATTTGTATTTCTTTTTTTGAGAAGTGTCCATTCAATTTATCTGCCCATTTATTAATTGGGTGTAATCAATTTTTTTAGTGTTAAGTTTTTTGAGTTCTTTATATATTCTAGATATTAATCCTCTGTCAGAAGAATAGTTAGCAAAGATTTTCTCCCATTGTATAGGTTCTCTCTTCATATTCCTGTTTCCTTTGCCAGGCAGAAGCTTTTTAATTTGATGTCATTCCATTTATTGACTCTTGGCGTTATTTCCTTTACTTTAGGGCTTCTATTGAGAAAGCCATTGAAAAGATACCTATATGCTAGAGTGTTACTCTATGTTTTTTCCTTGGAGTTTCATAGTTTTTGGTCTAATTCTTAGGTCTTTGATCCACAAAACATATATTCTGGAGAGAGTGAGAAGGAAATCTAGGAAATATGGCTGAGTATGAACAATAGGGACTGCTCATATTGAAGGAAAGCTATAATATATATATATATATTATATATATATATATATATATTCGCATATATAAATATATATAAAAGAGTAAGGATAATGCTGAAAATGATTTAGGAGAAGGGGTGAAATCCAATTCTTTAAAATGATTTTAGCAAACATTTGGCTTGGAGAAAGGAAAGCAAGTGATTATTAATAAAGCACCTTCCCCCACACCAAACATTTGATATTTATTATCCCCTTTAATTTTCAAATATGATGACTTCTATCTATAGACAAGTAATCTAGAGCTTAGCAAGGTAGAGTAAGGAGATCCAACATGGCGGCGGGCGCGGAGAGATCAAGTCTCTGACCTCTTCAGCTGCGCGGGCATAGGGAGTCGTAAACCATCTAAATGCTGTTTGCTCAGGATCACTAGGCAATGCTGAGCTGACGTGGATCTGGGGCGAACAGTCTGGGCCTCTCAGAACACACACAGAGCCCGGATCAGCTGAATTCAAGCTCCCGTTCGCCTGCTTCTCGCAGACAAACTGCTGTGACTCAGCACTAAACGATCCCGATGAAACAACTGGTTGGCCCTTCTAAACCTGTGGAGGTTAATGCCAACCGAGCATTCATAGGATTGAAACGGGGCTTGGGAGAGCCAGTCAGGACCCACCCATTGCATTGGTCACCCGGCAAAGTGAACGAACTGTCGCCATTTGCATGGGATACCACCATGGCAGAGAACTGACATCACCGGAATGCGGCGGAGGAGATAACTTCATTGAAACCAGCGGTGACAGGTGTGTAACCCCCTAGCCTTCCCTCTCCACACAGCGGGGAAACCTTAAGGGCCCCTCCCAGCTCTCTCATAAGGGCCCCTCCCAGCTCTCCCGTGAGCGCGATAGCCAGACCGAGGGAATCAGGAGTGGCGCAGGACCTGTGGCACGGAACTCCCGGCTACCGCTCCCACCAGTGCTGACAACTGAGGTCTCTTGCACCAGCTACCCGGTGCGTGGCTACCGGAGGGCAAGCAAAATTCGCTGAGGGTTCTCAGCCCCAAGCTCCACAAACTTAGGGTCTGAGGGAATGGCAAACAGGGAGAGTGTGCCCAGTCGTTCATGAAAATAGGGCTCCCGGGAGCAGCAGACCTGGCATATAGCCAGTATTGTGGTGAGCGTCACCAGTGAGTGGGGCCTGGCTTGAGGAAAAGTGGGGAAGTGACTAAACACAAGAGAAGGCCCTAGACACTCAGGACTGGAGACCCGCCCAGTCTGGGAGGAGGAGCTGCTGCACAGTGATTGGTTCCCGCGTATTGAAAGGAGAAGCTTGGCCCAGTGGGCACAGCTCCACCTACTGGAAGAGAAGTTAATCAAACTCTTAAGACTGCATTTATTAATTTTTAAAAATTATTATTTGGGTTTTTGTTTCATTTTCATTTTTTGTTGTTGTTTTTAAATTTTTTTATTATTTTTTTAATTTTAATTTTTATTATTTTTATTATTTTTTTTAAATTTTTTTCTTTTTTTCTTTTCTATTTTTTTCTTTTATCTTTTCATTTCTTTTCAATTTCCTTATTCCCCCTTCCTTGAATTCTACCTGCTTACTCTCATTCTCTTTAGTGACTTCTTCCCTTCCCTTCTAATACCTTTCCTCCCAAGCATCAAATAAATTTATAGGAGTAAACAGTAACTCAGCAGTCAAACAGAATAAGAAGTAACATGAGCAGCATGAAAAAGCAAGGAAGAAAAGGAGTACAAACAATGCAGGACAGCCTAAATATTCAGGAGGACCTAGAGGCATCAGAAAAAAGGTCAAATAAAGAACTCAAGGAATACCTTAGACAGATGGAATGGAACCTTAAAGAGGATATGAGACAGCAAATTCAAACAGTGAAAGAACACATTGAAAATGAATTACATAAACAGATAAAAGAAGAAATTAAGCATCTTTATCAGGAGATAGAGATTATTTAAAAAATCAAACAATAATTCTAGAAATGCAGGAAACTATAAACCAAATTAAAAACTCAAATGAGAGTATCACTAACAGAGTGGAGCAAGTAGAAGCCAGAACATCAGATAATGAAGACAAAATATATCATCTTGAAAAGAATCTAGCCAACTCAGAAAGGCTGGTAAAAAAAAATCACGAGAAAAACATCCAAGAGATATGGGATAACATTAAAAAAACCAAACTTAAGAGTCATCAGGATAGAGGAAGGTATAGAGGTTCAAACCAAGGGAATGAGCAACCTGCTGAATGAAATAATTATAGAAAACTTTCCAGAAATAAAAAAGGAAATGGATATACAAATTGTAGATGCATACAGGACACCGAGCATACAAAATCACAGTAGACCAAAGCCAAGACACATTGTTATGAAGATATCCAATATACAGAACAAAGAGAAAATATTAAAAGCTACAAGAATAAGGAGGCAGATTACATTCAGGGGTAAACCAATAAGGTTAACAATGGATTTTTCATCACAGACGCTGAAAGTGTGAAGATCCTGGAACAACGTATTTCAAACACTGAAAGACAATGGATGCCAACCAAGAATTTTGTATCCAGCAAAATTAAGCTTCAGGTACAACACGAAATAAAAATCTTTCATGATAAACAAAAGTTAAAAGAATTTGTAGCCATAAAACCAGCATTGCAAAGCATCTTGAGCAAAACACTACACGAGGAAGAAATGAAAAACAATAACCAAAACCAACAGTGGGAAGTGCCTCAGTAAAGTTAGAGGGAGGGGAAAACTAATCATGGAGAAACAAACTAAATTTAAAAAAAAAGATAAATAATCAAACATGGATGGAAGTACAAACCATATATCAATAGTAACTCTAAACGTTAATGGCTTAAACTCTCCAATAAAGCGACATAGGCTGGTAACATGGATTAAAAAAACAAATCCAACAATATGCTGCCTCCAGGAGACACATCTGATTGGAAAAGACATACACAGGCTGAAGGTGAAAAATTGGGAAAAAATATACCACGCACACGGTCCTCATAAGCAAGCAGGGGTGGCCATCCTCATATCGAATAAAATCGACTTCAAGACTAAGTTAATCAAAAGGGATAAGGAAGGACATTACATACTGTTAAAAGGAACCATTCACAAACAAGACATAAAAATTATCAATATTTATGCACCAAATAATGGTGCCGCGACGTTCATGAAACAAATTCTCCTCAAGTTCAAGAATCAAATAGACCACAACACAATAATCATGGGTGACTTCAACACACCTCTCTCACCATTGGACAGATCCTCCAAACAAAAGTTGAATAAAGAAACTATAGAACTCAATATCACAATCAATAACCTAGACTTAACTGACATATATAGAATATATCAACCATCATCAAGTGGATATACTTTTTTCTCAGCAGCACATGGATCCTTCTCAAAAATAGACCATATATTATGCCATAGGGCAACCCTCAGTAAATATAAAGGGGTGGAGATAACACCATGCATTTTATCTGATCATAATGGAATGAAACTGGAAATCAATGATAAAAGAAGGAAGGAAAAATCCTACATCACATGGAAAATGAACAATATGTTACTGAATGATCAATGGGTTACAGAAGACATAAAGGAGGAAATAAAAAAATTCTTAGAGATAAATGAAAATACAGACACAACATATCAGAATCTATGGGACACAATGAAAGCAGTTTTAAGAGGGAAATTCATCGCCTGGAGGTCATTCCTCAAAAAAAGGAAAAACCAACAAATAAATGAGCTCACACTTCATCTCAAAGCCCTAGAAAAGGAAGAGGAAAACAACAGCAAATATAGCAGAATGCAAGAAATAATTAAAATCAGAGCGGAAATCAACGAAATGGAAACAAAAGAAACTATTGAAAAAATTGACAAAACTAAAAGTTGGTTCTTCGAAAAAATAAATAAGATCGACAGACCCTTAGCCATGCTAACGAAGAGAAGAAGAGAGAGAACTCAAATTACTAACATACTGGATGAAAAAGGCAACATCACAACAGATACTACAGAAATACATAAGATAATTAGGAATTATCTTGAAAACCTATATTCCAATAAAATAGAAGATAGTGAAGACATGGATAAATTTCTTAACTCATATGATTTGCCCAGACTGAGTCAGGAGGATACGCACAATTTGAATAGACCAATATCAATGGATGAAATATAAGAAGCAATCAAAAGACTACCAACCAAGAAAAGCCCAGGACCGGATGGGTATACAGCGGAGTTTTACAAAACCTTTAAAGAAGAATTAATACCAGTACTTTTCAAGTTATTTCAGGAAATAGAAAAAGAAGGAGCTCTTCCAAATTCATTCTATGAGGCCAACATCACCCTGATTCCGAAACCAGACAAAGACACTTCAAAGAAAGAAAACTACAGACCAATATCTCTAATGAACCTAGATGCAAAAATCCTCAATAAAATTCTGGTGAATCGGATACAAAAACACATCAAAAAAATTGTGCACCATGATCAAGTAGGATTCATCCCTGGGATGCAAGGATGGTTCAGTATACGGAAATCAATAAATGTTATTCACCACATCAATAGACTTAAAGATAAGAACCATATGATCATCTTGATAGACACAGAAAAAGCATTCGACAAAGTACAGCATCCCTTTATGTTCAAAACATTAGAAAAACTAGGGATAACAGGAACTTACCTCAACATTGTAAAAGCTATATATGCTAAACCTCAGGCTAGCATCATCCTAAAAGGAGAAAAACTGAAGGCATTCCCTCTAAAATCTGGAACAAGACAGGGATGCCCTCTCTCACCACTTCTGTTCAATTTAGTTCTTGAAATACTAGCCAGAGCAATTAGACAGACAAAAGAAATTAAAGGCATAAAAATAGGAAAAGAAGAACTTAAATTATCGCTATTTGTGGATGACATGATAATATATTTAACAGACCCAAAAGGGTCTACAAAGAAACTGCTAGAGTTAATAAATGAATTCAGCAAAGTGGCAGGATATAAAATCAACACGCATAAAACAAAGGCATTCCTGTATATCAGCAACAAAACTTCTGAAATGGAAATGAGGAAAAACCACTCCATTCACAATATCCTCAAAGAAAATAAGATACTTGGGAATCAACCTAACAAAAGAGGTGAAAGATTTATACAATGAAAACTACAAAACCCTAAAGAGAGAGATAGAAGAAGATCTTAGAAGATGGAAAAATGTACCCTGCTCATGGATAGGCAGAACTAACATCATCAAAATGGCGATATTACCCAAAGTTCTCTACAGGTTTAATGCGATGCCAATCAAAATCCCAATGGCATTTCTTGTAGAAATAGAGAAAGCAATCATGAAATTCATATGGAAAAACAAAAGACCCAGAATAGCAAAAGCAATTCTAAGCAGGAAGTGTGAATCTGGAGGTATAGTGATACCAGATCTCAAACGGTACTACAGAGCAATAGTAACAAAAACAGCATGGTACTGGTACTAAAACAGGCGGGTGGACCAATGGTACAGAATAGAGGACACAGAGACCAATCCACAAAATTACAACTTTCTTATATTTGATAAAGGGGCTAAAAGCATGCAATGGAGGAAGGATAGCATCTTCAACAAATGGTGCTGGGAAAATTGGAAATCCATATGCCACAAAATGAAACTGAATCCCTTTCTCTCGCCATGCACAAAAGTTAACTCAAAATGGATCAAGGAGCTAGATATCAAATCAGAGACACGCCATCTGATAGAAGAAAAAGTTGGCTACGATCTACATACTGTGGGGTCGGGCTCCAAATTCCTTAATAGGACGCCCATAGCCCAAGAGTTAATAACAAGAATAAACAAATGGGACCTACTTAAAATAAAAAGTTTTTTTCTCAGCAAGAGAAACAATAAGAGAGGTAAATAGGGAGCCTACATCATGGGAACAAATTTTTACTCCTCACTCTTAAGATAGAGCCCTAATATCCAGAATATACAAAGAACTTAAAAAATTAAACAATAAGATAACAAATAACCCAATCAACAAATGAGCCAAGGACCTGAACAGACACTTCTCAGAGGAGGACATACAATCAATCAACAAGTACATGAAAAAATGCTCACCATCTCTGGCAGTCAGAGAAATGCAAATCAAAACCACCCTAAGATACCATCTCACTCTAGTAAGATTGGCAGCCATTATGAAGTCAAACAACAACAAGTGCTGGAGAGGATGTGGGGTAAAGGGTACTCTTGTACATTGCTGGTGGGACTGCAAATTGGTGTGGCCAATTTGGAAAGCAATATGGAGATTCCTGGGAAAGCTGGGAATGGAACAACCATTTGACCCAGCTATTGCCCTTCTCGGACTATTCCCTGAAGACCTTAAAAGAGCGTACTACAGGGATACTGCCACATCGATGTTCATCGCAGCACAATTCACAATAGCTAGACTGTGGAACCAACCCAGATGCCCTTCAATAGATGAATGGGTAAAAAAATGTGGCATTTATACACATTGGACTATTACGCAGCACTAAAAAATGACAAAATCATGGAATTTGCAGGGAAATGGATGGCACTAGAACAGATTATGCTAAGTGAAGCTAGCCAATCCCTAAAAAACAAATGCCAAATGTCTTCTTTGATATAATGAGAGCAACTAAGAACAGAGCAGGGAGGAAGAGCAGGAGGAAAAGATTAACATTAAACAGAGACATGAGGTGGGAGGGAAAGGGAGAGAAATGGGAAATTGCATGGAAATGGAAGGAGACCCTCATTGTTATACAAAATTACATATAAGAGGTTGTGAGGGGAATGGGAAAAAAAACAGGGAGAGAAATGAATTACAGTAGATGGGGTTGAGAGAGAAGATGGGAGGGGAGGGGAGGGGGGATACTAGAGGATAGGAAAGGTAGCAGAATACAACAGTTACTAATATGGCATTATGTAAAAATGTGGATGTGTAACTGATGTGATTCTGCAATCTGTATTTGGGGTACAAATGGGAGTTCATAACCCACTTGAATCTAATGTATGAAATATGATATGTCAAGAGCTTTGTAATGTTTTGAACAACAATAAAAAAATAAAAAATAATTTAAAAAAAAGGTAGAGTAAGGTATCCAACATAAGTGGACAAGCATGGATTTTTTGGGAGGGGGGCACCAGTGGTTGAACTCAGGGGCACTTGCCCACTGAGCCACATCCCCAGCCCTATTTTGTATTTTATTTAGAGACAGGGTCTCACTAAGTTGCTTAGCGCTTCACTCTTGCTGAGGCTGGCTTTGAATGCATGCATTCAAAGAGTGTTGACTCTATGTTTTTTCCTTGGAGTTTCATAGTTTTTGGTCTAATTCTTAGGTCTTTGATCCACAAAACATATATTCTGGGATTTTAGGCATGTGCCACCATGCCCGGCCCAAGCAAAGATTTGAACTCAGTTCACCATGCCATATCATCTAGTTTTCAACTTTACTTATAAAGAAATATTCAAAGCAACAATGGTGTCATCTTGTCATGAGTGCTCTGGCTCCTGACACTTAGTTCCAGCTTCAACTACAGAAGAGGTAAGAAGTCAGGAATCATTGTGGGCCTATAGATTCTTCCTGAATTCCTCCTTAGCACTGTCTGCCATGTTGTCCTCTGGATGGAGTGAGTTTGGAGAGAGCAGTAAAAGAAATAGAAGTCAGAAAGGAAGTCAAGGATGTGTCTTGTGTCAACAATCCCCCCACACAAGTTTTGTGAGCTCTCTGCATCTGAAATCTGAAATAGCAGAGATGCTTGTACACTCTGGGCAGACCAGAGACAATGGAGTTGGGGAATTGTAAGGGCTGCTCTTCTTGACCAAGGGGACCAATAGATTGTCAGTAGGGTTGACCTGTGGCTTGTTTTGCTGGCCCACCCAGTGTTTGTTTAAGTAGTTACCAACATTAAAATTTCTTTCAACAACCATCTCTTGGGCAGTGTCAGGCACTGACACTGTTGTAGGAACCTGGGATTTACCAAGGAACCAGACAAAGGTAGTCTTGTGGAACTTACATTCTGGAAGGGAGAGGCAAATATCAATTAATGAGTATAATAAATGATCAGCAAATAATATCTTAGGAAGGAGAGCTAAGGAAAATACTAAATTAGGTCAATGGGGGTTTAGAATGAAAGCAAGGAGTGTTGAGAGAGGCTCTGTGAAAAGGCAGCATTCAGGTAACAATACAGGAGATGAGGGAGTCAGCCTATAAATCCCTGGGGAGAGCAATGTTCCAGGATGAGGGAATAGGTAGTATAAAGTAGGAGCTTAGATGGTTGAGCAGTAACCAGAGTGCCAGTGAATCTGAAGTGGAGTAAGCCAGTTAATAGCAAGTAAGAAATAGAGAAGGAGTTAAAGAGGGACTAGATTTGTAGAACTTCACTGGCTTTTGTAAGAACTAATTTTTATCTGATTTAAATGGAGAACTATTGAAGGGATGGAGCAGAAGAGTGACCTGAGTTAACTTATATTTGAAAATAAATACTCTGGTTTCTGTGTTGAGAATAGACTACAGAAAAGGAAATAAAAAGGGATTCAAGAAGACCAGCTGGGAATCATCTGAAGTACTGAAGATGAAAAATGACTCTGGTGAGGGTGTACCAGGGAAAGTCATGAAAAACAGCAGAGTATGAATATGTTTTGAAGGTAAATGCAACAAGGTCTATTGGACTGCATGAGGAGAGAGAGATGAAAAATGACTGCAGAGGTTCTGGCCTGAGCATGTTGCCCGCAGTGAGATGGGAAAGCTGTGGGCAGAGCAGGTTTTACAGGAATGGCCAGGAGTTCAGTTTTATCAATGTCACGTGAGCAATGTCCATTGGATGTCTCAGAGATGCCAAAGGAAAGGTAGATATGCAAGTCATAGTTCAGGAAAATTTCTTGGATAAAAATATAAATTTGGTAGCCATTGGCACAATGATAGTGTTTAAAGACATGAGAATAAATAGCATTTTAAAAGAATGAGTGGAGAGAGAAGAGGATCAAAGATTTTAATGCTAAGATATTTGGAAAATAAGGGATATATCAAAACATGCAGATTTCTTGAAACTGGAATGATGTGGCAAATAAAAACCCACATTTCTGCATGGCATCAATCAGCTGGTGCTGAATAATTGATGTGTATTCTTTTCCCTATGCTTCTCCCATCCTCCCATAGCCTGACCCATTTAGATAGGCTATGTTCAACCCAGCTCACTAATATCGCCATCAGACTGATTTTACTTATTTGCATCACCTGCTTGCACTCACAGGGAATAGTCATTTTCCAATCCTGCAATAGGTGCATGCATATGGATGGTGCCAATATTTCAACCTCCCACCCAGGGGTAATAACAGCTACTTTGAAACAATCTAGCTTTTCCTCTTATTGTATTTGGGAAATGCAGCCAGCATTATCATGAGATGACATCTGGCCCATTGGTAAATCTATATCTGATATTCTTGCCTAAACAAAGAAGGGGAAAGATGGTACAGAGAATGACACACAAATTCATTTCAAAGAAATAATATTTTTATCCTTTCTTTCATTTTAAGAATTCAAGGTACTTAATCTCTAGGGTATATAAAGAACTCAAAAAGCTAAGCACCAAAAGTAAATAAATAAATAACCCAATCAATAAATGGGCCAAGGACCTGAACAGACACTTCTCAGAAGACGGTATACAATCAATCAACAAATATATGAAAAAATGTTCATCATCACTAGCAATTAGAGAAATGCAAATCAAAACTACTCTAAGATTTCATCTCACTCAAGTCAGAATGGCAGCTATTACAAAGACAAACAACAATAAGTGTTGGCAAGAATGTGGGGGAAAAGGTGCACTAATACACTGCTGGTGGGACTACAAATTGGTACAGCCAATATGGAAAGAAGTATGGAGATTGCTTGGAAAATTGGGAATGGGACCACCATTTGACCCAGCTATCCCTTTCCTTGATAAAATCCAAAGGACTTAAAAACAGCATACTACAGAGACACAGCCACATCAATGTTTATAGCAGCACAATTCACAATAGCTAAACTGTAGAACCAACTTAGATGCCCTTTAATAGATGAATGGATAAAAAAATGTGGGATACACACACACACACAATGGAATATTACTCAGCAATAAGAGAGAATAAAATCATGGCATTTGCAGGTAAATGGATGGAGTTGGAGAATATAATGCTAAGTGAAGTTAGCCAATCCCAAAAACCCAAATGCCTAATGTTTTCTCTGACATAATATTGGGGTAGGGATAGGGAGCATGGAAGGTATAGATGAACTATAAATAGGGCAGAGGGGTTGGAGGGGAAGGGAGGGGGGTATGGGGTTAGAAATGATGGTGAAATGTGAGGGACATTATTATCCAAAGTACATGTATGAAGACATGAATTGTTGTGAATATACTTTGTATACAATCAGAGATATGAAAAATTGTGCTCTATATGTGTAGTAAGAATTATGATACATTCTGCTGTCATATATAAATTAAAAAATTAATTTAAAAAAAGAATTCAAAGTACTACCTCAATGTTGGTTAATTTTGTAATAGCAGCAAGCATTTTAGAAATGATCAAATGGAGGTCATATACAGTTAGAAGGAAAAAACTCAAAAGGAAATGAATGGATTAAGAAATAATAATAATGAGGTGTCCAGTTAAATCTGAAGAGTTCAGATCCCAGGCATCAAGCATGATTACTGTGCCTTCATAGTAGCATGAAAGTGTATATTCATTGGAAAATAAAAAATAATGAGTTTATATTTTAACCTGACAATTCAACTTGGAATGTGGCCCCATGTATTGAATGAATAAGAAATTGCAAATAAGCCATAACTTCAAAGAAATGTGCTAGACTGTCAGGCTTTGTGCAAAAATTTCTTTTTCATTTGAGACTTCAAATACATTCCCCATGCACTGAGATTCTGTGTTATTAAAGGCAATGTTAAGAAACTACTAAGTGGGCGAATGGTTGACAAGCATACCAAATACCTACTATGTGGTTCTTTAGGATAGTTGAAAGAAAGAAAAAAACGAAAAGGATTTGTAGTTGAGGTTTATGATTGTTCTCAAGACTGACTCATGGAGTGGTAGAGAGCTCTGGAGGAAGATGTGGGTAGCCAACCAGTACCTCTCTCCTGCCTAACATATTACTACCTGATTTTTGATAGAGAAATGGTCACCACGTCTTGGGAATCTACACTCTAAATCTCCCTGATAAAATACCATCTTTTCAAATGCAGGCAAATAAAAAAGGTATTTTTTTTCTGGTGCAAGTTTCTCCATTTGTTGTGTTTATTTTGTTTGCTACTCCTGTCTTCCTTGGGAACTGATATCTTGAGCAATTGGTAAATGGTTCCTATAGCAACAGTCACCAAGTGAAATCTCTCCCAATAGCTCCCTCCCTCCAACCCCACCCTCAATGCTTTTTTTTTTTTTAAAATTTTTAATCTTTCCAGTATTTTACACCAATATGTTTTGGTAAAATCTCCCATAGACGGATATTAAAATTCACTCACTATACTTACCACTCACATATTATGGACATTAAAAGTTACAGGAAAGCTTTGTGAATATAGGCCTCAGGCCCACCCAGGTGCCATTAATTTTGTATTAGTGGCTGCATGTGAAATTGTAACAATAAAATTGTTAACTTATTGAAGAAAAATTATTTTATATTGAGTTTACCATTTTAACTTTATTTATGAAGTATTCATTAGAGGACAGATGGAGTTTCAAAACTATGTCATGATCAAATATCCATTTTACTTAGCAGCGAGGTAAAGCAGCTTGAACACATGCATGAGAAGGCCACTAATACCCAACTCTATTCAGTGTTTAAATCTATTCACCAGCAGTGGAAAACTGTGGGAAGACTCCTAAAGAGTACTAAAATATTCTTTCTGTGGCTATTATGACATCAAATGTAAGCATGAAGCTTTTTGCACTCCCACAAATTTCTGATTTGTTTGGAACAGGTCATTTAAGCTGAGTTTGGGAAGACATAATGGCTGTCCCCAGTACACCAATAGCCACAGGATGGCACCCTCCAATGTCTCCAGTTTTGTTTTAGTTTGTTTTTTTTTTTTTTTTTTTGGTACCAGGGATTGAACCCATGGGCACTTAACCACTAAGCCATCTACTTAGCCCTTTTTTATATTTAATTTAGAAACAAGGTTTCTCTAAGTTACTTTAGGGTCTCGCTAAGTTGCTGAAGGCTGGCTTTGAACTCATGAGCCTCCTGGCTCAGCCTCTTGAGCCCCTGGGATTGTGGGCGTGTGCCACGGCACCCTGTCTAAAGAGTTCTAGAAGCATATAAGTGTATCAGTTTTATGAGTATTCCAACAGTTGGGCTTAGTTCCATATACATCATAGGCCATCTAGAGTGGTAATGAAGACAATCAACTTTTGTGCCAGACTAGATATAGTCCAAGTCCAGTTTTGTCACTGTGAGACACTGAGCAACTTACTTGATCCCCACATATGTGAAGTGAGGATAGTACTTTTCTTATATCATTATAAGGATTAAATAAGTTAACATATCATATATAAATTACTCACAATTCATGAATTAATTGGCTTTAATAACCTCTCCCCTTTGCTTTTCCATGTTTCATTCGTAATTTAAATTAAAATTAACCTGGAATGGAAGATCATCAGTTTCCTCAGTCATCTTAGCTGCGTTTGAACTCTCAGTTCTATATTATCATTCATGAGGTACAGAGGCCAAAACTAAATTCAAATGAGCCATGATGTCTTGATCTTTTTTCCAAAATAAATACATACTAGGAAAGTCAATGATAAAAAACAAAAACAGTAAAATCATACAGAGGAATGGAGTAAAATCATATACCTTAGCAGATCACAGTCTATTGTCATAAAAGTAGCTCTCTTTTTCCCCACTGAGGATTATATAGCAATGTTTGGGAGTTGGCTAGGTATCCCCTCCCACCTCATTATGTCTGGTGCCACCCAAAAGTTCTCCAGGTATAGGCAAAGGTACACTGGGATTGAGACTGCTTCCAATCTGGGAAAACTATTCAGTTTTTTTTCCCCAGAATCTCCGTCCAAGCTTTATTACCAGTTGAATATATTTATATCCATGTATATTCAGGATAAGATAGGGGAATTCTTTTCTCTCTTACAATAGATTTCCTACTGATAACTTTTTTTTTTCTTTTTGATTGTTGCAATAAATATAAACCTAGTCAAGCCAGCTTTAAATTAGATTTATACAGGCACAATGGGGAAAAGTGTAGATAGTAAATACTGTTCAAACTGCAATTATATATATATATATATATATATATATATATATATATATATATGTATATATATATATACACACATACAATTATAAATATAAATATAAACAAAAGTATAATATAAATATATATAGGATATGTAACTTGGCTTTACATAAGATATGTATATAATATATAAATAATATATATTTTAAATATATATTATATATACATATATAAATATATATGTGTAAATATGTGAGTGTATATAGATACATATATATATATTTTTTTCTTTCCTTTTTTTTAGAGAAGATGAACCTACCATAGCAAAAGCTTCAGAAACTCTTCCTTCAGAGAAGGCACCCTGAGCTGAGTTTATTTCTGCCTTTTTTGGTGAGAACTAATGGGCGTGCAGCCATAGACAACAGGTTTATATAGGGGACATAGAAAGAAGAGAAAATTGTGACATAACCATTAGAATAAGATTTATTTATTTTCTACAGATATTTTTCATCCAAGTCCAGAGGTGCATAATTAAAATAATGTGGACTTATTTCTTTCACTATATTGAAGTTGAAGAGTACCCCTGGGCATAAAGTAGGCTGCATTCAACAACTCCTTTGGATTCTCTCCTGGTCCCTGTCTGACAGCCAGGAACCATTATCTTATAGGCACATTTGCTCCATTTTCCCATAATGTGTTATCATCATACATCAGTCTGCATGGAGATTATTTGCCATTTTTCTGCCCACTCTTATGGCCAAGTTATTTTCTTTTACAGTTTATTCTTATTGCCTTGGTATGTCACTATACAGAAGAGTTTTGTGGAAAATTTTATTCTATAAGGATTTTTTTTCTTTGATCATTTATAACAGTGATAAGTAAGATGAGGATAAAAGTCATTTGGTACAATGTCTGGGCATGTCTATTAATTGCTCTAAGTCAATCTCTCAGGCTACTGTAAGAATGCATTTGGAACTGCAGATTTTTCCATTCTGGTCTTGTATTCCTCCTGTCTTTTTCCCCTCCTCTGAGGCAATCACTGACATGAATTTGATATGGATTCAAGCCATGGTTTTATGCATTTCTTAAATATATACATGCTCAAAAACAATGTCATTAGTTTAAAAAAGACTTAACTAGTATATCAATGTGACATTCTGCAACTTACTTTTGAACTCACAATAAACCCTTGAGATTTCTTCATGCTGCTGTAATAGATATCTTTAATAGGTAGGGGTCTACTGGGTTTTTCTTTCTTTCTGACACAAAAATGTTCATTCTTTTTGCCTACCAAATTTCTGACATCAAAAACTTCAAGGTTTCTATATTTGAATATTTTTCTTTACTATAGATTAATTATGCCCATATTTTTCACTCCTTTGATTGCTGTCTTTTGTCTATTTTATATTTCCCTCATTTGTCTCTTTCTTGTTGTTCTACTTCTTTCCCTATGAGTAAATGCTTGGGCATGCTAAATTCTTCTACTATTTTTGAAGTTGTGAACCTACTCTTCATCTTAACTTCTGTGATTATCTTGATTATATCTTTCTTTCTACTTTCTTTCATTGTTCAGCTTCTTAGTAAATTACTTAAGTGTTATACCAACTTACTCTGAGTATTCCTTATTTTTCAAATAAATACATTAAAAACACTGTATTTTCCTTACATATCACCTTAGTTTTGATCCTTCATGTTTTCAGATGTATTTTATTCTAATATTTTGCCATTTTTCTGTTTTGATATCTTGCTTATCCCTGTGCATTTTTTAGGAGCATATTGTTTAGTCTCCAAATATGTAGGTCAAGTTTTGATAGTATTTTACATATGAGTTGTGAGTTAATTGCATTGTTGTTGGGAAATGTGCTACTGATTCAAAAGAGTAGACAGGATTTTTTTTGTTTGTTTGTTTACTTGAGACACTTGAAAGACAAGTATTAAAATCTCCCATTACAGTTACATACTTCTCTTCATAATTTTGTCAGTTTTCCTGGGCTATGTTGATAAGTGTATATGAGTTTGTGGGTATTTCATCTATTAATATACTATTTTTTATTAAATAATGATTTTCTTTTAAAATTAGTACTGTCAGAGGGATTAATGCTTTTTCCTTAAATTCTGCTGTATCTAATATTACTGTTCTACTTTCTTTGTTTTATAATTTGATGTACCTTTTTTCATATTTTTTGTTTTCAATCTTTATATGTCATTTTATTTTGTGTGGTTTTTGTAAACATAAAATAGCTATCTGTTTAAAAAAATCATATAACCCGCGTTTTTTAGGTGCTCTTAGTCTATTTACATTCAAAATGACTATCAATATATTTAGACTTACAAATACCAATTCATGTTTTGGTTTTTCTTTGTTGTAGTTTTTGTTTTGTCTTTTTCACTTATCTTTTTTTTTTGGTTTTAAAAATGTGTTCTTTATGTTATTTCTTTCCTCTTCTAGTTTTGATGCTGTAGATTATATTATTTTAATAATTATTCTTAAAATTTTGACGAGCATGTTTATTTTTCTAAAAATGTCTATCATATTTAGCATCTCTATTCTCCTCAGGTTATCCCATTACCCATTATTCTTTTCCCCACCCCTCATATTACCCATTATTATTATTATTATTACTACTACTACTACTACTACTACTACTACTACTGTCTAGAACAGAGGTTAGCAACTTCTTACAAGCCAAACCCTGCCTGCCACCTGTTTGTTTATAGCTGATTAGCTAAGAATGGTTTTTATATTTAAATATTTTTAAATCAAGTAGGAACAATTGTTCATAACATCAAAACTATATAAAATTCAATTTTAATTGTTTATAAATAAAATTTTACTAGAACACAGCCACTCTCAGTTAATGTGTTATTTACGGCTGCTATACTGATGCAAGGGCTGAGTTGAAGAGTTGTAATAGAAACCATATGAACCACAAAGTCTATTTAGCCTTTTAATGAAAAAATTTTGCTGAATCCTGCTCTAGACTTTGTAATGTCATTTTATTTTTCAACTTTTCCTTTCACAAACATAAATCAAATATTATGATTGTTTCTCTCCTTTTTTATAGTTATAATTTCTCACATCACATTGTATCTCATTCCCTCTGGTTCACGTTTATCTTTGCTAAAAGTGCACAGTCTTTTTACAATAGTCTGTGCTAGTATTTGTGTGTTTGAAAAAAAAACATTACTTTGATCTCATTCCTGAGAGTTTAGTTGTATACATAATTTTAGGTTAATAGTTATTTTCCCTCAACACTCTGAAGATATCACTCCATTGTCTTCAAGTACCTATTATTCTTATGAGAAAAAATGTTTTTTGCCTAACTGCCTAGATTTGTAGATTTTATCATTAGTTTTTTTTATTCTGTTAGCTTTTGAAGTTTTCTTTTTCCTTAATCTTTCAGGTTTTAATTTCAGTATAATAAATCAACTTGGAATTTTGTTTTTAATTTTACCTTTTTTAGCATTTGGTGTGTACCTTTAATCTGAAAATACATTTTGTTTCACTTTTGGAATCTTTCCAGTTAAGATATTTCAAATATTGTTTTTCTATATTCCCTCTCTTCTGTCTCCCTGAGATATCTATTGTATAGTGTAAAATATTTCAATGACTGTGTCTTTGAATATTTATTCATATTTTGTGTCTTTTTAATCTTTGCTGAATTCTGGGTGATTTTCACCATATTATTTTTCAATTCCCTAATTCTCTCTTTAACAAAGTTCTGTCTATAAATTATTTTTACTTTTTAAGAGTTTTATTGCAAATACTGTATTTTTTATTTTTAGGATTTCTAATTGTTTTTTGACTCTTATCAATTAATTTATTTTCATGATTCTTTATCTCTTTATTTTCTATGTTCATTTGAAGATCTTGATCATACTTAAAATTACATTGATATGATTCCATTGTTTTTAATTTGTCATGTGTGAATTTATCTACTTATCTCTTTATTTTTGTTTTGTTGGTTTCATTATTAATGTTAAATTTCCTAATATTCTCTAAAATTTTGGCTTGTAAATTCATGGAAAGTTTTTGAATGGAAAGTTTTTTTCTTTGCTTTTTGTTCCTGGTCTTTATTTCATTCTGTTCCAAGCAGTTTTCCCATAAAGTTCTCCAGAAAAAAAAAATCAGGTCTTAAATTAACAGTTTTGAATTTCAGTTTCAAGACAATTTTTGAGCATAAAAATTTACTCATTCAGCCAGCAGGCAGCTCTGACCAGACCCTGGACATTCTAAATGACTTTTTCATTTTATTGCCATAGTTTGTATTTTATGCATGTCATAGCCAAAGGCAGCAATATTAGATTTTCCAGCTTTCTTTTCTCAGGTAAGGAGGCCCTGATCAGCTCCTGGTTTGAGGTAGAGTACAGCTCAGGTCTTTCACCAAGACATTGCAAGCTTTGGGTTCTCTATAGTTATGATATAGTTAGGATACTCTGACTTTCTGTTTCTGCACATGAAACAGAGTGACTGTGGGTTAGCCCAACTCACAACTCTAGGTGTCTGTTCCATTTCCATTTCCAGTCCACATAAAATTTCACCTTGTCTTTTACACAAATATATGATACACATGCACACACATGCATGCAGACACGATTGCCTTGTTTGGAGAGGAAGAGAGTTTTAAAAGTTTAGGCTTGGAATCTGATTTTTCCTTCTTATGAGCTTGACTTACCTGTGAACCAAATTGTCCTCTGGCTCTTTTGCAAATGAAGTCTTATTGGAACATAGCCACATTCATTATTTTCATGTTTCACATCTGACTGCTTTCATGCTACAAGGGCAGAACTGAGTAGCTATTAACTACCTTTAAAACTCTGGATGAGTCCCTTAGTCTCTTTGAAACTCTGAAATGAAAGGATTTAATCAGATGATTGCTAAGGGGCACTTGATTGCATTTGCCAAGGAAAGATAGATGTAGAAGCAAGATTTGTGAAGAGCTGAACTTTTTCCATGGGTGAGGACAGAATAGGCTGAGTTTATGTTTCCAGCTCCAGGAACCTCATAATTTTACCCTCTCCTCTTGTCTCCCAGTGCTTCTCCACGCTTACCCCCTGCAGAAATGAATGAATAAATGTACCAAAACAAAACAAGTGAAGTACAGACATTAATCAGACACCACTGAATATATACATTATAGAAATGAAAAGCACCAGAAATGATGATAGCGAATTAATTTGGGTAGAAGAACCTCTAATTAGGAGTACAATAAATTCAGATTTTCTCCAGTTTAAAGCAGACTCTCCATGTATCCTTCATTATGGCTTGACTTTCCTTTTGTAGATGTTTTACCAAACGAACTCTGTGTCTCTTCTTCCCTATAGCTCAGGTAGAAATCCTCACATGTGAAATGGTATGAGGAGCCAGTCAAACTTTTGGTGGCAAAATGACCTCCAGAGTAAGCAAAGGAACATGACCAGTTTCCCTGAGGGGCTAACTTGTCTCAGCTGAGAACCAGCTCTCTGGAGAAGCAAGCCAGTGAGTGTTACAGTCAAGTTCATTGGGGAGTTTGTCATGGAGTCTTGCCTATAACTCAGGCTCAGACAGTCTGCTATCTTTGTTGTGCCTATTGATGTTTTCTTATCTTTATGAGAAAAGGAAATATGCCAGCCTTCTAGTAAAGGCCTTTGGATTAAATGTTCAGAAGGAAACTAGCCTCACCTAATAAACTCAACAGAACATAAAAGGACATGGAAGAAAACACTAAAACTAATGTGCTAATCAGTTCAATAAATGCCCGAAGCAGGCCTTAAATCAAATAAAAGACAGGAAAGAATAACTTGTTTCAGAACTTTGGGACACACAGGAATAAAAAAAAAAAAAATGTTTTCTTGGCTTTGAATCACTGGGGAGAAATAGTAGTTGATTTAGAAGAAGTAACCTGGCTGATCCACAGACACCAGTGGCAGTTTCTAAATGGGGGCGGGGGGGGGGGTTATTATCCTTTCTGTTTCTTCCAAAGTGAATGGGACTTCTCATAAGTCCAGGGTCTGAGCACCTTAGCCTTCCTTCCCAGCAGCTGCATGATCACTGTCAAGCCTGACTCCAGAGTAGTGAAAGCTTCCCTCCAGTTCTCCAGTTCTGCATCCAGCCTTAGGCAAAGCTAGAAAGTAGGTGAAGGGTTTTGTCTTGTCAAACACCTATCAGCCTCAAATATTCTTTGATCATCCAATCAGTGGGAAAACTATGTGTATCATAAAATCAATTCATACTACTATTTAACAATGCATTTCTTGTCCAAATGCCTAGAGATATATCCTTTACAAAGGATGCAGGTGACATTTCATGTAAATATAGGCATTTCAAAAAGTAGTATTTTAGCCTCAGTGAAAACTGCATTGGTATAAAGTGCTTTGGGGTCAGTGCCAGTCTTGACATCTGGAATGGTTAATTTAAAGTATCAACTTGACCAGAGCACAGGGTGCCCAGATATCTTGCTAAACGTTTATTTCTGGGTATGTCTATAGATATAAGGCCCATTGGGAAAATCCAGTAGGATTTAAACTCATGATCCTAATTACATCTGCAAAGACCCTTTTCCCAAATAAGGTAATATTTTATATTCTAACAAATAGTAATGCTCACAAGTGCTGGGGATTAGAACATGGACAAACTTTCTTGGGACCACCATTCCACCTATTACAGAAATGTAATATCTAAAATATAAAGAAATTTGAAATTCACTTTAAAATAATTAAATAGAAATAAATATGGGTGAAATAAGACAAAAGGTTATTAATTGATGAATCTAGATAGTACAGTATGTGAGAGTTTATTGTACTACTCTAAAATTTTTCGCTTAGCATTTTCATAATAAACAAAATTCAAGTCCCTCACTTTGTGAAGAGAGCCTCTTTTAGGGAGTTGTTTCAGCGCAAGGGTAAGAGCATGCACTTGGGGAAGGAAAGCCTCGATTGACACACTGACTAGCTGTGGGATCTTAGTTCAATTGCTTAGTTTTTCACCCATAAAATGGGATAATAATACTATCTTCAGACAGTTGTTATGTGAATTGAATGAAACAGTGCTCGTTAAGCACATGGTATGTCAAAAGAAACCAACATTATTAACTATATTCATTAACATATTGGGAATTCCAGGATCTCCTTCTCCTAACACTTCACCATCAGTTGAGAAAACTTGTAGGAAGGAGATACAGGAGGTATGCAGTGGTGTGTGTGTGTGTGTGTGTGTGTAAGTGGGGAACAGAAAGGTGTACTGACTGTCAGTTGCATAGGAGCACAGGGCAGGCTTGGGGTAGTGGCAGTGACTGGGGAAGTAAGGAACTTCTGCAAATAAGGGCAACCCTTGCAAACTTTTAGGCAGTTCCCTAACAGCTCTTGCTCAGCACCCATTTCTTAGTCACGATGCTAAAGGAATTAATGCAGATTCCCCAAATGCCTATCATAACTAGAAAGCTGCCAACTGACTATGACTCAACCTAAATGGAAATGTTATTTAGCAGGACTCCATCTAAGCTTAAACTCTTATTAAGAGAAACTCCCTCTGCCTCACAAGGAGGTTGCTGCTTTGGGAGTGTTGGAGGAGGCTGTGGTATGATCCTGCCAGGGAACCCCATTGTTCCAACGCAGAGTGGAGCTAGACTGCTCAGGTGGAGTGTGGCTGCCGCCTTCTCCTCCCACACCTCAGGGTGTCAGCGCACCGCCAAGCAATTCTCGTTTCATAGTTAGGGTGTCATTTCATTTTTAGATGAAGAGCATGAAGGCTTTTGCCTCCTTCACATCTCACTTAGTATGATCCCTTCCCCCAAGCTCCTGCAGTCACCAAACATGGGCAGGACCAGGAACAAAAGCAAGAACTATACCAAACATTTAAAGATGGAAACATCAAAAGCAAAAAGGATAAAATGACATCCCTTCAGGGACATGCAACTCCCTGAAAAGACCTATAGGCTTTTTAAAAAACACATATTTAAATGTATTCCTTTGTGTTGGCACTTTATACCCCCCACTAAATTAAAATGATCAACAAAATAACAAATTTTAGAGGTTAGGGTCTAACCTGCAAGGCCAAAACAGTAGCAATAAAACTTTAACGTGATAAAACCGTCATCTGTAGACAGGCTAGACCCATATGGCTGTTCTAACAGGTGATACTACTGCTGTTGGATCACAGATCACACTTGCAGTTAGAGGGGTATAGAACATCAACTCTTAAATTTGGCCATACCTTTTTAGACTTACTGGGGAGCATACAAAATAAAACTGATGCCACCAAGATTCTTATTTGCTCTTAAGTGTGATCTGTTTTCTAATGTTCAGCAAAGCATGATAACTGCTAGTAGAGATATTGTTGATTTTCTCAAAATCCTGGAGGGCTAGACTCAAAGTGTTTTGTTCAACATTGAGTAAAACTACTGGCTAAATATTAGAAATTTCTGAAATAATTTTAAATAATAAATTGCCTTGGGCTTATTCAGATTTAATTGGTTTAGGGAAGGGTACATCCATTGCAATATTTCATATCCCAGCTGATTCTTCTAGGCATGCAGGTTAGGAAAAAGTATTTAAGACATTGCAAGAGGAAATTAGAAAACATCTTTGTCATAGGAAAAAAAGCTTGGAGAAGAAAACATGATGACTCTAAACATACATATATAGTACAGCCACTACTTGCTTTGCTATTTTGATTAACAAACCAAACTTTTTGGTAGATGATGGTGGGAATTGGAGTAGCATTAAGCAAGGGTCTTTGAATTAGCACATCCACATGTAAGTCCTCCTTTAATCCACTTATTTGAAGAATGAAAAATAGCACAATGTGTTGCACATAGTTAGTTCAAGGTTAGCTTTGAATGATACATCAATTAAAGGCAATATTATAATATTTGCTTGGGTGGCCTCCATACTGAAACAAAATATGGCAGTGACAAGAATGCATTATACTATATAGCTATGAAGCAAAAAAGTGAGACAGGCTTGGGAACACTAAATGACATTGGGAGGCTGCAAAATTAGGTGCTGATGAATATCCATGTTCAGATTGGAGAGATCATAAGACAAACTGTGGATGTGAAGTTTGGCGAGGAAGCATTATAGTCTCTTGGTGAAATGCTCTTTTGAACAAAGTATTAAACACACCCTGGGTGTGGTTCTAAGGCAGGGGCAGGAATGGTGCAGGGGAAACTCCTATGTAAGCCAGATGGTAATTCTGATCAATAATAAGGAAAAGCATAAGTACCTGTGATGTTGGGATAAATTTGGTCTTTGCCTTTGGTTTCTGACACAGAGCTTCTAAGACGTGGAATCTCCAGAGTGTTAAGAGTGTCTTTTTGTACCTTAATGAAATAACTGGTGACTAAAAGCTCCTACATAGCTCCAGGATGAGGGCTGGTTGTCAGATGAAATATGTGATTAGAAGTTCAGTACCACCTCCTGACTTTGGGGGAGAGAAAAGTGTCCAGGATCAAGCTTAATCACCAGAGGTGAGTTATTTAAGAAATCATGCGAACATAAGGGGACCTCCAATGAGAACCCTGAAAAGTGGGGTTTGAAGAGTTGGGTTGGTGAGTATCCATGTGCAGGAGGGTGGTGCACCCCAACTATGTGGGAACAGAAGCTCTTGCACTTGGAACCCTTCTAGACCTTGCTTATGTACAACTTCATCTGACTTTTACTTGTATACATAATAATTCTTTATAATAAATGGATAATAGTAAAGTGTTTCCCTGAATTCTATAGCCATTTTATTAATTTCTTGCACCTGAGGAAGGAGTTGTTCAAACCACAAATTTGTAGCCAAGGTGCCAGAAGTGTGGATAACCCTGGAAATCCACTACTTGCTATTTGGAGGGAAATGAAAGGAAGTCTATGGGGACAGAACCCTTAACCTGTGGGGTCTGGCGCTAACTCTGGGACACTAAGTGTCAGAATTGAATTGAATTGTCGGACCTCTACTCAGGTTCACAGGGAACTGGAGAATTGCCTAGTGTATGTGTGTGGGAACCACATACTGTTAGACATGTGATAAGTAAAAAAAAAAAATAGGTGTGTTTCTTTTAGCATCAAGTTCTAATAAGGAGTAAACTTAAAAAATTCATCATGAAGTTACTCAGTTTTGGATAGGTGAAATACAACAGAAGGTGGCTCTCAGGAAAATATATATGAAATCTTGGAGAGAATTTTAAAGCATACGTAGGGTACTCCTCTAAAACAGCCATTCCTTAGTTGAAGAAGATAAATGCTAGTAGAGAAATACTGCCACATTTAACTGGCAAGCAAATGAGGATGACAGAGGGGCAGCATGGAGCCTGACTCCATCAAAAGATAGTGGCTTTAGAGATAAATGCAAAAATTTATGGGCAGATTTGAGCATAGTGGAACATGTCTGTGATTCCAGTGACCTGGGAGGCCGAGGCAAGAGGATTGATTGTAAGTTTGAGTCCAGCCTCAGCAATTTATTGAGGCTCTAACAAACTTAATGAGACCCTGTCTCAAAATTAAAAATAAAAAGGGCTGAGGATGTAGCACAGTGGTAAAGTACCCCTGGGGGTTCAATCCCCAGGACCAACCAAAAAAAAATTATGGGCAGAAATGATGGTCACTGAAGGATTATCTATAAAGTCACTAAATTTCAAACAATTCAAATGACCATAGTTTGTTAAATTAGGTCACATTATACATTATGCTAATGGTTGCATTACTAACATACTTCAGTAGAATGTTATTGCTATGGGAAACTATTAGCTATTGATTATTGAGTGAAAAGGAGATGTAAACAGTATGTAAAAAAATCATAACAGTTAATTCACAGAAAAGGGGTTAGAAAGGTATAAATCAAATGGTTAATAAAGGTGGAAGATTATAATTGTATTTTTTTAGTTTATCACACATGCGTTTATGTTGTAATTTTAAAAATACAATGTCCACAAAGCAAAGTTTGCCCAGATGAAGAGAAAAATATGGTTAGTTAAATGTAAAGTAAGAATTAAAAAGCCCAAATAAGAATATGTGGTGTAGCTTCTAACAATAAAAGGTTTTCTTGTGGCCTGAAGAGAGGGACATTTATGGCATCAAAAAAGAATGACAGCAAGGGGTGCAGAAGGTAGAGGGTAAGTTCTGATTACGGATACATTCTTCATCACCCATGGTCCTGGGGATTGAACTCGGGATACTCTACCACTGAGCTACATCCCCAGCCTTTTTAAAATTTTTATTTCGAGACAGGATTGTGCTAAGTGGCCAAGTGTAGGACAGGTCAAAATGGCTACAGTTAGACTCCCTCATGGAGGCTTGGGACAGGCTGTTTTATGTAGCCAAGGTCATGAACACCTTAATTCAGTGTGTGACTCAAGATCATAAACATTTTCTTATGAGCATACACCCACTTATGTAACCTATTGGCACTATGCCTTCTTTCCTGATCTGCATATAAAAGGCTTGTGGAAATGACTGGGGCTAAATGGAGCAGGCTAAGGGACATTACTGCCTCTGAATAAAGAATGTCGATTATCACAACTGTGTCTTGCAACTTCTTTTACCTGTCTGGATCCCAAATCTGTTTCCCAGGGTCTGACCCTCTACCCAACACTGAGGCTGGCCTTGAACTTGCAATCCTCCTGCCTCAGCCTCCCAAATTGCTGACTTACAATGTGCACCACCATGCATGGCTTAAGTATGAATTCTTGATTTTGGTCTTCTCTGAAAGGTGCTAAGAAAAGCTTTTATCAAAAATCATCTCAAACCTGGTGAATTAGAACTTATTTGAAACAGTATGAAAACAATGCCACCTGAGGTTATTTAAAGCTAGCAAACATCAAAGTAGTAGATACATTAAATGCAGGCAGCATCTGCTAATTTGCTGTTGACCGGTAGGTGTTAACTGTGGTCTCTGTGACCAGGTTCCTACAGAAGTCCATAAATGAGCTTGCCATTTTCCTTGGAAGATCAGGGAAGGTGATGGTGAAAAGAGGGAGGCTATTAAGTTGTCGAAGAAAGTCTAAATAAATCCAATAACAGAGACAGCCCAAGATGCACCTTAGAACTCAGAGTAAGAAAAGCCAGGATGATTAGAGGAAAGAAGATGACAACCAGAGAAAGGAAAAGAATGCTTGATTCAAACAGGAGTCACTTGCTCATGCCCAGCTGGTTCATAGGCAGCAGAATAACCAACTGAAGAGCTGCTATAGGAGAGGCATCTCTTTCATCCCATGCAGGAGCACATTATTCTGAGTGTTTGAATTGAGAGTGACGAGGTTCCCCATTATGCTTTGCTAAGAGCCAAACATACTGATATTAAACAGGAAATAGAATCAAGCACATCATCCATTGGCATAAAAACAAAACTAAATAAAACAGCAATATAAGCAGAGAAACAGAATTTCCTACTAACAAGAAGGGAAAACAATGTATGTGATGAGGTTCTCTGAGAGGCACCTAGACACCTTGCTTTTATTGGCTTCAATTATGAATTGAAGACTGAGAGAGCTTGGGACATGCCACTCCACAGCCTGGGAGTGCTAAAATGAGAAGAGAATTCTATTTTTGACCAGAGACCTGGGAAACTTGTGTCAATCTCTGTGTGAAGGTGAAGAACACACTGAGATAGACAGAAAAGACATGTGAGTAATGCTGCTGACATTTGAAAATCTTTTTCTGTATCTAAGTATACCCTGGGAGATTTCACGGTTTTCTGATAGAAAGAACATAGTCATACCCTCTCCTCATCAGATCATAACCTCTGCAGCACTTGCCTAAGAACTATAAGGAAAGCCAGGGACGGTAGCTAACGATAGCCTAGAGCCATTGTTTCTGAGTCAGACATGGGTAGAATTTTGAATCATTTCTTTCTTGTAACCCTTTTTCTTTTTACTCCTCCTTCTCACCTAGAGAATACTTGCCTCAAATGTAAGGAAGTACTGCCCTATCCTGCACTGAGTGAGATGCAGAAATTCAGATCCTTTTCCTATTCATAACATGTAGGACCAGGTGGACTTTAGATTGAGCAAAGACCAGCCCCATGAATCTCAGAAACCCACAGAAATGACAGGCACCATGTAATACAGACAGCTGGTTTTACACCCAACCCCCATTATGAAGTCTCCATTTTATGACCTCTTTCAATAACCACATTTCTTTAAACTTCATCAGAGCCTTCTTTGGTTGGATCCATTCAAGCTACTTAAGCACTGGACACAAGACCAAGACAGAATCCACGGCTGTTTGTGAATGGCTAACTATGATTTCCTATAGTGACTGAAGACCACACAGTTAGAGACCTTAGGTACACATGCTCGAAGTCTATTCTCTATTTAATTGATAAGCAGGCACTCCTGAGGGAAAGGGAAGGGGAGTCTGTGGGGTTGCCCCCAATTCTAACTGCATGGAAGAGCTCTCAGTGTAACCACAGGATGGTCACCACGTCCTATCGATTTCACCCACAGAATTACTCAATGAGGAACAAATTCTGCCTTACAACTCAAATGACATTGTTCATAGTGATCTAATTGCCATGACCTTCCCTTGGTCAGCCCTTTCATTTCTGAGTTGTTCTCTAAAACTCTAAGCAGGAGCCAGGAGTTATAAGCCCTTCTTTTGACTTCTAGGTGCTTTGTGTTTTGTGTCACCTTACCACCTTATGTTATAACCCTTAGCATTATCACATTTAACATCTTTCTAGACTGTAGGATCCCAATGCAATGACAATAATGTGTTGCATTGAATTGATTTAATTTGGTTTTGAACCAAATGACCTGCTAAAAATGGTTCTTTTACATTAATACTTTTGACTTTCTAATTTTTCTCTAATATACTTTTTTAGTCAAAAGTATTAATGTAAAAGACCTATTTTTAGCAGGTCATTGGTTATTCTTTTGAAAGTATTCCTTTCGTTTCTTCTAAAGCTTCAATTTGTTTTTTTCCAAATAAGTAATAAATCATACCAATATCATTTATAATTTTTATTCTCCCAACTGCTTTGAACTGTCATTTTTAACTAATTGAAATCATTTTTGAATTGAAATGGTTGAAATGACATTTTAGTCTTATTGAAAAGGTTGTCACAGCTACTAGTCTTCGTTTTCTCACCCCCCATTCAATAGGAAACTGGTATCCACCAACTTCACCAAGATTGGTATTTTCAAACTAGGGAATGACTTCCGTTTTGTTCTTACTTGAACTCTCACAGGTTTAGTAGAGTTGAAATACTCCTCACTCCATGAGATATTTCCTTCTCTCAGCTTCAGCATCTGGCTGATTTTCCTCCAGTCTCATCAGTGACTTCCTGTTCCCACTCTCTTGTGCCTGCCCTCCAAATATCAGACTTGCCTTTCTAGATCTCTAGCTTATTTAACACTCTCATCTGAGCTCTGGCTTTAAACATCATCAATGTACCGATTTTGCTTAAAATGGAAATTGTGTGTTCAACTTCTCATCAGAATACCACACTTGGGTAGCACATTGCCACTTCCTCAAAATGCCTAAAAAACATCTAAAACTTGCTATGAAACTCTTGATTCTCTCTACCAACCCCAATCCTGGTTTTCCTCCAGTCTTCCTATTATTATTTTTCAGTTCCTTTAACCTCTTACTAGGAATTACCCTTGATTCCTTTCTTTCCCTCAGTGCTCCAATTCTCTTATCTGTTTTTCCAAAACATATCCCAAATCTCTTTATTATTTCCAAAGCATACTACTTAAATTGCTATAACTGTATCATATATTTTAATATCTTATAGGAATTCAAAAATTCTTCCTTCTTTCTCTCCTTATTCCAGATAGTCCAGCCTGGTGTTGCCTGTTTACTGTCCAAATGATCTGGGGACACAGTGTATATTTCTTTATTTATTTCTCATTATTTTCAGCATAAGAATTATGTGTATATCTTAATAAATCTTAGCTATTTTGTATATTTTTGCTACTGTGAGAAGTAATATTCTCTACATGAGGAGAGTCCATGCATTTAGGTTACCTACCTTGCCTATAAAAGATCATTTGAGTTTGTGTCTTCTGATATAAGAAAAACTAAAATTTTTCTATGTTTATTTTCTTTATAATATTCAGACTATACTCTTTCATTGATTTTAGTGGATCTTTAAAATCCTTTAATTTTCTAGGAAGAATAGCATATCATCTGCTATATTATAAAATAACAATTATTTGTTTCTTCACTTTCAAAGGATTAAACCCTTTATTCTTCCCTCCACCAAATCTGGTTGCATTCAGTAGAACGACCATAGCTGTGTTAAGTAATGATGGGTATCCTGGCCTCACACATGACTTTACTGTAAATTTAATTATATTCTTAGGTGACGATTTTACATACATTTTATTCTAGATGTTCCTTCCTAATATCATCTGTTTATTGTCCAAATGATCTGGGAACACAGTATGTATTTCTTTATTCAGTTTTCATAGTGTCAGAATAAATATTTGGTGTATTTCTTATCAATACTAACTAACTATACACACACACACACACACACATGCACACACATACACACACATACACACACACATATTTTTGGTACTGGGGATTGAACCCAGAGGCACTTAGACACTGAGCCATATCCCCAGTACTTTTTATTTTGAGACAGTGTCTCACTAAGTTGTTTAGGGCCTTGCTAAGTTGATGAGGCTGGTCTTGAACTTACAATCCTTCTGTCTCAGTTTCCTGAGTTGCTGGGATTACAGGTGTGCACCACAATAGCTAACAATACTAAGTATATTGATTGATGCTTATTTGGGGCATATTTTAACATATAATGAACACTATGTCCTTCTTTCCTAGCTTAAGTGCTTTCTTTTGAAGTCGGGAATGGAATCTGAATATTACTATATACTTTTTCACAATTATTGAGATGGTATATTGGTTTCTTTCAATAATCTGTTGGCATAAAAGGGAATATAGCTAATGGTTAGAGTGATTCTGGAGCCAGACTATCTGGATGGGAACTTAGCACTTCCCTTACTAATTGTGTGATTTTGGCCAAGTTGCTTAACCTACTAATACTTCAATTTCCTCATCTGTAAAAGGGATATAATGGTGGGACCCACCTAATTTATTCTTGTGAGAATTAAGTGAGTTGATACATGAGCAGATCTTAGAACACCACCTGGAATGTAAAGAAAGCAATGTCTTTGAAATTGTTTTTAAATCCTAAAAATTTGTCATGTCCTCTTAATACATTGCTGAGTTTTCTCATTTTTATTTAGAACTAGTATTGATCTCCATTTTTTTTGTTATTTAATTGACTTTGCCAGGTTATATGCCCATTAAATTATATGCCCTTTAAGAAGTAAGTTACATTTTTTTTTTCATTGTTTCCTATGCTCTAGAACAATTAAAAAGAACTGGGCTGGGGCTGTAGCCCAGTGGTAGAGTGCTTGCCTAGCATGTGTGAGGCACTGGGTTCACTCCTCAGCACTACATAAATATAAATAAATAAAATAAAGGTATAAAATATGATAGCATTATTTAAAAAAAAAAGAACTGGAGATGAACAAAGAGAATTGATATGACCTGACTTCAAGACTTACTATACAGTTATGGTAATTAAGACAGTGTAGCCTTGGCAATTGAGTAGACAAATAGATCAATGGAACAAAGAAGATTACTCAGCAATAGACACCTATAAATACAGTCACTTTATCTTTGAGAAAAAGAGAAAGCAATACAATAAAGAAGTAATACTTTTAATAAATGGTGCTGGAACAGTTAAACATCTCCATGCAAAACAAACCTAGACATGGATCTTACACCCTTTACACGAATTAACTCAAATTGGATCACAGATCTAAATGTTGAATGCAAAAAATGTATATAAGCCATGCTTCTGTTTGTTTTCTGCAGGTCTCCTAGATAATAACATAGGAGGAGACCTAGATGACATTGGGTTTGGTGATGATTTTAGATATAACATCAAGGGAATAACCCATGAAACAAAGAATTGATCAGCTGGACTTCATTAAAATAAAAAAATGTCTGCTCTGCAAAACAAAGTAAAACAGAAAACACTGTCAAAAGAATAAAAAGATAAAACCACAGACTAATAAAACATTTTTAAAAAGGCATATTGATAAAGGACCGTTATCCAAAAGATACAAAGAATTCTTAGAATAGAACAACAAAAAGGCAAATAACTTGATTTTAAAAGGATCCAAAGTCCTTAATAGACACCTGACCAAAGAATTGCATAGATGTCAAATAATTATATGAAAAGATACTCCATATCATGTCATCAGGGAAATATGAAGGGAAATAACATACCACCACCTAACTATTAGAATGGCCAAATTCAGAACACTGACAGCACTAAATGCTGATGAGGATGTGGAGCAACAGGAACTCTCGTTTACTGCTGAAAATGCATAATGGTATAGCTACTTTGGAAAACTAGCAGTTTCTGACAAAACTAAACAAACTCTTACACTGTATCCATCAATCACACTCTTTGGTGTTTCACCAAAGAAACTGAAAACTATGTCCATACAATACCCACATACATAGATATTTATATCAGCCTTATTAATGTTTCCAAATATTTGGAAGCAACCAAGATTTTCATCAATAAGACAATGGGTAAATAAACTGTGATACATCCAGAAAATTAAATATTATTCAGCACTAAAAAGAATGAGCTACCAGGGCATGAAAACACATGGAGGAAACTTAAATGTATATTATGAAGTAGAAGAAGAAAATCTGAAAGGCTACAAAATGTTTGATTCTAACTATATGATATACTGGAAGAGGCAAGACTATGACGTGATTGGCAAGGGTTGGCACAGGAAGGGATGAATAGGTACAGCACAGATGATTTTTAGGACAGTTAGCATTCTCTGTACAGTATGGGAATGGTGGTAATGGTGGATGCACTATACATTTGTCCAAGCCCATAGCAGTTGCATTGTGTGACGATGATGTATCTGTGTCAGTTCATCAATTGCAACTAACCCATCAACAACCTGCCTGCTATGGTAGGGGTGTTGATATTGGGGGAGGCTTTCCCTGGAGAGAGGAGGTATATGGGTGATTTCCTCTTAATTTTGCGAAGAACCCAAAACTGCTCCTAAAACAAGTCTTTTAAAAAGAAAGTTTGAAAGTAAAAAGACTCATTCAAAACTTCCAAGATGAGATTTTTTCCAAAGTAACTTTTAAAAATATTAAAACTTTTTTTCTGTAGTTATAGTTGTTAAATTATTTTTGATACTTTATGCTTTCCTGAAATTGTTTTCATCTTTAAGATTTTTCTGTGGTATTTTCTATCATTCAAAATAAATCCACCTTATAACTACTATTATATTTCCTTTCCCACTAATAATTTTGGTTGTGTTTATTCTCTTTTATTCTTTGGTTAGACTAGCTAGAGATTTATTTATTATTTTTCCCCAAGCAACCAATTCTCAAGTTTATTTTTATCCTGCGATCTTTCTATTTTCTGATATATTAATTTTTGCTTTGATATTTTTGTTTTCCTATCTTCTGCTTTTCTTAAGTTTGCTTTTCTGTACTTTCCCTAGCTTCTTGAGCTGAATGCTTAAATTATTTCAATTCTGTACTTTAATAATGAGAGCATTGAAGCCAGTGGACTTTGAGCACAGAATAGTACTTCTGTTATCTTCTCATTTTCATAGAAGATATATTGTTTTAAATTCAACATGTACATGTGCAAAAACATTCTATACTTCTTGTCAAGTCTAATTAAGAAACAAATTACTCTTTTAGGAAAGAGAGAGAGAGAGAGAGAGAGAGAGAGAGAGAGAGAGAGAGAGAATTAATTAATTTATCATGTTTCCTACCACTGCCTCCTATCCATGCCCATTTTGCTAATATTGTTTGGAAGTTAAGGCAAGGACCACTGTCTCAAATGTTTCAATGTTACACTTAATTTGTCTTTTTCAGACTCTAAGTTGATCTTTGAAGATTTTTTTTTCCAAGCAAAGCTCATAAATGGTATACTTTTTAAGGCCCTGAACACTTGAAAAAAGGCCCATTTCCTTCATATGAAAAAGACAGTCTCAATGGGAAAAATGCTCTAATAAGGTGAATAACTTAATCTCAAAACTATAAATTCACACTGCCCAGTATGTCCACGTGGAGTTATTTAAATTTAAATGTACTAGTTACATCCCAAGAGTTTGACAGTTACACGTGGGTAGTGGCCATCACATTGTTCAGCATAGATCTAGAACATTTCTGTTATCACAGCAAGTTTTACTGGACAGCAGCCTTTGGGCTACACATTGATCCATTTCCTAGAAAGCAGAGAAAGTTGAAGACACGTGTTTTTTTATTCAATTATAGAAGAACCGGATATCCTATCTAGAGTTATAGAATTTTAAAGTTTCCATTTATAATTATTTGGATTTTAGTTTAGAATACCAATCCACATATTCTGAGTATTCTTGATTTGGGAAAACTTTATTCAATTATGTCTTTAAAAATTGTTTTGTTTCCTCCAGCTAGTCTACCATCTACTTTGGTTTACATTTCTGTTCTTCCTCGTGTGTGTGTCTCTGTGTGTGTGTGTGTATGTGTGTGTTGTGTGTGTTTCACCTTTGTTTCTTTTACCTTTCCATGAAAGGTTCTCAAGTTAGTCCTTCACATCATTGAGTTCATTTCCTGTGTACTTAATTATTTTGTTTTCTGTAACAATATAGATTTTAATCCTACTATGCACTTTTAGTTCTTATAATTTATTCTTATATTCATCTACTTTTATATCTTATTGTTTTTTTAAGTGTGCTTTTCCTTTATTACTTTTGCCTCCTGTTTTATAGAGGCTATGTTTTCTTCATTTTTACTGAAAACTTCAAACAACTGTCTGAATTTTTTCCCCAGGATTCTACCCAGTGATAAACTGTCTCTGTTCTTCCAAGTCCTCAGCTGGCACTTCCGTTCTCTTATTTTACATTAATGAAGATAAGAACAATAAAGAACTCAAGTTTGACAATAAAGGATTGGTTTTTGGTCTGCCTCCTTTTCCTTATTAACTGCAAACATATAAATCTTCAGCTAGAAACTAGAGTGATGACATTCACCTTTCCAATCCCAATCCCAATCCCAATCTCAATCCCAGGTGTTAAAGTCTCCATCCCTGATCACCATCCCTCTGTAGTGACTCTACCTCTGCGGTATAACATTTCACTGGACATACCCTCTTCTGTTCCATTGCTTCTCTAACTAACATGGAATAGAAAGGCAGTTAGCACAATGCTCAAGAGCCCTACCAAAGCAGAAATTGTGTGATGAAGGTGTGACTCCACAATTTTTGGTTGGAGCAAGTTCTAGTGCTCTGGGTTATGGTCTGTCTCCTGAAGCAAAGTTTGGGAATGCCACTGACTAAAGAACCAAGCCTTGTTTATTTGGACCAAGCTCTATCAGCCTTATAGAGTCCAGGTATTGCTTTCAACTTCTGGCAATACATCTTCCATAAGGCTTGTTTTTCAGTCTTGATAGATTTCTATTTTTTCTTTGTAGGCATTCAAGGGGATAACTAGAAGAGGCTACCCCAGGACAACCAGTACTTATATTTTCAGGATAACTGTCAAGTACAATATCCTGAGATCAGGAAGGACTATCCAGAATATTCTGGGCTCTGCTCCCATCCCTTATAGAATAGGCTATCTGGCAATCATCTGACCCAGGGATCCAAGTTTCCCCAGGGTATGAATCCAAGGGTGGACTATTTTGGTGATCCCTCATCTGTGATGCAACATGGGATGTTGAGACTCTATTCACCTTGGGCAGACTCCTGGAAGCCAGGCACTCACTCATGATGAATCCTCACCTTCTGTTGTCTCTTATCCCCTGTCTCTGTGTTGTAAAGTTGCTCGATAAACTTGTATAGAAGTTCTGTCTTAGTGCATGCATGTGAATGGTGGAATAAAAATCATGTGGTGAAGCTTTTCATACCAGTTAGATTCCATTTTTAATCAGCTGCCAACATTTTTATATACTTATTTATCTCTTTTTGCTGTTTTTATTATAAAATAATTTCATTTAAACATAGAGTATATAGTTGAATAAAAAGGAAAAGACAGTAATTTATAATCCTGTAATTCAAAGATAACCACTATTTAGTCCCCTGAAACATATCCCACTTTTTCTTAATGCTATCTTTATGCTTTTATAATACAAATGTTAGAATATAATAAAATTATCTCTGTGTTAAAAAATAGACAACAGGATGAATGTTCAGTGATTAATGAATTAATTTTTAAGTATTTATCAGTTTTTAAAATTTTTTTTTAGTTGTTGATGGAACTTTATTTTATTTATATGCAGTGCTAAGAATCAAACACTGTGCCTCACACATGCTAGGCAAGTGCTGTACACTGAACTACAACTTCAGCCCCTATCAGTTTTAAAATTATCAGACTATGTGTTGAGGGTACAGGGAATAAAAAATGTAATGGTTTTTCCAGACAAACACACATCAAGAAAAGAAAACTTTAGACTATAATCCTGATGAAAATAGATGCAGAAATTCTCAATAAGCTACTGACAAATTGCATGAAAAATATTAAAAAGGTAGTGTACTATGTCATGATTATGTCTTTAAAAATTGTTTTTAAAGACAATCATGTGGGGTACATTCAAGGGATGCAAGGTTATTTCAACATACAGAAATCAACAAACATAATTCATCACATCAATGACTTAAACACAAGAATCATATGATTATCTCAACAGATGGAGAAAAAAGCATTTGACAAAATTCAGCATCCACCCATGCTCAAAACATTAGAGAAACTAAGGATAGTAGGAACATACCTCAACATTTTAGAAGCTATATATGCTAAACCTAAGGTCAACATCATTCTAAATGGAGAAAAATTGAAAGTATTCCCTCTCAAAACAGGAGCAAGACAGGGAATGCCCTCTTTCAACACTCCTATTCATCATTATCCTAGAAACCTAGCCAGAGCAATTAGACAAAATAAAGAAATTAAAGGGATATGAATAGGAAAAGAGGAGCTCAGACTATCTCTATTTGCCGACAATATGATTCTATATTTAGAAGATCCAAAAAACTCCACCACAAAGCTTCTAGAGTTCATAAATGAATTCAGCAAAGTAGCAGGAATTAAAATTAATACCCATAAATCAATTGCATTCCTATACACCAATGACAAAGAGAAATGAGGAAAACTATCCCATTCATAATAGCTTAAAAAATACTTAGGATTCAATCTAACAAAAGAGGTGAAAGATGTCTACAATGAAAAGTACAGAACACTAAAATAAAGCAATTGAAGAATACCTTAGAATATGGAAAGATCTCCCATGTTATTGGATAGGCAGAATTCATATTGTCAAAATGGCCAGACTACCAAAAGTGCTACGCATATTTAATGCAATTCCTATTAAGTTTCTGGTAATGTTCTTCATAGAACTAGAAAAGGCAGTCATGAAATTAATTTGGAAAAATAAAAGGCCCAGAATAGCCCAAACAATCTGTGGCAAGAAAAGTGATGCAGATAGTAACAAAAACAGCATGGTATTAGCACAAAAACAGGCATGAAGACCAGTGGAACAGAATAGAAGACATAGAGACAAACTCACATAAATATAGTTATCTCATTCTAAACAAAGGCGCCATAAACATACCTTTGAGAAAAGATAGCATCTTCAAAAAATGGTGCTGGGAGGGCTGGGGATGTGGCTCAAGCGGTAATGCGCTCGCCTGGCATGCGCGGGGCGCTGGGTTCGAGCCTTAGCACCACATAAAATAAAGATGTTGTGTCCACTGAAAACTGAAAAATATTAAAAAATTCTCTCTCTCTCTCTCTCTCTCTCTCTCTCTCTCTCTCTCTTTAAAAAAAATGGTGCTGGGAAAACTGGAAATCCATATGTAGTAGACTAAAATTGAACCCCTATCTCTCACCCTGCACAAAACTCAACTCAAACAGGATCAAGGACTTACACAGTAGAACAGAGACCCTACGTCTACTAGGAAAAAAATTAGGTCTAACTCTTCATCACGTAAGCTCAGGAAATGACTTCCTTAAGAAGATTCCTAAAGTGCAAAGAGTAAATCAAGAATCAAGAAATGGATGTTATAAAACTAAAAAGCTTCTTCACACCAAAGGAAACAATCAAGGATTTGAACAGAGAGCCTACAGAATATACCTCAGACAGAGCATTAATATCCAGGATATACAATGAACTCAAAAAACTTAACACCAAAGAACCAAATAACCCAATGAATAAATGGACAAAGGAACTGAACAGGCATTTCACAGAAGAAGAAATACAAATGGTCAAAGAATATGAAAAAATGTTCAACACATCTAGCATAAATGTAGTATATCTACACAGTGGAATACTACTCATCCCTAAAGAACAATGAAATTATGGCATTTGCTGGTAAATGGATGGACCTGGAGAATATCATACTAAGTGAATAAGCCAATCCCCCCAAACCAAAGGTTGAATGTTCTCCTTGATATGTGGATGCTAACCCACAACAAGGAAGGTTAGGAAGGGAAAGAATAGATTAGACAAAGGGGAATGAGGGGAAGGGAGGGAGATGAGAATAGGAAAGACAGTAGCCTGAATTGGACATAACTTTCCTTTGCTCATATATGAAAACACAAGCAGTGTAATTCCATATTATGTACACCGACAAGAATGGGATCCTAAATGGAATGGGCTGTACTCTATGTGTGTATAATATGTCGAAATATACTTTACTGTCATGTATATCTAAAAACAACAAATAAAAAATGTGATGGTTTTTGCCCTTAGGGAATTCAAGGTCTGTCAAAAATTCAAAGAGTAAATACAATATAAATATGATGTATGTGCTGTTACAGAGGCAGGCACAAAGCACTAGGAACAGGAAAGAGGGCACAATCTCCAGGCCCTTAGGTTGGGGAAGTATCCCAAAGAGGGAAAACTTGGAGCATGTCTTTAGCATTTCTCAGGTGGACAAGTGAGGTTATGGGAGGATAGAGATGACATTCATTCCAAGTAAAGAGGATGGCTTGTACAAAGCATGAAAGAGAGCCAAAAACAGGCTCAAGGAACTGCCAATAGTTTGGGATGACTGGAGCACAAAGTATGGGCACAATGTTGAGGAATTAAGTTTATGTGCCATACATGAAAGTTTAGTTTTTAATCTTGAAGCCTATGTAGAGCCACAAAACAAGTTCAGGAGGGGGAATAGACTCAGATGTGTACTATACATGGTCCTTCTGGATGATGGATTAGAGGCAGGTAAGAATAAGAAATTGATCGGGGTTTGGGAGAAGCTATAGTAGTCCAGGTGTAAGTTGATGAAGGTTTGAACTCCAAGAATGGAGGTGAGCATCTTCTCAGTTCAGAAGAAAGCCGTCTTTCATGGTAGTGCTGCTGCTGCTACCTTTCTTAAGAAAAAAATATATTCTGTGAATAGTCACATAGGGTTTCTTTCACACATGATAGTTTTTCATGAAGTTATCATTTCTGGCCCACTCTTCACTGTCCCAGATATATATCCTTCACTATACCTTTGAAAAATCCTCTTTCCTGTAATATTCTCCAGAGTCAGCAAACTATAGCCTGCATGTCAGATGTAGCCCGCAGCCTCTTCTTAAATAAGTCTATAAGTTTTACATAGAACACAAAGTTTTATTAGAACACAGCCCAGCCCATTCATTTACCTCTGCCTATTGTTGCTTTGTACCACAATAGCAAAGTTGAGTAGTTGCAATAGACATGTGGCTCACAATGCCTAAAATATCTACTACCTGGATATTTACAGGAAAAAATTTCAGATCCCTCCTGAACCCTATAGATTTATCTAAATCCTGCTCATCACTAAGAGTACATTTCAAAGTTCTTGAGTCCCTAGACCAAAATGATCTTTCTCATTGTCCTCTGAATTAGTACCATTGTTGTCTGAACCATACATTATTTTAATTTTCTTATTATATAAGAAAATATGTATTCTTATATATATATATATTATTATTATGTAAACATGTATTATTATTCTTATATATAATATGTATTATCCTTATATATTATATTCTCATATATAATTATGTATATTATTATATAATAAGAATGTATAAAATATATACCTTAAGTTTCTTCCCTTCCTAAAGACAGATTTTTTTATATATATAACCATTATAAATGTGAGCTCTTTTCGAAATAGAGTCCAGATATGCAATTAATACTTGCTGACTGTACGCAAGGCATAGTTCTAGGAGATATGGGGATGCCTCTAGATTCCACACTGTGGTTGCTTGCCCATTCCCACCTCCACTCCCTGCCTCCATTTTCTCTCCAGGTGTGATGAGCTACACAATTTTGAGATGCCTGCCACAATGGCAGTATACACTTTGGAGACAGCTATGTGAGATTAAAGATGCAACTGGAGATCAATCAAGAATCTACAAGAATCTACAGGTTTATCTCTTCTTTTGTTAACAGCTTCATTAAAAAGATGAATTAGGGACTGGGGTCGTGGCTCAGCCATAGAGTGCTTGCCTAGCCCATGTGAGGCACTGGGTTTGATCCTCAGCACAACACAAAAATAAGCAAAACAAAGGTATATTTTAAAAGGATGTGTTAGCAGATATCTGTAAAAGTTAATGCTCACTAGCATCAATACACCTCAAAAATTGTCTTGGTCTGTTCTCTAACCATCATTGGCATTGAAGGAACTTACCAAGCTATAGGTAGGGTCACTTATTAAATATTAGGAAAAACTGGAAATGTATGCACATACTCTAAGCATGGTGTAAGTATTTGGGAAATTATAAGGAAGTCACATGTTTTAATCTTTGTGTGGTCTCCAGCATTCTCTAATTCTTTACTTCTTTGCTTTTTCAGTTAAGCTTGCTCATGGACTAAATAGTAAATAGTAAAGGGTGTGAGGTACTAACACTGCATACTCTTATTGGTGAGACAGTATTGCAGAGTGAATTCCAGTGCTAAAGTCAAACTAAATAGTACTATCTTAGAGGGGTGGTTGTGAGGACTTCATAAGATAATACACATCAGGTTCTTAGATTAATGTCTGTAACACTATAAGCAATAAATCAATATTAGTTGTTTTTATTGTTGCTCTTATAATATTATGAGACAAGTGCTTTTTTCTTAGAAAATCCATCCAGTGAATATTTAGTCATGTATAGTTTCTGTCAGTCATAGGTTTGATGGATACTTGAAATGATGCTAGTGATCCAGGGTCCTTTTGGTTGATGCATTAGGAAATAAGAAATAAGAGCTCTTACTTTGAAACCAATTGAATACAAAATCCTCTCACAGTGGGCCCCTAATCCCTATTTTATTTTAAATAATACAAAATTAAAGACAATGAAAAATAAACTTCCAGTGCTGACATCATATCTCATAAACACATTGCAATTGTATTTCTTCTCTTTTTGAATAACAAGTCTTATGTTAATGTAGCCAAAGACAACCTGGAATGTGCAATCTGTATAGGAACAGAATTGCAAATGTTTGATCAGGATAGCAGGAAGCACACATTCTGCCACTCTGTTCCCAAAATAGAAAACCTATTTAGCACTTTATAAAACACGCTAAATGAAGTTTGCTCTCTCCTGCAGATAGAGATTTTACTTCATTTTGTGCCAGCGAAATTTTTGAAAATTGCATGAGGAGAGAGCAATTTTTGGCACTTTGGCTAGGAGTACAAAATGTTAGCAAATGGTGCTGAAAGGATCTTAAGTGTAATGTTGGAATAATATTCACACAACACTGGCTGCATCTTCATTTTTAACCTATTTACATATTCACAGGAAAAAATGCTTAGCAGTTATTTGTCTAAAGGGGCCTATTTAAGGGGAAAATGGCATTCACAATTTTTGAATGCATTAGCCAAGAAGGTTGCTGCGAATAACAATTCATAAAGAAAAATATCATTTCAACTATCATAGAAGAAGTGGAAGGATATAGGCAGAGGAATTCTGGATATCAGTATTAGCTCTTGATACAGAAAGAAAAGGAAGAAAGAAAGGCGCCAAGAACTACATACTGGAAATTTCCACAGATTAAGTGGACATTGAGAGAGCCACTAATGAAGCTGCCCAAGATTGACAGTCAGAATTTCCACAGTTCTAGCATGGCTCTCCTAATTTGTAACCACTTGCTAACTACAGAAATACCTCTATAATAGAAGTTTGCTCTCCATCTACATAAAAGGAATATGCTTTCATTCATAATATATAATAGCTATATTTTTCTATATCTATGACACTGCAATAGAAACTGGCATATATGTAGAAAAATCTCTATATTTCTTGCCTACATACAATCAAGTTAGAATATGCTGTATTCATGAAGCAATGAATACATATATTTCAGAAATAAGAGAGAGGAAGCATGGATCTCTGGATATAGGTTGATTCTCCAAAAGCAGACCCTGAGATAAAATTTGGAATCTACACTTGTGAAAAGAAGTGGAGGAAGTAGGATTGAACATACATCAAACAGCAGTGCTTTTGCAGACCTGACAAAACTTTGGCCCACCTGGTTGAGGGATAGAACAATGAAACATGTGTTGGCTCTCAGAGCTTTCTCATACTGAGCCAAAATGGTTGTCTTTTCATCCCTGTCTGGAACAGTCAAAAGACAAGAACCATTCTGGGAAGGGTGTGATCTCCAGTAAGGTGGCTCTCCACAGTTGAGGTGGAGCCTCCAAGGCCTGAGAGCTACAGGTTCCCTGTAGATGGGCCTGCTCACTGTTAGGCAACAGCACATCCTGGAAGGGGCTCTGAGCTCTTTGTAAAGCTCTTTGAGAGCTCCAAATTAAAACATCCATTAATGAAGGTGAATGGAAAATAGAGCAAAGAGATCTAACAATAGACTCATGAGGAGAAACCAATATGCAGCTACATGTACACAGATAGTTTAGTAGAGATAGCTTGTAAAATGTGTCTTACTACTGTGTTTTATCAGGATATACCTTGTGTTTACCATAGCCCACTAGTTCTGTGAAATATTAATAATATTTCCCTTGAAAAAAGATCCTGTAGTAAAATTTAGAGAAGTTATAAAATTTAAATAAAATTTTTAATTATGTATAAGAAACTATCCAATGAGTTAAATCCTTTCTGACTTTAAGATGGCCAATCTTAACCAGTTTTGAAGACAGCCAACTTAGTGGCATAGAAATGTTCATATACTTAGCTCACCTCAGTTCATTTGTAAGGTGCTACTTCCAACATGTTAAGATGCCAAACAGCATACCTATGCATGTAAGACAGCAGCAGGACTCCTATAAATCACTTCTGTGTCAATATTCCATTTTTTTTTCCTTAGGTCCTAGGGTTCATTTGTCAAGGAGAGTCTGATTCAACCAAAGTGGTACCAAATACTAGTCCCATGTTCTCTCACCCATTGGCTCCTTTTGTTCCCCTTCCCCCAACACTCTGTGTAGTAATTACTATCATTTCCAATTTTCAGATGAGGAAGTGGAGAATGAGAAATGAATAGAGGTAAAAGTAAAATTCTGTGACTTCACATCCATTGTTCTTCCCATTACACATTTGATCCATTCATCACTATGTTCTGTATGTTTTTTGTAACCCACTAATTCCATGAAATATTAATAACGTTCCCCCCCCCCCAAAAATGTTCTGTGGTCAAACAAATTTGGAAATCACTAAGCTAAACAAAGTTAAACAGAGTTCTTTTTTTTCTAGACACAGGAAGTCTCAGGACATGTTCATGCTAATATGCCCTGTGAATCTATAAATAGCTCAAAGGCAGAGGTTTCCAAAACTGACTTAACCACAAAAATCTTTTTTCCTATGGGCATCTTGCAAAACTAAAGATCCACAGAACAAACTATGGGAAATTCTGCTATACAAGGCTCCAAATAACCCTCCTTCAGCTAGATGTTAGGAGAGTTCTCTTTGGTCTGGAGTTACACTATTGCTGAATTGAAGATGGGTTTTCATCCCTGAGAGGGAATAGGTTCCAGCCTCTTAGGCATGTTCTCCCAGCATCAGGGGTCACCTTATCCAGCAGTCCTTTATCTGAGACAGTTGTACAAAGGCAATGCCAGGAGACATAACCATTTGGGGAGAATGAGTTGAGGGCTTTTTCTGGCAGCTTTAACACAAAAGGATAGAAAGGTAGAAAAATTTGAAGAAAAACAAGATTTATAAATAACAGTAACAACATTGTAGGTTTGTTCTGTCTCTGGAAGGTGTTGCTTAGAATTCCAGTGAGAACCACCAACTTTTAAATGAAAAAAGCAAATGGAAGGATTTACACATAAGCACACAGACTTGGAGCTGCAGATTTAATCCAAAATTCACACTAGGTAAAGAAGTGCTATGATGCCAACAACCATTCACAAAACATATTTGAGAAATATAGCTTCTCAATTTCTCTTTTCTTTCAAATTTATTTTCTGTTTAAGGTTACATTTATGCAATTTGATAGCAACTGCTTCCCAGAGTTAATGTGGCTATTAATTTGCCTATGGTATTTTTAGGCATTATTCCCACCTGATTGTTATCTTTGGACTTTGTGCCTCCAGATTACTAGGACTGAGAGGAAAGCAGTTACTCAAGGAGAAAAATGAAGGGTGATGGATGAATAACAAAAAATCATTAATCTAGGACACCAGAGTCTTCTCCTGAAGAATAGTTTTAAACAGCACATGGGTAGCAAGTCCGGTATTGGTTTTTATTAGGATTGCCATAAATTTGCTAAGCTTTGTAGAAATGTCACCTTTTGGGGTCAGGGTGGTAATAAATTAGAGATCAAGAGTACTTAAAATTCCATGCTGAAATGCTCTTTATAAGTATGATTTTTCATATTTTATTAAGTGGCAGAAGACAATTTTCACAGATAAACTATTATTACTCAAACTAAATGAGAAAGCAAGTGAGGAGGTCATTCTGGAATTCTATACCATCAAATGCAACACATTGAGAGAAAAATCTAAAGGCAGAGTCAGACCAAGCCAAAGTCAGAGCCAGATCTCTGCTCATGGGTAATGGCATTTGTGATTATTAGAAATTCAACCTGCAGAGCTGATGAAGAGCAAGATGATAAAGGTTTCAAGATGTAAGATGATAAATCACAAGTTTTACCAAATTCAAGTCTGGAAATTTCTGTATCCAGGTACTTCAGAGCAGAACAGATGGCCCTCCTATTTGAATGTAATTTAATATGTACCATTTCTCATTTTACTTCATACTTCTTTCCATTTCTTTTTATACCCCTGCCTCCCCCACCCCCGCCACCACTGGTTTGGGACAGTATGTAAACTAGAGATAATACATTGATTGAAAAGATAGAATACCTCTTAATCTTCATGTTCAGTTTATTTTTATTTTTTATTATTCTGGTACTGGGGATTGAACCCAGAGACATTTAACCACTGAGACATAATCCCAGCTCTTTTTATTTTTTATTTTGAGATAGAATCTCACTAAGTTTTTAGGGCCTTGCTGAATTGCTGAGATTGGCCTTGAAGTTAGCAATCCTCTTGCCTCAGCCTCCTGAGTCATTGGGATTACAGGTTTACACCACTGTACCCAGCTACAGGTTCAATTTAAATATTAGTAATCACGAATTTAATGGTTAAGTACATGCTCAAGTCAAGTCAACTTTTTATATTAAAATAAAATTTATTGCTTTATTTATGTCTACTGGTCATTTGTATTTATGTTGTGAATTGCTTGTTCATATCTGTTGCCCATTTACTATATGAAAGTGTTTATATTTTTATTATTGATTTTATGAATTAATTCTATATTAAAGATATAAATCCTTTCTCTTCTATATGCTGCATATGTTTTGGTACACTATTTTCAGCATATTCAACATAATAAATATCTCCTCTTTCTGTTAAAATGTGGAGGAAAATTACAGAAAATAATCACCAACCCAAAATGAATGGGAATTTTTAAAAATTTAAACTGGTATTAAAATATATGCTGCATGAATAATCCAATCCATTGTTTGCATTACTTTAATTTTATGTTTACCAAAAAATAAATTCTTAAAAACTTAGGAAGCATAAAAATGTTATATACAATATTCTCTCTAAAAAAAAAATCCCAAATAAAATCTAAGCTATCTTAGAAAAACTTTTTTAAAAAAAATCTTCAGTTGTGTTTCTTAAAGAACAAAGTTTAGTTTTTCCTTTTTGTTCTCAAATTGCTTGAGATGTGAAATGAAAAGCTAATTGTGTGAATTAAACTTAAAACACACATACTCATACTGATAATCACTCAAGCATGCACTGAAATGAATCTGTGAAGAGAATAAAAATGTTTCCCCTTTTCTCTTTTTGTTTCTCTCCACTCTTTCTGCAGTTTTGACAGCACCATTAGTGTTGTCATGTGAGCACAATTGGGTTGGATTCTTCAACAGCTACAACACCGTGGTTTTGGAGATTCCTCAATTCTAATAACAATGGTGATAAAAATGGCCAATGTGCCATGTAGGGAGTTACATGCTTTTTGAGCATTATCTGATTTAATACAATTTTATGCTGGCAGATACTGTGATTTTCTCCATCACCCCAGGGTTCAAAGTCATTTGACCAACTTGCACAGTAGTAAATGGGGTCATGTTTCCTACGCAGGCCTTTATGACCCATGTGATGACAAGTACGGTGCACTGTCCCTCACAACACAGAACAAAACAAAAAAAAAAAAAGAGGGGGGGAGATATTATTATACTCAGCTTTTTAACACAGGAAATAGATTCTACACAGAAAAAAAAGGGAGAAAATCAGACTTTTCCAAATCTGATATGCTTAACAAATTACGCATCAAAGAATCTGGATTCTCAGTTCAGATTCTAACAGGGGAAATAGATGCATAAATAAATATATTTTCAGGGGAGAAGTGCCCTTTCAGGAGAGAAGAGGTGGGGGAAAAGTGATAGTTCTAGCAAAGACCCAGCAATGGAAACAGAAATGGTGTCAGGAGGACAGATGGAGCTAGGCTTACAAAGGAGTTGTCATAGCATTGACACTGTTTTAGTCAGCTTTTCTCACTGTGACCAAAACACTTGACCAGAACAACTTAGCAGTGGAGGAAAAGTTTGTTTTGGCTCAAGATATCACAGGTCTCAGTCCATGGATGGCTGACTCCACTGCTCTGAGCCAGCGGTGAGAAAGTGTATCACGGGGGAAGGGTGTGGTGGAGGGAAGCTGCTCCCCTCGTGGCAGCTTCCTGGCTGAGACAGGGAAGGAAGAGACCAAGGCAGCTTCCTGGCTAAGACAGAGACAGAGAAGGAAGAGACCACAGGGAAGATGCATCCTTTCAGGGCATGCCCCCAGCAACCACCTCCTCCAGCCACACTCCACCTGACTACATTACACACCAGGAATCCATTCAAACAAGGATGGACTAATTAGGTTATAGTTCTCACAATCCAATTAATCATTTCATCTCTGAACATTCCTGCTTAACACAGGAGCTTTGTGGGGGCACCTCATATCTAAAACATAACAGATACTATCCTGTATAAAGTGTTACCAACCAGATACTGTGTTAAACATTCACTTTCTCATTTATTCCTCCCAGTAGGCTATTGTTATCTCTGCATTACAGATGAGTAAGTTGAAACAGTTTAGGTAATTGACCCAAGTTCAGCAAGCTAGCAAGCATTGAAGCAAGATAGGAATCTCAGCCAACCTGCTCCTAACCATTATACAGCACAGTCTTCTCTTCTGAAAAAGGAAGGAATGAAGGAATAGTGGGAAATGGTATACTTTTGTCTGTGGGAGAGAAATTATACTTACTGGTATCTGGTTCTCTATGCAGTTGGAATGTGGGCTCTTTGCCCAAAATGGGGAAATATGATTGGATGGGAGACTTGAAGAGAGCTGTAAACATTCACATCCAGCTAGAAGCTGACTAAAGAAGAATAATTTTAAATGATTGCAGAGCAATGAGAGTGTAGATGAGGAAGGAAACCCTTTTTTTAGGTAATGGAACCCATCCATGTATCCAGATACTGTAGAATTCAATATGATGGTACTGGGCAAGAAGTATTGAGAGAGCAATTTACTAGGTAAAATTTATGGAGACAGGATACATAGGTCCCTACCTCTCACAGCATCATCTAGGGTCCTTGCAGGGGAAAGTTTCTAATTGGGGAAAAAAAAAAGACCTGAATTTTGGCATCTGAAGTTTTCAAGATTTTCATTAGAAAGCATTGTCCTTCTCACGAACAGATATTTCTTAGAAGGGGATATTTAATCATTCAACAAATATGTGAAAAAATGTTCATCATCTCTAGCAATTAGAGAAATGCAAATCAAAACCACTCTAAGATACCATTTCACTCCAGTCAGAATGGCAGCTATTATGAAGATAAACAACAATAAGTGTTGGTGAGGATGTGGGGAAAAAGGTACACCCATACATTGCTGGTGGGACTGCAAATCGGTGCAGCCAATTTGGAAAGCAGTATGGAGATTCCTTGGAAAACTGGGAATGGAATCACCATTTGACCCAGCTATCCCTCTCCTCGTTCTATACCCAAAGGACTTAAAAACAGCATACTACAGGGACTCAGCCACATCAATGTTTATAGCAGCACAATTCACAATAGCTAAACTGTGGAACCAACCTAAATGCCCTTCAGTAGATGAATGGATTAAAAAAAGTGTGGCATATATACACAATGGAATTTTGCTCAGCAATAAAAGAGAATAAAATCATGGCATTTGCAGGTAAATGGATGGAGTTTGGGAAGATAATGCTAAGTGAAGTTAGCCAATCCCCAATAAAACAAATGGCAAATGTTTTCTCTGATATAAGATGACTGACTCATAGTTGGGTAGGGAGAGGGAACATGGGAGGAATTGATGAACTCTAGATAGGGCAGAGGAGTGGGAGGGAAAGGGAGAGGGCAGGGAGTTAGCAATGATGGAGAAATGTGATGGACATCATTATCCAAAGTACATGTATGAAGACATGAATTGGTGTGAACATACTTTATATACGAACAGAGATATGAAAAATTGTGTTCTATATGTGTAATAAAAATTGTGATGCATTCTGCTGTCATGTATTTAAAAAATAAAAGCAATTAAAAAGAAGAAAGCATTGTCCTTCCCCTGGTATAATCAGGGGCTGATAGAATATTTATGTAGCATGATGGGACATTGGTGTGGGTATTTCCTGCTTGCCCAGGATTCATAACTGGGGGCTTACCAGCTTCCTCTCTATTGTGGTGGGGGTCAAGATCTACACTTTGAAGTTACAGCTATACAATATGGTAACTAAGCAGCACTCAACACAGCAGTGTTCATGGTGTGAAGCGCTGTCCCTGTTCCTAGTAGGACAAGGAGAGGTTGGCCTCTAAGACTAGTAGTTAGCCAGGATGATTGATTGCTGTAAGCACTAGAGCCTTCTGTTTCCATGGAACTTTTCAGGAAGTCAACTTCTTTTAGGGAGGCTAGCCAGCAGGGGTTCAATCTTGTACAAGTTAACCCTTAGTACTTATTCCAGATTCTTCCTGAGAGGTAAACTAAGGGTGTCTGAGATTAGTAAACTTTAAATTTACCTTTCCAGGACAGGTAGTGAAGAAAAAGAGACTAGAACAGTCTTGTTGACAGTAAAAATACACATGAGTTTAGTAACCACAACTCTCATTTTCACTGATTTGAAGTTATACAAAAATTGTCTTATTTCCACTTACATTTTGTCAACTGTTGGTGCCACCAGTTATTTTGTTTCTTGAATAGCTTTATTGAAGTATATTTGACATATCCCAACTGCAAATATCTAAATTGTACAAACAGTAGTTTTGAGGCATGTTCACACCTGTGAAACCAGCATCACCAGAAAGATAGTTAACAAATCCAACACCCTACAAAGTGTCATGCCTCTGTAATTCAGCCCATTCTTCATCACAGCAAATGTCTGTTGGGTGTTCTGTTGTTTGTTCTCCACCTAATTCTGAACTCAAAATTAAGTTTCATTCTTGCTGTTGGCGCCAGCCAACAAATGTTGCCTGATTTCTCTGGTCTCAGTTCTTAGACTTAGTTGCTCACACTCACTAGTCCCCAGTTTCTGAGCCATAATCCTCATTCCTACCACCTGAAAATTCTTTCCTCACTGCCTAGCTGTTCTTCCTGAGTTGGAAACCTTTGCCTGGTCATAGCTGTCTCCGCTGAGTTCCAACTTGTAGCGACAGATATGCAGAAAACATCAGCCTCCATCCTACCCTGGCCTCCCCAGCCTACCTGGTCAGACTACTGAAATCCTAGCACTATAGTTTAATCCCCATGTCTTTCCTCCTATGTTCCTATTAATTTTGTATTTAAGTGGCTTCCATGATAAATTATATTTTTTTTCTTTAGTCCTCAGAGTTCAGAACCTAGTAAAAACCTAGTTTAGGTTTAGAATCTAGTAAAATAAGATTTTTCCATTTAAATTCAGGATCAGTGTTTGGAAAATTATCTCTGTACAACAGAATCATCTACATTTATTTAGTTAGTGATGCAAGATGAATGCCATTAGTTCTGGAAGTGAGAATGGAAAAAAGAAGAATACCATGCTCTAGCACTTTGGATATAAGCACTCTTGAATGGGACTGAGAAAGCCCAGTTAAAGAGTGTAATTACAATGGGGGCTAGGGAGAGCATGGGAGGAATGGAAGAACTTTAGATAGGGCAAAGGGGAGGTATAGGAAGGGAGGGAGCATGGGGGTAGGAAAAATGGTGGAATGAGATGGACATCATTACCCTAAGTACATGTATGAAGACACAAATGGTGTGAGTCTACTTTGTGCACAACCAGAAACATGAAAAATTGTGCTCTATATGTGTACTATGAATTGAAATGCATTCTGCTATCATGTATAACAAATTAGAATAAATAATTTTTTAAAAAAGAGAGCATTCATTAAAAGTACATATATTTAAAAAATATGTATAAGTTGGACTTATTTATAAGTTAGGCCAATTTATGATGAACTATAGCTGTGACTATAAAAATATGCAGTCTACAATATAATATTATGATTACATATCCTAAAGAAATAGTGTCTTTAAAATCCCTTTAAAATATGAAACAACTGTTATTCCTATCAGAAGAGACAAGAAATTTTAATGGCAGCAAGAACACTTAAGTTGGATATATTAAATAACATTGGAACAGTGCGAATGGTTTAGGCAAGAATCTTTGAGTCTCACTGATGACATGAGCATTTTTTCTTAGAAAATTTTAGAGATGCCATTTGTAAACTGAAGGCTATCATAGTTAGGGAAATGGTTAAAGTTGAAGTTGGCTTACACTTGTAGGCTGTGTATTTCAAATGGGAGTATACACTGTAGACAGAGATGTATGGTGAAAAATAAGGTATTTACAGGGATGAATGAATGTCACAAAATTAAATTTCACATGCTTTCTATTTGTGATCCTAAATTTCAGTATCTTTATTCAGACTTGATGATACTCTTTCAGATTTTGGTTCAGGCTATTTTCACCTTAAGTAGAAGAGGGATTAAAATGGAGGGAAAGGACAACCACCCCCTGTGACTCCAATGTTTTTTCTGAGCAAAGTGGCTGCTCTTAGTTTCACCTCTCACTAGTGAAATTCAACAGAAAGAATTTCAAATTCTTTAGGGCCACCTCTAGTGGGTTTTCTCAGTTGGTTGAAAAACCTCAAAGTGAGGATTTAATTAGGAATTTAACATTGGCTTCGAAAAAGAAGTCACAGTATCTAGGTATTTCACAGAGGGGAGAAGTTGAGCCACTCACAAAAGAGTTTCCTGCTAAAAATTCTTCAGTGGCATGGAGTGTGTCTTGCTAATTGGGGTGATGACCAAGATGACGCCAATGGCCAGCCCTTTGCCCAGGGTGGCTGCCTCCATTAGAAATGGCAATATACCCTTTTTGTATACTCTGAAAGGCGCCCAGTGGGGAGGCCAGAGGAGCTACTGGCAGCCTTTGTGGAGAGGGCAGGTCTGGGCAGGCCATGGGCCAGCAGGTCTGAGAAGCCACCTGCTGACAGGGCCTTTTTTTTCTATGAACAAATCCAAGGGATTCCATTAGAGAAAGTGCTGCTTCAAGCATGCCTTGGCCACCTTTAATGATTTCCAGGGAAGGAAATGAGTCTCCCAAATCAATTATGACACTCAATTAGGTTATTTAGGCTGATGTATCCCAAGTGAAATCAGAGGATGGGATGTGTGATTTAATGGCCTACAACTCTCTGGTCTTCAGGGCCCAGAGACTTTCAGGTTAGTCTTTTGCTAATATTCCTATAGTACTGGTGAAGTGCAGCTCAGTGCCAGCCCAGTCCTGGACACAGAGTGAGTGCCTTATTAACCCTGTCAGAGTGTAAATCTCATTGCTTCTTTTTTCTCTGGATTTGGTTGGTATTTAAGCACTTGGGAGACCAGGAGAGCTAGGTGTACATATTTGACATCATGAAAAGATACTAAAGATGTCTAATATACATCTTAAATTACTGATCCACATTCTAAACCACATAGGCATTTTTTTTTTTTTTTTAGAGAGAGAGAGAAGGAGAGGGAGAGGAAGAGGGAGAGGGAGGGAGAGAAAGGGAGAGAGAGGGGGAGAGAGAATTTTTTAATATTTATTTTTTAGTTTTCGGTGGACACAACATCTTTATTTTTTATGTGGTGCTGAGGATCGAACCCAGCATCCCGCACATGCCAGGCGAGGGCATTACCGCTTGAGCCACATCCCCAGCCCAACATAGGCATTTTTTAATAGCAAAAAATGATCAATTGATTTGTTATTCTATGAGCTCCTTTGATAAAGAATGCAGGTAGAGGGAAACAAAGAAACAAAGCTAAATCAATGCATGGGAGTCACACAATTCCTAGAAGATAATATCCTTTACTCCTCCCAGTATAAGAATATGCTACTAACAGGGGCAGAATGTTTATGCACAAGTATTATATAGGAGACCAGCCTGTGACCAAGTTGTCTTTCCTAATGCACAACATGAAGATTCTCTTGTGGTTCTGTAGCTTTCTTATGTGCTTCTTATCCTAACAATGTCCAGTGTCTCACAGCTACTACAGGTCTTATCATTTCAGGGGTGCTATAAATGGTCGTTCCAATGTGTTCAGCTAAAAGAAACTCAGTTAAGGACATAATAGAAGATTAAAGCCCAACTCTAAAACTGACTGACTCCTTAAGCCATGATCATTGCTCACTAAAGCAAACGCTCCATATACAACTGAAGGAGATGCCTTTTTCTTATTTTACAAAAGTATCATATGACCTATCAGGTATGATAGGTCTGGTAGTTGTATATAGTTGTTTTTTTATGGATGTCTCTGAAGTACTTATAATAATACAACAACTTCACTGAAAATGTTTGGCAGGGTTATACCAGAGGAAACCTCAGAAACAGACAAAAAGAATAGGAGAAATGCAACTTCTAAATTAAAGGCCCAGTGTTTTCCAGAATTGAGGAAACATGAACTCACAGACACAAGAAGCATGATAGATGCCAAGCAGAATAATAATAAATAAAAATCCCACGCCTGGATATAATGGTGAAACTGTAGAACACCAAAGTCAAAGGGAAATTTTTTTAAAGCACAGGAAAGAAAGAGATCCACAAATTACAGGTAGAGATTCACCACAGCAATAAGGAAAGCCAAAACAAAACAAAACAAAACAAAACAAAAAAAACAGTGAAATAATATTTTCAAAGCACTGACAGAGAATAACTGCCAAATTTACATTCTCAGTACAATCATCCTTCAAGAATAAGAGCAATACAAAGATATTTTTGGCAAACAAAATTTCAGGTCATCACTAAGAGATCTTTACTGGCAAAATTTCCAAAGGGTAATTTAGAAAGAGAGAAAATAATTCCAGAAGGAAATCTGAGACACAAGAAGAAAAATGGACAAGGAAATATTAAAACATGGAGATAAATCTAAACATCATCATTTGCATGAAATAATAAGAAAAATAATCTCCAATTTGATTATTTAAAAAAAAAACAGAAACATTCAAGATGGAAAAGAGGGTAATTAGAATTATAATAATTTAAGTATTAAAGTATTTAAATATTATAGTACTTAAAATATTTTAAAATTGTTTTAGGGATTTTCCTTGTATTCTCTTAGATAAAGTATCGATTACTGATTTTGTTAGATTTACTTGCAAAATTTCAAGGGTAAGCGCTAAAACAGAATTAGATGAATAACAGTAAATCAATAGAAAAAAATTGAAATGAAAAACAAATACTTAATTGACCCCTTCAAAAAGCAGGAAAATAACTAGAAACAGAATAGAAAATGTATATTAAACAGAAGATACAAAGTAAGATATTAAAAAAATAAGCTAAAATATATTGGTAATCATAGTGTAATTGTATTAAACTTGACAGTTAAAAATAAGACTATCAGACTAGATGAAAAATAAAACTCACTACATATTGTCTATCATCAGTGCAACAAAAATATATCAAATACATGAACAGTTGAAAATAAAAGGAAAGAAAAGAAAACTATGTAAATAGTAATAAAAATAGAGCTGGAGAAACTATAATAATGGCAGACAAAATAGACTTTGAGACAAAAACCATTCTTATGGACAGAGAGTGTCCCAAAATAATGGCAAAGTTTCAACTCCCAGGAAGATCTAACAATTCTAAAATCACATGTAACTAATAAAACTGCTTCAAATTATATAAATGAAAAGTTGTTAGAAACAGAGAAATGGACAAATCCTTTCTCATTGTGAGCCACTTCGAAATGCCTCTCTCATACTTGGTAGGGCAAAGAGATCTTTAAAACATTAGTAGAGATGTTGAGGTATTTTGTTGTTCAATAACTTCATTTTTTAATGAAAAATATATGTAAGTACCACTGTGAACATAAGGAATTGATCTAATTCCAAGAAAAAGCAAAGAAATCTTATGCTTTATTTAAGCCAAAAAGCCACATTCTTGATATATATATATATGTGTGTGTATATATATATATATATAATTTTCATTATGCATTTAGAAATTTTAAAATTGTTTAGGGATTTTCTACATTACTATTTCAATTTCATCCCCTGATCTGTGAAATCTATATACTTTAAATATAGTAATACATAAGACTTGAATAACACAATTCAGAAGTTTGATTTAATGAACATATAGAGAAATCTGTAGCCAATAACTTAAGGATACATACTTCTATGAAATTCATAGAATATTTATGAAAATTGACCAAATGGAGCAATTCTCAAGAAATTTCAAACAAATTGTATCTGACCACAACAGAATTAAATTTAAAATCAGTATATAAAAATCAATTACATGTATTCAGAAATAGAAAAATGTAAACCCTAAATCCTACTTTATTTGAACAGAATAACAAAGAAAGCTAAGAATAAGTAATACTAGCAGCAAAAACTTGCATGGTTCTTACTACTTACTGACTTGTTTCTGTATTCCTTACATATATTAATTACTTTACTCATGACAACAGCCCTTTAGCAGGATACAGATGTGATCTCCATTTTAATGATTAAGGAACAGGCTCAGAGAAGTTACCTAAGTTTGCACAATTAGCAAATGGCAAGATTCAAACCCAGACACACTGGTGATTCTGCAGTCTTTGCCACTATTCTTTATTATGCATTTCTCAAAAGACGTAAAAGATCTCTGGGAAATCTATAAAACTTTATTATAAGACAGTTACACCTAATAAATGTCTTATAATAATGTCTTCTGATTGGAAAGACTACATTTCATTAAGATATCAATTCTCAATTCTCGCCTGTAATTATTCCTCAAATTTAATGCAATTTCAATCAAAATACTTGCAGATTTCTGCTAGAAATTCAACAAATTGACTTTAAATTTTATATGAAAAGAACAAATGGTCAGTAAAGCTAGAACACTACTCCAGAGGAAAAATAAGGTGAAGAGATTTGCCCAACTTGTTATATATTGTATTAATTAGCTAGTGTGATATTGACACAGAAATAAATTTGACCAAATGAATTAGAGAGGAGAGAGAAAGAAATTCACACAATAATTATCTAGTATATTATAAAAGTAGTACCGCATATCTTTGGGTCTAGAAAAGACTTTTAAATAAATAGTATTTTGTATATTCATAAGGAAAAATTGAATATACACTTCATATTATATGCAAAAATTTATTCCATATGATTAAAATTTTAATGTGCAAAAGCAAAAGACTAAAAAAAAATTAGAAGGCATCAAAGAATATTTTGTTTGACCATATGATTTTAGAGAATTTCTTAAACAAGACATAGAAGGTATAGACCATCAAAGAAAAAATGGATTATCCAACTACATTAAAACATTTGTATTCAACCATAAAAATTTGAATCCAGATTAGTGATTAAATAATACTAGGGAATTCATAATTTTATTAGGCATGATAATACTATTAAGTAGCTTTTGTTTTTATTTTTTAAGAAGTTTGCTTGAGAAATATTAGAGTATGTTCTAGTGAAATAACATAATATAAAAAGGTTGATTTCATAGAAATAGCAAAATAGTGGTCACTAGAGGTTAGAAAGGATAGGGAGGAGAGGAGATAAAGAGAAGTTGGATAACAGGTACCAATACAGTCAAATGGAGAAATAAGTTCTACAACAGTGGGGTAACTGTAGTTTACAACAATTTATTATACATTTTATAAATATCTAGAACATTTTATTACACATTGTATGCATGTAAAAATCATCACACTGTACCCCACAAATATGTAAGGTTATTATGTGTCAATGAAAAAAATAATAATTTCAGGGAAATAATAGAAGAAAACACACGAAATGAGATTGGAAAAAATATTGATAGTGATTAAACCTGGGTGGTGGGTATATGCAAACTGTTTTAAAATTTACTTATTTTTGCATATGTTTTAAAATTTACATAATAACAAGGAAAGAAAGAGGAGGTAAAAGAGGAGAAAGAAGGATTCTAATTCATCCCAAAGCACGGATGGTATTAGTTTCAGTTCACTAGGTAGTAGAAGCCAAGATGGAATCAGAAATAGACTTGGAGAAAACATCTGTGAAGAACAAAGACTAAAAGAGCAGGAGTATGTGGGCAGAACCTTGGATCATGATGGAACTCTGTTACCTGGGTAGAAGGCACCTTATGCTTCAGTGCTACGCTGAAAAAGTTCTGATCAGGTTTTAGTACCTACAACATGCTCAGTCATTGTCTTGGAGCAGGTGATCCCAAAGGTGATATATGAAGCTTGTCAACAAATTACCTTTCTCACAATAGGTTTTTTTCTGAACAAGGTACTGCCATGGTTGCCACAGGCACCAAAAAGAAAGTGAAAACACAGAGGAGACATTCTCAACACTATAAAGAATTCCTGAAAAACTAATAAAAGTAAAACAAATACAGAACAGAAAAGTAGACAAAAGACAAATAGGCATTTCACAGAAAAATATGATACATATAGCCCATAAATATATTAAGTCTCATTAGTAATCTGGAAAACGAAATTCAATATGAGTTCATACTCCCAAGAGTGATTCTGAAGTTGAATATACCAAAAGTGTGCAATGTTATAAAATAAAAGAAACACTCCATCTATTGCTGGGGGCGGGGTGCGATAACTGCCTTTGGAAATCAGTGTTTAGTTAGTGAAAGAAGTTGAAAACAAGAATTCACAACTCAATAATTCCACCCTAAGTTATGTATCTGCATTAGTTTTCTATTGCTTCTATAACAATTGACCTCAAACTTGGTGGCTTAAAACAACATATATTTATTAATCCTATGAGACAGATGTCTCTATGGATCTCGCTGGACTAAAATTAAGGTGTTGGCAGGATGAGTTCCTTTCTGGAGGATGTAGGGAAGAATGTTTTGTGACCATTCACTTTATTGGCACAATTTGGTTCCTTGTGGTTATAAAACTAAGGTCCTTATTTGATTGTAGGCTATGCAGACTGAGAGCTCTTTCTGATTTCCAGAGGCAACCACATTGCTTGGCTTGTGACTCCCTTCCTCCATCTTCAAAGACAGCAATGACAGGTTGAGAACTTCTTGAGAAGCTCTCTCTGACCCATTCTTCTGACTCCATCTTCTGCTTTTAAGGACTCATAATTATATTGGGCCCACATGGATAATCCAAGTTAGTCTTTTTATCTCAAGGTCCTTAACGTTAATTGTATCTACAAGTTCTCTTCTGTCATATAGTCAAAATCTGGAAATTAGGACTTGGATATTTTAGGAGGTTACTATTTGACCTATGCAGACATGTGCTAGATGACATGATCAGAGATGTTCATAGCCATGTACTTCGTGACAATAAAAACTGAAAATAATCCAAACGTTCATTAGTGGTAAGATGACTGAATAAATTGTTGGTAGTTCTATCAGTGACTCTTCCTTTTTCTCACCTGTCTTCTGGAATGATATATAAGTCTTTAACATATAATAGAGGAGTGATCAGTAAGTCAATTGAGGATTGATAATAAAATGAATTAGAGGGGAAAACAGTCAGATGACATTACTCTGGCTGTACCCTGGCCTTAAAGGATGCCTTGAAAACCCAGGTCACACAAAACAGCCTGATTCAGGAATGCAGGCCCACCTGATGATACTCATTATCTGTATGATCCTTACTCTGGATTCCCTTTATTATATGCTACCTGCTTGTTACCTGCCTCAGATCTACTGGTCACTTTCTCCATAATGGACTCTCACTCACTGCCCAATTCCTTTCTTGGCCCCCAGGGAGCCCTTCCTCTCATACCCTATTACTGGGACTTTTCTAAAACATCTGGTCTGACTAGTCCACCTGCCTACCCATTCCTATATAATCCAGAATAACAGCTGGATAGGAGCCCACAGAATAAGTATGAAAAGGACTTCTAGACTATGTAGATTTTTTAATATATCCTGGACAAAAAGCCATTTCTGTGCTTTTGTTGGCCCTTTGACTTTTTTTGGACTTAATAGCCAGTGTCAAGTGCAGGATGATACATAAAGTTTCACTCTATGAGTTAATAAAGCATTCATCATGTTTACTTATATTCAGACTGAAAATGAAAAAAAAATTGCAGATTTTCAGTTTGTGTTATGAACTAATGAAGTATGATATCTGCCCATATACTAATTAGAAATAAATAAATATGATAAATTCTTTCACGACTTAGTGAAAATTCTTTGAACTCTGAATTAACTGTATACTTTCAAAGAAGTTTAGTCTCACAAACAAAATTTCCTTAATTTCTCCTACTACCTTGCTGGGAGATTGCTGCTATTAAGAGCTTTCAACTGGTGTAGTCATTTTCCCTCTGAAATATCAAATGATTTTGGTGAATAATCTTTACCTATATTATCACAAGGATGGTCAGACACTCATTTTGGAAATTCTAATTAAGTCTACTGAGACAGTGTGGCCAGTTCCAATTTAGGGGATGAGAGAACTCCTAGGCTCTTATATAAGGGAGTTATGTAATTTTTTAAAATCCTAAATCAGGATAACTTTGGGATTAAGAGGGAACCCTATTTAAAATGCCTCTCAATCCAGGATGAATGAAGGTTCCCCTTTCTCTATTCTATACTCTTTTTATGATCAATTTGTTCTATCACTTATGCCACCTATTTCTAGGCCATTTGAAATTTTCAAAGAAGTATCCAGTCAAAATGGCAATTATCAAGAATACAAGCAACAATAAGTGTTTGTGAGGATGTGGGGGAAAAGATATACATTGCTGGTGGGACTGCAAATTGGTGCAACCACTCTGGAAAGCAGTATGGAGATTCCTTAGAAAACTTGGAATGGAACCACCATTTGACCCAGCTATTCTGCTCCTCGGTTTATAACCAGAGGACTTAAAATCAGCACACTAAATGACACAGCCACACCAATGTTTTTAGCAGCTCAATTCATCATAGCTAAACTATGGAACCAACATAGATGCCCTCCAATAGATAAATGGATAAAGAAAATGTGGAATATATACACAGTGGAATATTACTTAGCCTTAAAGAATGAAATCATGGCATTTGCAGGTAAATGGATAGAGCTGGAGAATATCATGCTAAGTGAAATAAGCCAACCCCCCCAAAAAAAACCAAGGCCAAATGTTTTCTCTGATTATGTGGATGCTGATCCATAACAGGATGGAGGGGGCTGCAGACGAATGGAGAAACTTTGGATTGGGCAGAGGGGAGTGAAGGAAGGGGGTGAGGGGTGGGAAGGATGATGGAATGAGACGGACATTATGTACATGTATGATGCACAAATAGTGTTATTCTACATCATGTACAGCCAGAGCAATAAGAAGTTGTGCTCCATATGTGTAAAATATTTGCAATGCATTCTGCTGACATGTATAACTAATTAGAACAAAATTTTAAAAAGTATTGGTCATAGAAAGATTTAAGGATCATGAAAAATGTCTTTTTTTCTGAAGAGCTCACCTTGACCATTAAGCCAAACTGACGCCTAGAAAGTAGACCAATGGACATATGGGGGTATTTGAAATAGTCATTCTGTATCCTCTTTACTTGCTTCCACCCTGCTCTCTGTTCAATCCAGTTCCCTTCAGGTAACCCACATTTACAATCCCATAATTTGACATCTGCTCCGTAGACTCAGCATTGGCATCTGAGCGCTCAGTTATGAACCCTCAGGACTTCACAGGTGTTGGCTTCCATCTTCCCTCTGGCTCTCCCTCAGAAAGGTACCTCTCCCCCAGCCTCCCTCTCATAGCCAGCTGCTAGCCCAGCCTTCAGGTTGGACAGCCCCCTGGCCTGCCAAATAGTAGAATCAGATATAACTCTATCATAGACTTCTCTGCAACCTGAGAGCTTACTAAAGGGTGAAAAATGTGTATGTGGTAGTGGTGTTTCAGGAAAAAAGAGATAAAAGATGATATATTGTAAATGTATATAACCACTTTAAAATTATGCACTTGGGTTGGGTGCAGTGGTGCATACCTGTAACTCCAGTGGCTCGAGAGGCTGAGGCAGGAGGATCATAAGTTCAAAGCCAGGCTCAGCAACCCTGTCTCTAAATTTAAAAAAAAATTGAAAAGGGCTTAGGATGTGGCTAAGTGGTTAAACACCTCTGAGTTCAATTCTGGTACAAAAAAAAAAAGAGAGAGAGAGAGAGAGAGAGAGAGAGAGAGAGAAGAAAAAAAAATCCTGCACTTGGATTCCCATTTTTGTTCACTGCTCAAATTATATAGCTAAACTGGAAGTGTAATATAGGAGCTTTGAACTTTGGGGAGAGTAAATATAAACAGTTAACTGTCTTTAAATAGGAAAATACTTTTTGTGAGGTGGTACTGGATTGAATTCAGGGGCACTCAACCACTGAGCCCCATTCCCAGTCCTATTTTTTTGGATTTTCTTTAGAGACAAGGTCTCACTGAATTGCTTAACACCTCGCTTTTGCTGAGGCTGGCTTTGAACTCACGATCCTCCTGCCTTAGCCACTCATGCATCTAGGATTACATGAAAATATCTTTTAATACTTAAGATTTACTATGGTTATTTTTATTTAGGAATTTCTCCAATTATTTGCTAGATGGAAGATCAGAATCATCTCCACTAAAAAAAGAGAAAAATATTATGCATTATTTATTTGTGGTCCCTAACAATGGCTGCACATTGATTAATAAAAGGAGATTTAAACAAATACTGATATATGTATCCTGTGCCTAAACATTCTGAATTATTTTTTTCAAATATGTCTGTCTGAGCATCAGGAGTTTTAACACACTCTGAGTGCTTCTAATGTACTGCTAAGGTTGAAAACTATTAACAACAGCCTGAATATGTGTACACAGGTCCTCATGACTCTTCACAACAATCCTATGAGATGCCAGCACTGCAGATGAGTAAGCTAGGGCTCAGAGAGTTTAAGTAATTTACCCATAACCATGCAGCTAGTAAGAATCTGAAACAGAGTAGAGGATAGGAAAGGCAGCAGAACACAACAGACACTAGTATGACAATATGTAAATCAATGGATGTGTAACTGATGTGAGTCTGCAATCTGTATATGGGGTAAAAATGGGAGCTCATAACCCACTTGAATCAAAGTGTGAAATATGATATATCAAGAACTATGTAATGTTTTGAACAGCCAACAATAAAAAATTAAAAAAATAATAAATAAATAAAAAAAATATATAAAAAGGGCTGGAGATGTAGGTCAGTGGTAGAGCACCCCAAGTTGTCCTCCATACTACAAATGAAAAAATAAACTATACACATTATACATAAAAAAAAAAAAAAAAAAGAATCTGAAACAGGATTTCAAATCAAGTCCATATGACTTCAAAGTCCATGCACTTAACCACTAGTAAGTGAGGAAAAGCTGTCATTGTGGGGAAGGACAAAATTAAACATGGATAAAGACCTGCTTAGCAACTTCAATTTCCCAATCCAGACACAGTCACATCTTAATCTCTAGGACCAATCTTGACATTGAAAGCCACATTAAAAGTTTACCCAGTACACCTATCAGCATTGAACCTTTGATCTGGAAACTGAACTCTTGCCTTATGCCTATAAACTAAGGCCCTGATGTGCTCCATACCTTATTAAGAATGAACATAAAACATGTGCAATGGAATTGGGAGTCCCAGGTTTGATGCCTTCTCCAGCTAATGCATCACTGTGACATTGGGTAAATCAATGAACCCCTTTGAGTCTCCACATCTGTAAAATGTAAAAGTTAAAACCTACATTGCAGAGTTATAATGAGTAATGAAAAGGTAAAAAATTTTAAAAAATAACATAACATCCAGATCATAGCATGCTCACTAAAAAGTATATGTAACCAGGTGTGGTGGTGCACATCTGTAATCCCAGTGGTTTGGTGGGCTGAGGTAGGAGATTGTGAATTCAAAGCCAGCCTCAGCAATTTAGTGAGGCCTTAAGCAACTCAGCAAGACCCCGTCTTTAAGTAAGTTATTAAAAAGTGCTGGGGATGTGGCTCAGAGGTTGAGTGCTTCTGGATTCAATCCCTATACTGGGCGGGGGGGGGGGGAGAAAAAAGTAAATGCAGTATGATTTTAAAAATCAATATGTTTGTTTTCACCTGCTGTCCTGTAAGTAAGATTGTTGCTTTACTCTTTGAAAAACAGTCAGACTACTGCCATTTCAACCTAATTTTTGAGTCTTAACTCCAAAGATGTACAGCCCAACCCTGTGATGCCTGAGGCTTTCCTTTCAGAATGGCAGTCTGATACTCATAGTCAGACCATACCTCTTCCATTCTCTTTTACCATGCTCCTCCTATTTGCTTCCTAGAGATACTGGAGGATTTCTTGATGCAGGGGCCATGTCCATTTAGATCCTTGCAGGTCATCCATCTCAGGACCTATCCAGATCACCCAGGTGGCACCAAGAAGAATGCTTTTTCAGTTTCCAAATTTCCAGTTCTCTCCTCTCTGCCCAACTTAATCTTTCCATCACAATACATATTATGACTTCTGCCAAGTGTAAAGCACAATGTTAACACATTGATTTGTGCATCATAAACTCAACACAATTAGTTTAAAATTGGGGCTGAAGGGTAAGGCAATTCTTCCCAGTTTCCTCAGAGGGACCTGGCCTAACCCAAAGCCACAAATTTGGTGGGGGCAGAATCCTCATTTATTCCAATCATTGCATAATCAACATAGATAAAGAGACATAATTCTCTTGAGAGATTTTCAAGGTCCTCCTTAAAGTGTGTTTCCCTCACTACTGTGGTTATAAACTATGGCCACAGCCTCAAGACCAAATTATAGCCTTTGGTGGCTGGTTTCAGTCTGGTGGTTTCAGCAATGAATTTGGAGTCAGGAATCCTGGAGTCTCAGCCAACTATTCCTTGGGTAACCACATGCAAGTTAGCTGCCCTTGTCTCAGTTTTTCTATCAGTCAAATGGGGTAATTTTTCCTTCCTTCCATTTACTTCAAAGGCGTATGTAAGAACAATTAATTACCCCATAGCCACATAAACTTGGAACTTTCTATGCAGTAACAATGCTATTGTCAGCTTTTTCCTTCACATTGTAATCATTTAATCTTGGGATTATTTTAGGTTTGGATGGCTAAATGTCACAGCTGGAGTTTCATTCAGGGGTGTTTTTCTCTAGGGTCTCTGAGCCACATACCCAACTGCCTTAGTGCTGGCCGAGGGAAGCAAGAGCATCTTCCAAAACATTAAACCAAAAAGCCTGGATTCAGCCCAAGAGAACAACATTGCTGCATCACACTGGCGGCTTTCTTTAGTTCCAACCACTCAGACTTCCCCATAAAATAAGCATTTGCCATTTGCAAAATACTGTAAAGAATATAGTTTGGGAATGACAGGTAAACAACACTGGTTAAAAGTTTTCCATTTCCTCTTCCTATCCTGTATAACACCAGTCTATCTTCATCAGACCTGTTGCTATTACTTACACTCCATATTTTAATGATATTTAAATACTGAGAAATTCTATTAGCTTCTTGCCTACAACTATTAACAAACCTATTGGAAGTGGGAACCAAATAATACTTTTGGAGTAACTTTAAGAAAGAAATAACTAAGCTTGAGTTCTTATACCTAGAGAAAAGAAAAAAATTCTTCCATTAGCAGATATATTTAAAGGTACTTAAACAAGTTATTATTTATATTAGATTTTTCCTCTTTTGTATTGCTTTGTGAATGTCATTCTGAATAAGAATATAAGCTCTTGACAGTTTAGTAAAATATATTAAAGTGTTGCCACATATGTAAATTATGAATACATTCAATTCTGGCTTTAGAATGGTTTACTGACAACTGAAATAGAAAAAAGAAGAAATAAGGAGGAGGAAAGAAACTTCATTGTACTCATTCTTTCCTGCTGTAAATAATTACAGTACTGGGGATTTTAGCCACTTATAGTCCACAAATTTAAAGAGTGGGTTCCCTTATTAATGCTTAAATAGACATGTCCAAAAAGGACTAAGTATTTCATGTGGCATAGTAGATCATCAGATCATCAATAAGTTATAGGTTCAGCATCCCAAGGTCTTAGTACTGCTACTAACTCTGTGTAACTTTGGATAAGTCACTTAATATTTTGGGGATTCAGTTTTCTCATCATTACAAGTTGAATTGTTTTCCTCCCTCCCCCTTTACCCAAAAAAGGTAGGTCGAAATTCTAACCCCAGTACCTCAGAATGTTTAAGACATTGAAAATGGAGTCCTTGCAGATATAATTAGTTAAAATGAAGTAATACTGGACTAGATTGGTTCCCTGATGCAATATAAGGACTGTTGTCTTTATAAGAAAATGTTCATGTAAAAACAGAGACACACAGAGAGAATGCCATGTGACAACAAAGGCTTGCATAGCTGCAAGCCAAGAATGTTGAGGACTGTGAGGGAACCATTGGAAGCCTGGAAGAGGCAAGAAAAGATTCCCTTACAGGTCTGAAAAAGAGCATGACCTGAGGACACCTTGATTTCAGAATTCTAGAATTTCAGATTTCTAGTCTCCAGTATTGTCAGAATTTCTGTTGTTTTGAGCTACCAAAATTTGTGATCCTTTGTTATGGCAGACCTAGGAAACTAAAGCACCTATTTTTCAATTGAAAGTGCTGGACTATTAAAGCCTCATCTGGAAATATATTTGTATTCTAACTCAGGGTTTGTATTCTAAACTTTTCCCCTAAAGAGTTACATAACATATGTAAGGTTTTGCATGTTATGCATTTTCTGTCACAAATATTCAACTCCTGCTGATTGAACACTGCCATGAACAACACATAAATTAATGAATGTGGCTGTGTTCCATTAAATTTTATTTACGGATGCTAAAATTTGAATTTCATATAATTTTCCTGAATCGCAAAATACAATTTAAAAATTATTTTTCCTACCACTTAAAAAAAATGTACAAACCAGGGCTGGGATATAGCTCATTTGATAGAGTGCTTGCCTCACATGTACAAGGCCCTGGGTTCAATCCCCAGCACCACACACACACACACACACACACACACACAAAAAGTATAAACCATTCCTAGCTTCCAGGCCATACAAAACCAAAATGGGGTCTGGATTTGGTTTGCAGGTGGAATTTGTTGAACTCTTTTCCAAGTTGTTGACAAGTATGATGCACTTGATAGAAAGCATCATAGAAAAGTAATATGCAGCCTTTTACTAAGGATACCTGAGTTAGGTAACCTAACTTATTATGGGTGATAATTATTGTATTCACTGAGGGGTATCTCTCTAAAATAAAAACATTTGTTTTTTTATAAAATCATCTGAAATAATATTTCCAAATGTAAACAACATTAGTAGTCTTTAAAAACTTCATTTCATTACTTTTATCTATAGCATTCAAAGTTTGTAGGAGCATAAATATGAATAACAAAAAGGATCACCATTTATTGAAAATTTGTAGAGTGACAGACATTTTGCTAAATGCTGTACACAATTATCTCATTAATCCTATAATAACCTACAAATTACTAGCCCCTTTCTTCTGATGAGGCTTAGAAAAGTTATATGCCTGAGGCCAGACAACTAGAACATAAAAGAGCCAGAAATGAATCAGATGATGCTAACATCACAGTTTCTTATATAAACCACTATCTATACTATTGTTAATTTCTTCTTAGGGTTAATTTTAAATTTCTACTGTCAAGAACATAAAATTAACAATAAAATCCACAACCTTATTACTAATAATTAATAGAATCTGTAATTTATAACAATAAGAGGAAAAAATATAACACATTCTAACATTAAATTAGATCAAATAAAAATTTTACTTATTTGTCACAAATACTGGAATTATGTGAACAAATGACCTAAACTTAGTCTTAAAATACTACTTAGCCCTGGGAAAAACAGAGTACAATATAAAACTAGATAGTGTTTTATATTATACTCTTGTCTTAACACCCAATGAAAGAGAATATTAAAAAAAAACAACAACACTAAACCTGTTGATAGCATGGGTGATTAAAGTCTTCATTCAGATGTATTGACAGATGGCAGAAAAGAGAAGAAAGGATCTAGATGCCAGGGAGATGGAGGATGGTGTAATCAAATACAAAACCATCTGGATCCTGTCTCTATGTAACCTAGTGTTTGTGTTTAAGTTAAGCCTTTTGTATCATCACCTGACAGATCAGACTGAATTTCTAACCTAAAGAATTCTTTCAGCACACACAGAAGAGCAAGGTATTCTTTGAAGAAATTATACTTAATCTATATAAAGGTTAAGTCAATGAAAAAATTATTAAAATGGTAGAACAGGATTTGAGGGCTTAACCTGCAAGGATGCCATCATGACTGACACAAGGAGAGCATACAGTATGTCCTATATACAATGTTCACAGAATGCAAACCTAGAAATCTGCTTTGTGTTACTTTCTAATAAATGTCAATGGGGCAAATGTGTTTATAACTTGAAATATAGGGGAGGGAATTCAGTAGCTTACCACATGGAAATACATACTCCCTGTTGATTGTAGGAAAATGTCAAATCAGTTCAACTGCTCCAAGGCTTTTGGTCTTCACTTCTGCATTGATTAAGCCACAAACACCAAGAATAGCAGGACTCATGGATTTCCATGAACACAGTATTTATAGCTATTTTGCAGCTAGACAAACTAAGACACCTAGAATAGACAACCTGCTTTAAAACAAGTTAGAAGTGAGAGTTGGCAATAAGATTCTAGTCCATCCTGAAAAGTACCTTTCTTGAATGGCTGGATTATGAAATTTAATTTTGGTTCACCTGAGTCAGATTGCCTGGGTTTCAACACCAGCTTCTTTACTTACTAGTTGTGTGACTTGAATTAAATCACTTATCCTGTTTGCCTGCTTCCTCATCTGCAAAAAGGGAATATTAATACTTAGAATTAAATAAAATTTAATTTAGATCACAAATTTATCCAGAGGTAATATGGGTTAGTATATACTGTTATATATAGCTATATATGCTATTTAACTATATGCTACAGTTATTACACATAATAATTAATTAAAAGTTACTAGTTCTTTGCCTTCTATCTAGGACTCTAAAATTTAGAAGTCTATCATTATTGTTGTTTTTAAAGAAGATATGGCTTTCTACTGAACTCTGGTGACTGGAACAATAAATGATATCACTTGCAAGTAACCCTCTTCCACAAGGCTGCAGGAAGTATTATGACCTCTTATGCTAACCATAATCCTACCTGCAGACTCATTTTCACGCACTTTGAGATAGAAATGACTACTGCTGACTAACTCCTCCCTGTGCATCCCAGTCCTTTGTAGTTATGTGGTACCGTGAATTCAGTCATGTCAACGGTCTATTAATAACAGAAAAGCATTCCATGTCCTTCGCTTTTGAAGGACACCAGAGTAGACACATGTGGAGATGGGGGTTCCTCTATTGGACTAAGTTACGAAAAAAGCACAGTTACCTAGAAGAAACTGCGTAAACAAAAAGCACAGTTACCTAGAAGAAACTGCGTAAACAATAAGCTTTAAGGTATCAAACCATCATGATATGGGTGCTGCTTTTTACCACAGAGTAATTCTAGTCCATCCTGAAAAGTACAAAGCACTTATATTCCACCTGAACCTCACATTGCCTCTCCCTTCTCCAACTTCCACCTGCCCCATCCCTTTGTCTGATAGGTTTCTTTTTAATCTGAGATTATGACTCCTCTGATCCTCAGAGAAGCTTACTGGTCATTTTTCTAAGTAGATCCTACCAGAGCTGCTATACACAGTTATGAAGGTTGTACTCTGTACGAGAGAATCCAGCAAAAACTCAACAAACAAAAAAAATCCACAGGGACTGAAATCTATCCTAGCTCTACTTGCCAAGTTCAAGTAGATTACATTTTCCTAAATGAAGGAAAGACATATTCTAATGTACAGAGAGACATTGCATAGGGTGGAAGTGGCGCTGCCCCTACTGACAGAGTCCCACTTTCCAGCTGTGAAACAAAGGCCTAAAGATTCAGTCACTGACACTTCAACTATGATTACAGTAATGATAACTATGATATGGCATGGCTATTCTGTTGCCTATCTCTTTGCCTATTGATTGAATGATTGAACTACCTAGATATTCCTGCAAAGAAAATGTAATTGAAGAAGGAAACTGTTCTTGCAACAGTTCATTCTCCTATGATAGGGCCCACCACAGTCTCAGTTACCTATAATTTGCCTTCAATTATTTTTGAATTGGAAATTAAATTTAAAAAATCTTTACAACTATCTAATACCTGCTATGAATTAACCCTTTACACTCACACTAGCTTAATGAAAAAACATAAGAACTTTCCTTTAATTTCCTTCAAGCTACATTTTCCAATTTTAGAGATGTTATAGAAAGATAAAGATCTCAAATTATGCTACCCAGTGCCTTATTCTACCTATTCAGTTTTCTCATGATTGTTTTACATTTCCCTTGTCCTTTTCTCCTGATTTAGATGACAAATTTATCCAGAGGTAATGTGGGATAGTATATACCATGCCTATCAGTGAACACATTTATTGTTAAAAGGGAAATTAGAGAGTCACTGCTCCTTCCATTAGGAATCCAACAGTTATGCTTCCCTTATTTTACACAGTTTCCTTTTACCACATTAAATCCTTCAGTCTTCCTTTCATGTTACTTTAAGACACTGATCAAAATCTTTTGTTCCTATTTCCTTTCCCTATAAAAGAAAATTAGATTTGTTTTCAGGCTTTAATCCTGCTAAGATAAAGTGAATCAGCTCTGTTTTCATTACTGTCCAGTCTGTTCCATCAATCATTGAAGGGAATCACTAAAAGCAATCAGTGAACAAGGTCAACAGCACTCAGCAGAGGGCCAGTGCAATGGTACTTTAGCAGATCAAAATGAACACTGGCAACAGGATGACAGTGCTTCACAGCCCTAAGAGGCCCAGGACAGCTTCTTAGGAAGTCCTCTCTAAATGGATAGAAGATAAGCGAGGAAAGGAAATGATCTTTATTGCATAACAGGTCTCCTGATACTAAGCTTATTAATTTAACAAAGAGTTAAAAGGTTCACTTGGGGATTAGGGTTATGTTTTCTTGGTACAGTAACTCAGGTTTGGGACTTTGAAACAAAAAGCCTAGACTCACAGATTCTGTTCTTCTCTAGCAGTTTGTGTTGTCACTTCAAACAAAGAGTTGCAGAATCAAAGACAGACATAGGTGATCTGTGAGGGTTAACTGTTTGCAAGCAACACAAACCAACCCTCACTTTTTTTTTTTTTTTGATGTTTTTTAAGATGGGAATTTATTGCAAGTAAGAATTATGAGAATTGGTGATGAGGTTTAAGAGTCAACTTAAAAAGAATAGGATGCAAGATAGATACTCTAGTGGGGAAAGGCTCTGAAACTATTCAGTGGTCTGGGGTGAATGAATTCTGACACTTTCCTCCATATTTGAATCCTTCCATTTGAGAAAGAAAGTCTCACGATAAAGTTTAATTGGCCTACCATATATAAGCCTTCATTCTTTGGTCAGGTTTGGATAAAAGACCTTGATTTTTAGCCTCACCAATACTGAAAAAAAGGTGTTGAGGAATAGAATGGGGAAGGGAGGTAGTGTTAATTACCCTTAAGGAAATCAGGGTGTTATTATCAACATAAGTCCCTGGTAGCCAAGATGAAACCAATGTCCATTATGGTATCAAAACAAATTGTTTTAACCCTAAAGGCCAGGAGTCTTCTACTAAATTCAGCATTAACATCACATAAATCACATGTAGATTTTTCATGTGTAAACTACCAAACGAGTTTCAGTAAGCAGTATAATATTTGATGCATGGTAGCTATTCAATAAGTATTTATTGAATGAGTATTATTCTCATCCTTTCCTTTATGTCATTTCTATTTCCTAATATCTAGCATATATTCTGTATTCAAAATTGATAAAATAGAAATCACTAAAAGACAACGCTTAATGCAGTGGGAAGAGTGCTATATTAGAATCCTTTCTTGCTTCTACCCAATGTGACCTTGGGAATGGGTCACAACCATTTGGGTTTATTTCCTCATCTATAAAATGAAGTGGTAGAGGTAGATGCTTTTAAAGACTCTGCTGAATTCTGTAAATCTAACATCATGGTCACAAATATATAGATGACAGAGACTTTACAAACTTAGAAAAAATGTTTATAATTTTCACAGTATGAAGCAGCTTTACCCTGAATCTGGAAAGAAAGTAAAACCTAACTTTCTTGGTGGTATTTAGGAGAAATTGCCAATATTGTAGAAAATCTAGATCACTGTTATCAAACTTTAAAAGAAGGGCAGCAGAATCAATTTTTCAAATGAAATCTTACATTGAATCCCAATGTCTAAAACAAATAAAGGTCAAAGTACTCTGAATGAAACAAAGGAGGTGTGCCTGAAGTCCTAGTCTTGCACCTTTTCTTACAAGTTCTGGGCAATATCCTTTGCTGTCATCATTCATCTAATTCCTGATCATCCCTAGATTTTTCTGTACTGTGAAACAATTTTAAGATGAGATTATCAATTTCATTCACACAAGAAAAATTAAATCAAAGCTTTCTATGGGAAAGTAGAGCCAATTTTGTGGATCTATCAACAATTTTAACTTGAAAAACAAAGTAAAATCTAACAATAATTAGTTAAACTCCTACATTACTGACTAGTAATATGTAGACTATTTTATTAAAGTTAAGATTTTGGTTCCAAATCCCCCAAAATAACACAAATTACAAATACTTATTTAACACATTATAAAATATAAAGAAAACTGCAACATATAAAACAACAGCTTTTAAATTTTGTTTACAATTTTGATAGATTTTAGTAAATTAAATCAGGCATGGTGACATATACCTGTAATCCCAGTAACTTGCACAGCGGAAGCAGAAGATTCGCAAGTTCAAGGTCAATTTCCACAACTTAGTGTAGTCTATCTCTAAATAAATAAGTGGTGTGGGATGCATCTCAATGGTAGAGTGCTCCTGGGTTCAATCCCTAGTACTGAGATTTTAATAAATCATCTTTCTATATAATTTTTTTCTATAGTCCTACTTCAGAAAAATGATGCATACACCTCTGAAGCCAAAGTAGTTTCATATGAGGCCTTTTAAAAATCATCAAGTCAGAACTTTTCTAAAAAAATATTAAATGACATGACCCTCTCTGGCTCATGGTAAGGAACTTTTTGGCCTTAGCAAAAATGAACACTTGTTCTGATTATAAAATCAGTGTTCTATCCATTCCTATACTTGTAAGTATCATCAAAATCATTAAGACCCATACTACTAACTTGAACTAGGGTTTCACACAAAACACCAATGAGTCCTTGAGAATGAACTTTGTTCCTTGTTAAAGTCTTATCCTTGTTAAAGTCATCTTTATTTAAGGTACTAATGTAGATAAAAGCACATTGTTTTACCTTAAGGGATTAAGCTTGAAAACATAAACAAGAACCATGTGATCAATTTGTTGAATAGTTATTGAGCTTTAATGATGCCATATTTTGGTCAAAGTAAAAAGCTATGATTTTTCTCTGAGACATTTCACCACAGGCATCAACAAAAGTATACTTCATAGTCATTAGGAATCCTACTAACCTCTTTTGGCAAGGCATAGGTTTGAATTATCTAGGTACAACCAATTAGATATGAAATGGCTTGTTATATGAATATGTGCCTTACAAATAAGAAGGAAGGCAAAAGCCATCTCTTTTGTTATAAAAGGTCTTCAGTGTTTTCCTATCTATACTAATTCTGACAAATTTCCTTGGTCTCCTGGTTTTAAGAGTCACTTTATAGCAAATATTTAAGATATACCAAGTATAGCCTTGGGATATAACAAATGGTATTGTTGCCCTGCCCCAAATCCTTTTACCCTTTCCAGGGAGAGGAGCTCCACTTTCAACTGTCAGCAATTTTAAGTTTCTGCCTGAACACTTTCTCTGGTAGCTAGAACCTACTCTGCTTTTACATGGGCCATACCAGAAGATGCTGGGGGTAATTTTTCCTTCTCAGAGAAACCCTCCACCAATGACTGACTGAAGTTGGTAAATACCCTAGCTCCTTGGATGGGATAACTCTAAGTTATATTGTATATGGCCTCCCAAAGTTCCAAGGTAGAATTAAGGTATAATTGCCTAAAATGGTAATTTGCTTCATCGATACACATTAGCTTCTTTCTTTTTCCTTCCTGCCTTCCTCACTCATCTGTCACCTCTGTAAAAAACTACATTGACTCCTATATCTATTCTAAGTTTACTTCTAAGATAATCCGAACTAAGACAAAGGGATTTAAAGATGAATACAATTTGGATTCTGCTTTTAAGAATTTCACTCTGAAACAGGAAGCCACTAATACTACAAACCGACAATAAAAATAATAAAAGAACTACACAATCTTAACATGTAAATACAGTTGTTGGCCCAACTGAAGATGATAATATTGCAATTTTAAATGTGCTATGTATCATTGGAATGTTGGCTGATGGTCCTTCCCATAATTTTAGATATTATTCTCACTAGGGAAAAGCTGCAAGACTACCTTTAACAGTTATCTTGATTAAGAAGCCGTTTTACCTTGTTGCCATGCCATATTGTTTTAATACTTCCAGAATTCTGGACTATAGCAAAAAGGTAACAATGGTAGGAGTATTACAAGTTTCAATTTCATGACAGCTATGAAACAAAAGGGAAACCAGAATAATATATTGATTCTACCTGATTAGAGAACGCATATATAGTGCTATAAAGTGAAATTTTTCCTTACATCAAACTATTGATATTTCATTAGTCTCCAATGCAACTATATGAAGAACAAGATGAAATCAATAACCTGACTAACACCATTTTTTGGTTTCTGACACTGAAGGAAGTTCATTTACAGTGCAACAGTAATGAACAACAACAACAAAAACAGGTAGTATTGCTAAACATTTCCCAGAAAACAATGTGTCATGAAGTAGCATCTTAGACTAGATGAGGACCGCAGGCATTCCAGGGAAAAACTGGTGCAAAAACCTGATTCAAGCAACTAGGTATTTGAGTTGCTGTGAGTTTACTCAGTTTCTGCTCAGGTGACTTGTTTACTAATTTATGTTTTACTCTTCTGAAATGATCAAACTAAGACAGTACGGAAGTCTGAAGCTAGAATATGGCTCTTATAAACAGTTTAGATGTTTCTATTGCTTTAAGAAGCACTGACAGCATTTAAAAAAAAGGGTAACATGGTCTAAATTTCAGAAAGACCCCCACCATTTTTTTTTTCAGAACAGATTATAGAGAGGAAAAACAATAAGTGATCATTGGAATAGAACCTAGTGATGATGGGTAGATTAGGATACTAGTAGTAGGGGTTAATTCTGGATAAATCAGATAAAATATTTCTGGATATAAATAACCAAATATCCAACCTAAGGGTATTATATATTTTAAAGAAATAGAGCCGGCTCAATGACATCCTCAAACAATCTTGTACTTCCAAACTTTTTAATCATTATCAACCTGGAAGCGTTGTTAGATGATAACCACTAACAATGAAAACTAAATGCCCTCTTATTTACATTTAGAGGGAGAGGTTGGCTTCATATAGCTATTTTATGAGGTAAGACTCCTTTTTGCCAAATGATTTTAACACCTCTTTAGTTCCACTGGCCCAGAGTTACTCAAATCTGTTCTCTGCTCCATCCCTTATCCAAACACTTGCAAGGGAGGTGATGGTTGTTAGAACTGGCTGAAGATAAAGTAGGTCCCACCCAGACTTGGGAATGGTTTTATATCATGTGGCCTAGGTGAAAGGATGGATACCTAAGTGGATAAAAAGATTAAGAAAAAGAAAGGGGGAATGGATGCTGAGTAGGCAAGCAGTGCTATTATTAACCATATGAAATATGCTTTGGAGGTAAGAGTTGACAGAGTTTGCCAATGGATTGGATACAAAGAAAATGGAGAAAGCCAGGAACGGTGTGGAACATCTGTAATCTGAGACAGAAGGATTATAATTTTGAGGTCAGCCTCAGCAACTTAGATCCTGTCTCAAAATAAAGAATTAAAAGGACTGGGAGTGTAGCTTGGTGGGAAAGTGCCCTGAGTTCAATCCCTCATACTCCGCCACCCCATCAAAAAAAAAAAAAAAAAAAAAAAACAGAACAGAGGATTAAAAAACGGTTCTTATATTTTTTTGCTTCAACAACTTGATATAAAAGGTGACATGGGGAAGTCTAGAGAAAAAATCAGGTTTGAGGACAATCAATTCTGTTTTCACCAAGCTAACTTTAAAATACTTACTAGACTTTGCAGAGGCAATCAAAGTTATTAGCTGGATATAGTTTGGAGTTTCAGGGACAGGCCAAAACTGAGAAGATGGATTTGAAATCATGTATATTTTTTTTAAAAACAATTATCACTGATGACTATAGAACATATGGATAAATCAAGAAGTAAATTCAGGACAGTCTAAACAAATCTGGAGTCAAGATGTAGAGGTGGAGTAAAACAGGACACTTCAAAGTACAATAAAACGCAAGACCAAACCCACACACAGTATCATATATGTGGGTAGAAGGAGGGTGGTGCAAATTGTCAGCTCCCTGCCAAAAGAGTGAGATTCACTGCTCCTCTCAACATGGAAGCGTAGGACAGAAAGGCTCTGAGTAAATTTTATAAATTCACTGTAGACCAAAAAACATCATTAAAAGCAAGACATTAGTAGGATATCAAATAATCTTTCAAAAAGGAGTTGGACTAACCTCTAAATTAAACATTTAGTGGGAATGGGATAAAAGAATCCTTTGCCACCTCTAAGCCAAGACTGAGAGAAAATGGCAATAATTACATCTACAATTTGATTTCAAATGAAACTGAATTAACAGAAAATTATTGGGAAGTGGTTAGAAAAATTATAAGGCAAAAGGGGAGTCATCAGTAAGAGAAATATTTACGTCTGCATCAATTAAAAACTTCTACAATGGAGCAAATTTGCAATAAACATTTATTTTGTATCTACTAAGCTAAAATTTAAGGACTTATGTTTAAAAGACTATAATAATGCTGTTGAAAGAGAAATCCAAAATTTATAGAATAGTCACTATCCTTGGGTTGTTTTTAATCATTTCATAGCTGAGTGAGATTATGGGCAAACTACTCACCTTGGTGCTTCAATTTCCTTATTTGTGAAATGCAAATGACATTGTCTCAGAGTTGTGAAGATTAAGACATGAAAAACTTAGAACAATGCCTGATACATAGTAAACACCATGAAAGCATTAATTATGGGGAGGTAAGGAAACTTCCATATAAGCAGTATCATGTATAGGTTTAAAAATAAAACAAAAAAATTCCAAAGAACTTACCAATCAATCATCAAATGTTATTTAATCTTTAGTTAAACCCCAAGTACTTCACTTTACAAAATAGGAAAACTGTTGCCAGTTGTTTTGAAGCTTGCTCAACAGAACACAAAGCTAATAAGTGGCCTAATTATGCCTCCAATCTTGATTTAACACCAGAACTCTTGTACTTTCCAATATTCAGGAAACGTGGACTCTAGTTCTATATGTACAGGATTGCTAACTAGGCAATCCTGAGCCCTTTCACTTCCTTAGTGTCTGTGAGACTGTTTTCTATTTGTTAAAATAGAAATACTAGGTTCCTCCTGCCTGCTTCACAGGGTTATTGTGAAGATCAAAATTTAAAGAAATCTATAAACTGTAAAATTCCATAATTTTTTTCAGATGCCAGACTAGTCTCACTTCCTACCTCTGATATGCTTCACCATCCTGATGCCAAATACCAATTTCCAGGTACCCAATCATTAACAAAGAAAATTGATGAAACCATATTATGGATAAAACACTTTGGATAAATACAGATAACCCATTAAAGTCTCTGCCCAATACCTATGAGGTTTCAAAATTGTACCTCATCAATTTAAACTGAAATCACATAAAGTAACCATCACTCTGGGTCCTGATCTGACATTGTAAAGGTGACCATTGTTATATGAGATCCAATGGTGACACTATCCGCTAACCAGAACACCAAAAAAATAGACCTCAAAATATTTCTTAGAATGTTGCTACATTAACATGACTGTGCTTCACTATACTTATAAAAACATAACTTATCTGTACAGGACTTTTACACTTCCCAAAGTTCTTCTGTGTTCCACATTCTACTTGATCATCTAGTAGTTCTGTCAGGGAGCCAAGGCAGGTTTATTCTATCTTAAGAGAAAACATATTTATATTCAAAATAATTTTGAGGCATAACATATTTTTAGGTCCTATCTTGGTGTCTGTTTACTGCATTGAGTTACATATGCTTTACGTTTGATATCACTCAACAGTAGTGAGTAATTCTATTGAAGTAACACAAGTTTGAAAATATTCCTTTAAAAAACCCTGTACATTAGTGTTAGTTTAAGTTTTATCAGAAAAAAAAAAATCCTTTTCAAACTGAATATCCAACTGACAACAGTATAGTAATAGCAACACTTTGTAGAATTTTCTCTGCAGTACCTGAGAATATACATATGTTGATAAAGTATTTTCAGCCCACTTCCCAAATGTTAAGAGAAGATACTATTGTTACAACTGTGATCAAACATTCAATGGAATGTAAATACTAAAAATACTAAACCATTAATAATATTGATGGCTCAGGAACTACATAAATTATAGCAATTTAAAATGACTAATATTTTAGAAACATGGGTTCTGAGAGGTCATCTTATAAATGTCAGTGAATACTGCTTAAGCTATCAAAATATAGAATAATGTAATATGTAAGAGGTACTTCATAAAATTGAACTAACATTTAATTGATGTGGCTTAAGGAAGGTACTGGATTGGGAACCAGATAAATTCATTTAACTTGATTCTCAGTGAACCAATTTTTCTTTTTTCAGTTCATAATATGAAATTTTAATGTCTCAGTACAATAATAAGGTTCTGGAAAATCATGACTACAGTGAAAACATCAAGAAGCCTGAACCAAATCAAGATTAGATCAAAACATTTATTTTGTGTTACAAAAACAAAAATAAATTCAAGCAGATAATGAAATAAACGTTTTCTTAAAGTATTTCGTCCTTGGTTCTCTGTTCTAGAATTTAGTATACAGTTCAAGTGTAGGGTACTTCAGCACTTCTTTTGGATGCTATGAAGTCTCCATCTTATAACCATGTTTCTCTAGTTCAGCTCTATAATAGAATACAAATAACAACACATCAGTAGGCATTTTTCACAATAAATCAAAGAAACATGATAAGAAATAATACCAGTAATAAATAAATGAGTTAAAATGGGGCATTAGCTTAAAATATTACTAAACTGCTTTATTTTAGACCCTAAAAATAAACCTGTAAGAAGGAAATTGGATGTGGATCACATAATACTAATAAAATTTTGCTTCCATTAGTTAATTTTATCTTCCTTAATTTTCTTATATATCATTTATGGAGAAACATGAGAGATTTATTATTATCCTCTAAATACCTTCCAAATACCACACAAATATTCTGTTTCTAACAAATACTTAAAAATATATTTTTGTTTGCTTGTGTTTTGGTGGTGCTAGAGATTAAACTCAGGGACTCAAAAATGGTAAACTACATTCTTAGCTCCTTAAACAAATTCTTAGAATAATTAACCTATAATCATCATAAGTTGTACATACATGAGAATAAACACACTCCTTTCCATATTGACATATCATATCAATTGTTCTAACATAGGAGAAAATTAATCAAATTTAAGGGTGTGAGAATTTTCTGTATTATAAATGTCATAAAATGTTAGACTTTACTTTCCTAATATTAAATGTGAGTGAACATCTCAAGTTTAAATTGGTATAAATGAACACACATTAAAGAAACATTTTTTGTCATTTTATCTATTTACTTTTGGTAGCAGGGGATTGAACCCAGGGGCACTTAACTACTGAGCTACATTCCCAACCCTTTTTGAGACAGGGTCTCACTAAATTGCTTAGGGCTTCGCTAATTTGTTGAGGCTGGCTTTGAACTTGTGATCCTCCTGCCTCAGCCTTCTGAGCCACTGGGATTACAGGTGTGTGCCACCATGTCTGGCTTGTCATTTTAAATAATTTATCCAACTTGACATATTAGTCATAGAGAATATCAACTGCAATTGTTGATTATCCTTCTATAAAACATTAGCACAAAAAAAGTTAAATCCTGTAATCAACTTTAATTATTTAAGTGACTATTCCAGATATTACCAGCAACTTTCCTACCACAATTCAGATTTTATAAAATTTTGTGATAAAATTATTGGAGGAACAGTCTGATATAACACTTTAAATGTAAAGTATGGTTAATATGTTCTATATCATTATATCCAGAAAGAAAAAAAATGTTATCTTGTGTAATATGGCTTAGATAATATTATATTGTCCAATGTAACCACAATGCGAAAAAACACATGGTTAAAATGACGTATAATATTTATTATTCATTTTCCAAAATTCCTTTACTTAAAAATTTTATAATACAAATGATGACCTTATTTCCATGATTTATATTAAGACCAGAGATCATTCAAATGATTGAACCTTGTCTTCTGCTTAGGTGTAGAGTATAGTGTGAGCTGGTGACATAAATGCTGAATTAGAAATCAAGAGCCCAGTGCAAGTCTCGAACTCTGGCCCTACTACTTTTGTGAAGTCTTAACTGAATTGCTTCATTTGGGCTCTTTCCCCTTCAATTAGGAAACTGAAGATTATAATATCTATCCTTTATATATAACATATCTCCCTGGCTTTGAAGGTTAAATAAGAGAAAATTATACAAATGTAATATAGCATTAACATAAATACTAAGGTTGAAGGAAAAAGCTAAAGATTTCTATTTTTTCTCATCACAGAAAGCTCCTCAAATGTTTCCTACAAGATTCTTGTTATAATTCTATAAGAAACGTGATTATCTTTGAATTTTATATCATTCTAAAATGTAATATTTTTCTGACTTATTTAGTTTTAAAACTCAATTAAGTTTTCTATTCCTTTTTAACAAGATCACTATCAGTTAATCACTTTCTCTTACTTTAATAACAACAAAGCCCTGGGAGTTCAACCTAAGACTTAAATAACAAGTACACAAAATGTATCCTTCAGGTTCATGTCTATCTGCCTTACTGATAGGAAGTGGTCATCAATTATATTTATAAAATTGTTTATGAACACAGATGCTGAGAAAACCCTCTAAATGAAATTCTTAGAGAATATGCAAAATTCTTTAAGAACTTAAAAGTATAACAAGCCAGAAGAAAAAAATTGAGGTCACTAAGTATAAAACAAAAACACAGTAACAGCATGAGACTGCTGAATGGAAAAATCCAACAGAGACCAAAAAAGGGGGGAAAGAAACCTGCACAACTGGAATATTACAGAACACACAGTGAATATAAGACTATTTAAAACACACAGTAATAGCATTCCTTTTGCAAACCAAACATGAAAAAAAGACTAATAACAACAATTAGGTTTTCAGCTTTATCACAGTGGCTATTTCTGATCATTCAGGAACTACGAATCTTCTTGGAATTTTCATATAAGGTGATAGAGGATTGGAAAAAACCTTATGATACAACCTATTTTTACTGATAGGTGGAGAAATTATATAAAGTCAGGAGGAGCAAAAAAATACAATGACTCTTATTTTGGAGACAAAGATGACCTTATGCTATTTGTTTAAAGTCATCAGACTGAAAGAGGAAAAGGAACATGGAAAGTAGGCCTACTATATTGAGTTTTTGTTTAACATACACCATAAACACTTTACATATATTAACTAATTTATAATAAACTTATGAGTAAAGTAGTAATTGTTATCTGCATTTTATATCTGAGAAAAGTTGAGTCAAAGGAAATTTAAATGACTTGATCAGGGTCCATGTAACCATGTAGCTAAATAAGAGGCAGATCCAGCATAGGAAAATATAGGCAGTATGAATGAATCTAAAGTCTAAGCTGTCTCTCAAAGTTAGATGGGATTAGGGATCAACAATGATAGAAAATAGTAAAATGTGTCCTTTACCATGACTGATGATACATTGAGGTTCTCCATGCATTTTACAAAGACCAAAAATAATTTTTGCAGGAGACTTCTTAATTACAACAAAAGTTTTAAAACAAAGATTATCTGTGTTATTTAATATAATAGTCATAGTGACTATTTAAATTAAAAATTTAGTTCATCATCTGTGCTAGCCAGATTTCATGTAAACAATAGCCATATGTGACTAGTAGCTTCTGTTCTAGATTGTGTAGCTCAAAGAACAATCCATTATTATATGTAAGTTCCCCTTAGTAGGGGGAAAAAACTCATAATTCAAATGGAGAAATAAAAACACTTTATCACTAGTGGTCATGTCACAATTTATATACTTACGGAAATTAAGAAAACAAAAGGCAAAAACACAACAGAGAAAACAGAAGCACCTGGAGGCGTATTATAAAAATAGTAAGTCATAAAGAATAAGAATACATGGATAATGTTTCTAAGCCAGTAAAAAAGGGCAAGAGGTGATAGTGATGAAAAATTCAATTACTGATACATTTACTACTAAAACCCCTTATCATAATATTCACCAGTGTTAAAATTTTTAAACGAAAGATGTTATTAAATGACTAATGAAAGATAGAAAAGAAACAAAATCTCATGATATCTGATCTTTTTGAATGACAAAGGAAGAAAAAGTCATTTAGCCTCAAATTTTTAAATTCCTAGAAATTATCAGGAAAGAAAAACTGTTACATAATTAAGAACATGAATACAGCTCAACAGCATTGGAAAGCCTCAAAATAAGCATTCTAACAGGATAATATGACTCCAAATGGGAAGGTGCTTACTGTACAAGAAAAGTGGCATTCTCTAATGTAGTTCAGTTTTAAAAGCATATAAAAACAGAGATTAATGAAAAAGAAGGCATCTAAACTCCTATATATAGAATAAACTCTAGTTCAGAATGGATTGAGATTCATAAAAAGACCAAAAAGGGCTATTTTAAGAGGCATATACTGATCAAAGAGAATGAGAAAGGATAGGTCCAAGGACCTATAATGTAATGTTAACAGATTTTAGAGAAAAAGCAAGACTGTTCAATAGCTATCATTCTTACTTTGTCCATAAAACTATAAAAGGAAAAACATCATTAAGACACAATTGAAAACCAAAGTGCAACAACTCCAAACTGTATAAAAGTAGTTTATAATAAAAAGATAAAATTAAAAACCTGAGTCAGAGATCTTTGAGAAATCATGGAGAACTATAAACATATTAGAATAACAGTGAAAAGTAAATTGTACTATTTCCAAAAAAGAGAAAAAAGAAATGGATAAATTTGTTATTAGTCTTTAGTAAAATTCTAAAGAGCCTTTAGAATATAAGGGTTTTGAACCCATTAAAAAACAAAACAAAACAAAAAACTGCATTGCACAAAAAGCAATATTGTATCATTATTAAAAATAAATTTTAAACCAGGGAATGACCCAGCAATGCCTATAATCCTAGAGACTTGTTACACAAACAGAAGTTTGAGGCCAGGCTTAACAATGTAGTGAGACTCTGTTTCAAAATAAAAATCTCAAAAGGACTAAGGATGTGGCTCAATGGTAAAGCACCCTGGATTAAATTCCTAGTACCATAAATAAATTAATCAATCAATAATTTTTAAAAATTAATTATAAAGTTATCTTACTTTCCTTTGAAATAAACAAGAGACCTTCTTTCTACATCTTGTTTTGAGCAAAGCATGTGACAGATTTAGATATCCTTAAGGTCAAGATAGATAAATATAAGCTGAATCAAAATTACAATTAGACGGAAAAGAAATGTCTATTCAACAAATGGTCTGAGGACAGCCAAATATATTCACATGCAAAAGAATGAGACTTCTACTTCATTTCATATATGAAAATTAACTCAAGATGAATTGTAGCTCTAAATGTAGCTAAAACTCTTTTGCAAGAAAACAGGGATAAATCCTCATTATCTTGAATTTGGCAATGAATTCTTAAATGGGACAGTCTTAAAATCATCGAGTAACAAAAGAAAAAATAAACTGGGCTTCATTAAAATGAAACACTTGTGCAAAGGACACTATGAAAAGACAACCCAACAGAAAAAAAAAAAGTATTTGCAGATCACGCATCTTATAAAACTTGAATACCAAGAATACAAAAGGAAGTTTACAACTCAACAACAAATGACCCAATTTTAAAATGGGAAAATAATTTGAATAGACATTTCTCCAAAAATGGTCAATGGTCAATGCTAATAGTCAAGAAGCACACTAGAAGCTTAGTCATTTAGAGAAATAAAAATCAAAAGCACAATGAGGCCAGGTGCAGGGGGTGTGGGGGTGGTGATGCATGCCTGTAATCCCAGCAGCTTGGGAGGTTGGGGCAAGAGGATCATGATTTCAAAGCTAGTCTCTGCAACCACGAGGTGCTAAACAACTCAGTGAGACCCTGTCTCTAAATAAAATACAAAACAGGGCTGAGGATGTGGCTCAGTGGTTGAATGCCCCCGAGTTCAATCCCCGGTACCAAGAAAATAAAAAGCCTTTCCTATCCCCAGCAGAATACAACAGACACTAGTATGGCAATATGTAAATCAGTGGATGTGTAACCGATGTGATTCTGTAATCTGTATACGGGGTAAAAATGGGAGTTCATAACCCACTTGAATCAAAGTGTGAAATATGATATGTCAAGAACTATGTAATGTTTTGAACTACCAACAATAAAAATTAAAAAAAAAAAGCACAACGAGATTCCACTTCACAGCTTTCACTTATAAGATGGCTATAATTTTTTAAGAAATTAAAAACAACAAGTTTTTGTGGAACATTTGGAACATTCATACATTGTTAGCAGAAATGTAAATTATTCAGTCACTGTAGAAAAAATTTTGGCATTCTTCAAAAAGTTAAACCTAGAATTACTATAAAACCCAATGATTCCACTTCTAGGTATATACCCTCCAAACATGAAAACAGATAAATACATGTATATCCATGCTCACAGCAGCCACTATTCATAAGAAATAAAAAGTAGAAAATTTCCAACAACTGATAAAATCTATAAAATATGGCATATCTATACAATGGAGCATTATTCCACCACAAAACAGAATAAAGTATTGATAGCATGCAATCATGTGGATGAATTTTAAAAACATTATACTAAGTGAAAAAGATGAACACACAAGAACACATTGTATGATTCTATTTATATGAAATGTCCAGACCAGGCAAATCCATACAGATGGAAAACAGATTAGCAATTGGTAAGGGAGGGGGGAACTCTGCATAGTTACTGCTTAAGGAGTATGGTATTTTCTTTTGGGATACTAAAAATACTAGAACTAAATAGACTGAGGTGATGGTTGCCCAATATTGTCAATGTACTAAATGAACTGAATTATAAACCTCAAAGTTAACGTAATAGATTAAGCATCTTTTGAGAGGTCAATTATCTACATAAGTTATATATTCTATACTCAAAATTAATACCGAGCTATAATAAAAATCTTGCTTAAAACTTACCGTAACTGATTGGAGAAGTCATCCTCTACGTTGTCATCATCCCAATTATCCTCCCAGACATGTGCATCCTCATCTTCATCTAAACCAGCCCAGTCTAAAAACAGAAACAGATGTCAAATATTTCTCATACATTATTTACACAAAATGAAAACTTCAGAAAGTGTGTCACTTAACATTCTTGCAATTCAAAAACTGTTAATAACATTTCTATGAAAAATGGAAATCTTTCTCCTTAAATCTCAGTTTTTGCTTTTATTCTCTCAATTCTTAAATTTGCAGCCAAAAAAAAAAAAAAAAAATACTACTTGCCATGAAAACTTTTAATTTCAGAAGGATGCTTACTTCACTGATTTTTATTTTAATTCATTTTTATAAGGCCTATTTTACAATCTTTCAAAATCTTTCTTCCCTTTTGGTGCTGGGAGTGATTTAGATTAAGATTTCAACTTTTCTTCATAATGGTCAGAAAATACATATGTAAACTAACACCTTCAGGAATTCTAGGCTGTAAATAAGGAATATCTATTGGGAAAGTAACACTAAGAACACAGAAGTTTTCAACCACTAGGTACACAAGAAGAAAGGAATATCTATCTATAAGGTGGTTCTCCTACAACCTAATGTCTAGTTATTACTTCTGTATAAAAAACCAAGGCAGCAAGCTGGATGTGGCAGCATATACCCATAATCGCAATGACTCAGGAGGCTGAGGCAAGAGGATCTCAAGTTTGAGTCCAGCCTTAGTACCTTAGTGAGACCCTATCTCAAAAACTAAATAAAGGTTAAAGGTACAGCTTGGTATAGAGCACCCCTGATTTAATCCCTAGTACCAAAATAATAATAATAATAATAATAATAATAAAAACCAATGGGCACATAGGGAATTATAAGTTGTCTCCAATACTCCTTTCCTTATGCTCTTAAACACTAATTCTTTATAACAATGTCTGGATTAGGAACACATTCTCAGTCTATGCCCTCTTCCCTCAGTGCTTCCCTAAATAATAAATTTTTTTAAGACTACATGTTTCATCTCCAAATCTGAATGCAGAACCCTCCTGTGAATGCTATAATTCTACATACAATTGCTCACTGGACACAAATTCAACAGAACAAATATTTAACTTTCTTCAGTTATCCTCACATGCAACCAATACACTTCCCTGGAAAAACACAGAAGCATTCTTTCAGTCTTACCATGTGCCAGGAAAGTCACCCCAAATTTTCTTCTCTATCATGACCAGGTCTGGTCCATTTCATTCCGTAAATCATATTCAAATCTATTCCTGTCTATCCCCATTACCTCTGCTCTAAATTAGACATTCACATCCTTTCTCACATACATACTGGCATATTCTAACAGGTCTTGCTTCTACTCTCTTGACTATGATGAAAATTTAGTTTCCAAGGCAATGTCACTATGTTCTCTTCATTTTAAATTAATCCATCCTCAAAACAAAAGATTTTAGGCATATCCTGCTCTTCCTCCTCTTAGATGGATCAACTTGCTAAAATCTTGACATAGCTTTGTTTTACACCCCACCATCCTACAGTACTATTTGTTTCAAAATAAAGATTATTTTAAATTGTTTAACATTCAAATCCAGCAGGATAACTTCCTGATAGTTATGTAACTTGAGGTACTCTCTCATATGCATTCTTGAAAACTGTATGATGAAGAATAACCAATAAGATCTTCATTTTTATTTAGGCCCTAATTTTTTACCTCATTTTTGAAACTGCTATGATTTTCTATTCATCTAGCACTTCATGTTGCTCCTCATCTGTCTATGTGCCACTAGTTGACCTGATTTATACTTATCTTGAATTTAATTTAAACAACATTCATTCATTCTCCCTTTGAATGAACCCTAGCTCCACTATTTAGTGGATTTAGGATCTGAGAAATGGAAAAAACAACATAAGTCAGGGATTTATTTTTAATGCCAGAAAGCACATCAAATGGTGCAGAAACCAACTTAAAGGAATAACACATTGAATATTTAAAAAAAAAAAAAATCCATGAGTCTATAGCAATACTAAAGAGACAAAGAGAAGACAGGACTGTTCTTGTTTATACCTACTATAAATGTTAACAGTGACAAAATTAGAAAATCACCATCTGCAAACTCTCAATGAAACTTAGGTAAAGATCAACAATGGATACTAAAATTATAGGGTGAAAAATGGTTGGGTAACAGGATAGACAGCTTACTCATTACAAAGGAAGAAATGGAAAGGCATAGTGGCCATCATCTTAACCAAGTGAGCTTAGCATCATTAATAACTGGGACAACTTGACACGGGTCCTTTATGTCATGTAATAAGAAACACTCATCACTTCTGTAGTACTCTGGCTAACAAAGTTGTAACTGAATCTAAGCATGAGGAAACCATAGGACCAGAAGGTGGGACTTACTACAAACTAGCTTGTTCAAATAAGTCAATGTCATAAAAAAAGAAAAACATCTAACAGCAACTGTTAGATTTAAAAGCACTGAAGTGATTAACAATCAAATATAATACAAATATAATATGCAAATTAACTGACCACAGGGCTAGAGGAAAAGTAATAAGACTTCTAACAATTGGCAAAATCTAAATATGGACTGTGTATATTTGGATGATATTAATGATTTAATGTTCATTTTCTTAATCATGATTGTGAAATAATTTTAGAGAAGAATGCTCTTAACTCTAAGCATGCATGCTAAAACATTTGAGTCAAGTGTCATTTTGTTAACAGCTTTCTTGGCAAATAGTTCTCAAATATGTATATTTTATATATAAATCTATACATGTGTAAAACACTTATTATTGAATATATTTTCTAACATGAGAAAATATGGCAAAGCATTAACAAAAATTCATGAATCTAGGTGTTAGTTGTCTTTAACTTTTCTATAATGTTAAATTTCAAATTTTAAATATGGGGAAATTGGTTTTAAAAAAAATCAGCCTGGAAACCACTCCCTCTGTTTTGTGTATCTCTGTATCACAACACTGATAATATTGCAAAATCATAATTATCAATCAATATGTTTATGTTCATCACTACCATTTGAGTTCCTTCAGAATAATAATTCTATCTTATCTTTGGAATCCTAAATTACAAACAGTACCTAGCAAATGCACAACATGGTTGTGAAAGATGGCTAAATCACAATTAACAATAAAATCAGATATTGGAATATTTGTTTGACTCCTCTCCCCTCCAGTAATTATGAGTTATACACTCTAAGCCATTAGTTTCATATTAGTAGTTACCTATTAGAAACATAGCTATAAACATTTCAATGTTAAAGGAAAAATAACCAAATAACAAAAGGTATGATTTAGGCTTTTATTACTATATACATATAGAGTTTTAGCTACTTCATGGTTTATAATGTGGGCATTTTATTTCAGTTACATTATATATTTAACAAAAATTTTTAAAATGGGGTATCATCATCATCATTTAAAAATAGAAGTATCTCCATTTACCTGGTCTCCCAAGCCAGAAAAGAAAAACTCTGGAAGCCCTTCAACTATCACAATCAATGATTTTTTTTTTTTTTTTTTTTTGTAACAGGGATTGAATTCAGGGGCACTCGATCACTGAGCCACATCTCTAGTCCTATTTTGTATTTTATTTAAGTACAGGGTCTCACTGAGTTGCTTAGCACCTTGTCATTGCTGAGACTGACTCTGAACTCTTCACCTGTCTTGGCATTTCTATTTCAATGCATCCCCAGTTTCTCACCTCATCTCTGTTCTTACTGCTACTGTATCAATTTGAGATTATTCCTTTGTGTGGTCTTTTTTCTGTTCCAGTTTTATGTATACATGAGAGGAACATTAAGTAAAGACAGTATGGGGGTACAGCCCAAGATGAAATTTTAAATTAAGAAGGAGCCTCTGGGCTGGGGATGTGGCTCAAGTGGTAGCACGCTCGCTTGGCATGTGCGCGGCCCTGGGTTCGATCCTCAGCACCACGTGCAAATAAAGATGTTGTGTCCGCTAGAAAAAAAAAACAAAAAACTATAAAATAAATATTAAAAAATTCTTTTTTTTTAAAGAAGGAGCCTTATATAAGACAGTAGATGTATTTCTGTGCAACATTAAATCAACAACATATTTTAATTTTTAAAGTTAAAAATGAATAAAGCATTTCAAATAATCCCAAATTTATTCTTTTAATTTGCTTTAATAAGTTATACATGACAGCATAATGCATTTTGATTCACTGTACACAAATGGAGCACAACTTTTCATTTCTCTGGTTGTATACAATGTAGAGATGCATCATGCAGTGCAGTCAAACAGGTACCTAGGGTCATGAAGTTCATCTCATTCCACCATCTTTCCTGCCCCCTCAAATTTATTTTTTATTAAAAGAAATCTAGATTCTTGTGTGTCAAACTTGTAATGGCACTATTGATCCTTTAGCAAAATAGCATTTATGATACGAGTAGTTATGATACTTCCTGCTAATTTCCTCCACTCTTGCTATAACCTATAGCTCTGCAGCTAATAATTTTACTGGACAGCTCAGGATTACATGTTTTTAGTTTTAATAACACTAAAATTTTCCTATATAGAAAGTGCATTTTATATTGCCATTAGAGCAAAGTTTGGCTTTATACTTCAAGATTTTATAAAATGAGAGGACTTTCTATCATACTCTTTTTTTTCAGGGGGGGGGACTAGCACCTTTATCACTATCAGAAAACAGTAAGAAAATATTTAATAACATTTTTTCTACCATCATTTCCCAATCTCAAACCCCAGGTTTATATAAATATGCTACTTGGGTTCAACCTAGAAACAGGAAGTCTCCATAAAAGTATCTAAGGAGTCTTTATAAAGATATCTAAAGGAGTTTAATGTTCAAAAAATATTGAATAAAGACTATATTTACATTCTTGAGTAAAAGGGTGAGACAGTCAAGATAGGAACTATTTTAAGATTCTAAGTCTAAACCACTACCAACTAAACAGGCTCCCCAAACTGTTAACTAGGTAACAGTTACATATATCATTACAGATGTTTCCCATCTGTAATGATATATAAAAAGTAAATGATCATGTCACAGATTAGAGTTTGAAATATATTTGACAATTTTCTGCTAACCTTATAGGTCTTTGAAACAATACCATAGAGCCTTAAATGTCTTTTAAAGCCTTTTTGGAAACAATGAAATCATAGTGTCCCAGAAACTTTTAATCTAATCATGATTTTATTTTATTTTTTTGAAAAAAAAATATGCTGACTTCAATATTATTATTGATTTAAATGTCTCTGTGCTGTTTTTATTTGTTTTAATTATGAGAGAAAAAGAAACTTGCTAATTTGGACCCAAATGCCTCAGAAAATCACCAACAAGAAATATAACTGAAGTGGGGCATTGTGGTACAACCCTGTAATCACAGTGACTTGGAAGGCTGAAGCAAGAAGATCCCGATTTTCAAACCCAGTCTCAGCAACTTAGCAAGGCTCTAAGCAACTCAGCGAGACCTTGCCTCTAATAAAATATATATATTAAAAAAAAAGGGCTAGGGATGTGGCTCATTGGTTAAGCGCCTCTGGTACCAAAAAAGAAATACAATTGAGCCAATAACTTGTTTTATGGAATGGCTACTTAATTTGAAAAAGTCAAAATTTTTAACAATATAGGAATGAGTGTCTTCTCTATTCTCTCCCACTCCTTTTCTTCTCTTTTAAGATTGCTGCAATTTTTAGTTCATCAAGCTGAATTTCGATGATCATTTGGCATATATATATAAAGCATCTCTTCTTCCTTTAACAATAATCTGGTACTATTTTTTGACAGGAAAAGGAAAGGAACAGGTAAAAGTTGCATTCTAAAAAAAAAGAAACTGGCTCATGAAAGGGGGAAAAACACTCGGGAAGGTTTTAGGAAGAGTGCACACAAAATTATTTATAACAATAGCTCTACACTTCTTTGGCATTATTATACAGTATGCCATAACTATGATTCTATTATATGAAGGTAGAAATGCTAGATTAAATTGTTCATTAATCATCTTATAAATGTGAATATACTTTTTAACCTTAATACCTATCCTAGGAATAAGATGCACTGTAGTCAAATAGTACCATACCATTCTTCCAATTGCCATAGATAAAGAATCAAGAAATAACTTTTCTTATGAGTGACCACTTATTAAGCATTTAAAGTTATTTAATAAGAACACTTATTATTAAAAAAAGTAATGTTCATATTAAATCAGAATCTGTTATCTACTTTAGAGGGAAACTTTAAATATTCTTCTTAATTTATTAACTAAGATCATGTACTGAATTTATTATATAAAAAGGTTAAGTGATGGTTTAACACTCACATCCAACAATCCTCCATACTACACAAACATTACAATATGTGTAAATTATAATACCTCTAAACTCTAAGCGAGTGCATAACATAAAAAGTTATATGACTATTTTAACTACTAAAGTTAGGTGATATCTCATAATAATATCTAAATTTTGTTTTGATTTTCAATTACAATATTGATAACCAGGTAATTTTATTTAATCACTCATTTTTACAGCCTTAGGTCCAGAAATAGCTTGTTAAAAAAAAAATGAACAAGATACATGATCAACGTCTAATGCCATCCTTCAATAAGTAAAGGACCATATAAAATACATACTTTACCTTTAACACTAAATGCATTGCCAGAATTGTGATGATCAATTAAATAAGCACACCTGTATTAGCTTCAAGGCGTTGGCCTCCCAGATGTGTATTGGTAAGAAAAAAAAAAAAAAGTACCATATTTTAAAGTCAGATTGCAAATAACCAATAACGGACACCTGATATATGTTTCTAGTAATTCTAAATTATTTAAGACTTTTCTTCTAAACTTAGCTTTCTTCACATCTGCCAGTGAAAAATTACAACCATGACTAGCTTTAAATTTCAAAAATCCAAGCTATCAAAGCTCTTACATACTTCATCTTAAGTATCACCTTGACCTTTAAGCATAAAAAGGGTTTTCTCTCAACTTAAAAATATTTTAATATTCATCCCCACACTTTTTTTTTTTTTTTTTTAGTTTTAGGTGGACACAATGTCTTTATTTTATTTTTATGTGGTGCTGAGAACCGAACCCAGTGCCACATACATGCTAGGCAAGCGCGCCACTACTTGAGCCACATCCCCAGCCCCCTACACTTCTTAAAGGCAAGAAGTACAGCACTCTAGAGAAAAGCACAGAGGAAATTCTAATTATTACAATAGGGTTGCAAATGTAAAATTCTATATCAATTTTCAGAAGCATCAATCTCTCATTCTATAACAATAAAGTTATTCTAAATATAAACAAATCAACTTCCTTTAAATAAAAATGTGCACATATATGCAGAATATTAGATGAAGAGAAATACACTAAACCAAATACCATCATAGGAAAGCGTAAGAGAACAACAGTTACAAACAGTTTTAATTACACTCATTAGTATGACAATAAAACCAAACCAAATCTGACCATTCTGAGATTAATTTACACTTGTTCCTGCTTAAAGTATAAAGCATATTAGTTTTTTCTAAGATTTCATTTCTGCAAGTTATCCCAATGCAAACACACCTATACCTTACATATCTAAAAGGCAATTCAAGAATATATGTCAAAATTTAAAATGTGCCTGGTTCCAGATGATGTGTCAGAGCCCAAGCCAATCGAGCATTCTGTGGAGGGCAGTATGGTGTGATGTGAAGAACCTGGAGAAGATGAAGAGGTCACCCACACTATATGAAAGGAAAAAGGGTGGCCTGGCGAATACTGAGACTAAGTAAGGTAAGGAGGGTGGCAAAAACTAAGTAAAGAGGAGGATAACCAAAGAGACAATATATTTAAGAAAATAGTAGCCAGGTTTCTCACCACTGAAGAAGGAGTTACAAAGGTAAAAAGGGGGGGGGGGGGACCAGAATGAACCCTGTGGTGCTGATATGAAATTAGAGATGACTGTGTGAACTCATGGTTTTATACATACACACCCACTTCTGTATATTCTCTAGTTTCTTCCACTTAGATGGTCTGGGAGCAGGAATATCCTAAAAGCAGTGAGCATAACTGGCATCAAGATTTGTCTTCTAAATATCATTCTCTACTAAAAGGTGGTTGCTCTGCAGAAACAGCTGATTGTAGGGCTGAAGCAGGGAAAGCAAGATTAGCTTGTAACACCTGTGTCAGAATGCTAGGAAATGCAGAAAGAATGAGGGGGACATGTCAAAGAGACACAGCTGACAGTTTGATGGGATTCCCTCATGTTCAAATGTACAATTATCCTATATAATGTACTTTCACAGAAGTAGCTAAGTAATTAACATGAGTCAATGAGCTAAAAGTTTATGAACAGATTTTGAACATAGGTCTGATCTACATTTATCATGCTTATTATTCCATAACCTGGGGTTCAAAAACTTTCTTCTTTCATACAATTACCAATAACAGACATTTAATAGGTACTTTGCCTTTCATGATGATGACTAGTTTTTTCTTTCAAAATTTTAATGATATGAATTCTCTCCATGTAACTAACTTAAATGTTTGGGATACTATTTATATGTCTATATTATAACATTTAATAATGGCAAACTGCAAAGTCCCCTGTGGCACTAGTTAAACTGGCACAGTATCTGAGTTGATATTGCTCCTGTCTATCTTCTATATGATTCTAAAGAACCCTTTTATTGATTATATATTCCAGTTAGTATACAATGTTCACATAAATAATTCTCAATGGCAATTCGTCCTTCTGCAAGACTGTCTATGCATGAGCACATATTCCTTGACTTCTACCCACTAGCATCCTAAACAATACATGCTATATACATACATATCTTATGTGTGTTTATACTATATATATGAATATAGTATAAACACACTAAATGCTGGCAGTTTTTTCATTCCCACCTGTCAAGTGAATGTGACATTGCAAAACATCCCTCTGGTGTTTAGACCACTGTTTAAGATGTCCTGCTTTGGTAGGGACAAGTAAGAGAGCCTTAGTTATTCCAGAAAACTGGCAGCTTGTTGTTGTTAGGGGACCACCAGATTGTTGTCCACCTCAAAAAAAAAAAAAAGATTCCCCAAAATAATAGTGTCTTATCCAGGAATTTTTCAAAGGGGTCAGGGATAGACGGGGAGGTAGATAGCATTCTATTCCTGATTTCTTCAGATAATACAGTAGTTTTACTGATTATAGAAAAATTATAGAATTCTTTATAATAGCACTCTCTTGCAAATGCTAGTGCTCCTTTGGCAAACTCAATTTCATTTTAAATATCCTAAAAAAACAAAGCAAGACAATCTTGCTGGCACAGAAGAGAATAAAAGAATCTAAAGGACCACTTATTTTCTTTCCACTTTTACTTTCATCCTCGTCTAATTGTCAGAAAAAGGAAATTAATAAAAATATTATTACATTCTTTCAATATCTGTCTGATTTGAAAAAATATTCAAAGTTTTGAATAAATTATGGAGTACTTCAGTTTTAGGTCCCACTCTGCTACTAATGTAACTGTATGATGAAAACTGGAATCTCTAGGCTAAGCTGCTCTCTAGTTCTAAAATTCTAACCATGTCAAAGCCGCCAAAACATCAATCATGCCCAAGACTTCGAATATCTCCCTAACAAAGCCTTTTCTCAGTTTAACAAAATAGTCAAGAAGTTGGAGAATGAACTTCACAAATGTCCTAAACATGATTTTTTAAAACCTCTCCTGCTTAATAACCAATATATTACATACCCCCCTCCATTAGTGTGAGAAACTGCCAATGTAACAGATTCAGAACAAACAATGGGAGGGAAAAAATAAAAGGAACATTTGCTCCTTTGTACCTTTAGATAATCATTCCAGATGTTATACTTAACAACAAAAAAGAGCTAGTCAGAATAAACAATGAGGCCTCCACAAAAACATGTCTTAATTTCCTTTTTAAAATAAAAATCCCCTTTCTTTAAAATCCCTAAATTGACATTCTACCAAATACATTCTTATCTAGGATAAGATGTAGCAACAACACTCCCCAAAGTTGGACAATGAATTAGTTAAACCATGAATAAACAATTTCAATAACAATTTTTATGTGACAGACTCTAAACTACAAGTTATTCCAGAGAGCAACCACAATTCTCTTCTTATCACCTCCAGAAAGCTTACATAATAGTAACCTCCTTTTCTTATAAAATAAATATATGGAAATCCTACTCATAACCATTAGCCAAAAAGAAGCCAATTTTTAAAACCTAACTGGCAAAAACAATCTAGCAAGTAGAAGGTGTAACAGCTTTAGTTTGAACAGGTCAATTCCAGGTTGATCATTTCCAGCCAGTTAGGAGACACTGGGCCTGTTCCTTAATGGTTCCAGGGTTTTGTTTCCTTAGCTGAAGAAAATGACAATACCAGTATCATCCTCCTATATTTGTGAAAAATGGAGTGTTAATACAAGCATAGCATTTATGTTTCTGAGAACACAGCAGCCACTCAATATTAACTATATGCTATTACCTACAATGAGAGAAATAAAGTTCCTCTTTAGTTTTGAAGTTAATAAAATCGTGTAAGTTTTAGGGCCTTAGAAAGCCTAAACGTTTCTCAGGTCAAAGAGACCAAAACTGACGAGGAACAGGAGTAAAGCAATAACACGTACTATGCACCCAACACATGGTCCTGGCATCCTACCTAACAGGCTTCATTTGTAACGTCCTAATAGTAAGTAGCAATGACAAGACTAGGGACAACAATTTAATTTCGGAAAAGTTTAAAGCCACAGGAAGGCTGTTAAACCAAAGGAAAATGGGTTCTTATATGAACGAGGTGGTGGTAACCAAGATGAAAAGTAAAGGACCCAACCATTCCAGACCCCGGGTGAGGGGCCTAGCTTCACCGCGGTTCCTCCCATGGAGGAAGCAAACACCAGTGGGCCTCGCCGCTAAGTCCTATCGTGACACCCCATGCCCGAAGCCGTGGCACACGGCAGGTCGCGCGTCAGGGGTTCCAGTGCCGGCCGCGGGGATGCAGGCTTCCTGCGGCGTCCCCGAGACAGGCCCAGGATCCCGATGGACGCCTGAGTCACCGTCCGCGCGGCCTAGAAGCCGGCGCACTCAGCCGGTTACCTTCGGCGGGGAACTCCTCGAACTCGTCGTCCTCCTCTAGGAGACCCAAGTCTACCGGCTGTTTTTTCTCTGACATCGCGACCCTCCAAGCCCAATACCGCCCAAAGCGGTATGAAAACTTGGAACCCTCACTCCTCAACAGCCGTAGCTACCGCCGCTGTCGACGCCGGCGCTACCACAGAGACTCGGGGAAAGAGCTACGAGACCAGCGCGAGGGATGCTGGGATACCGGAGGTCCTCCCAGCGCTTCCTGCGGGTTTAGCTGGGCATCCGATTTAGGTAGATTCTTTTTGTTTTTACTATCTTATTCGGACTCGGAATTGACCGAGTGGACACCAGTGTAGATTTCCTTGATTGGAAAAGATTCAAAATGTGTAAAAAGTATTAAACACTTTTACTTAGTTTACGACTTAGGAATTCTGTAAAAGATGTAGAACGACTGCTAACATTCATCAGCCTTCCAAGTGCCGGACCCTTAAGGTGCATTACTGCGCTCTTTGAACCAATCCCCTAAACTTGGCGTTAAGTATCTTCGCATCACAGAACACTCAGGTTCAAAAAGGAACAGGCAGAAACGGCACCGTCGCTCAGGTAGTGCTAGGAAATCCAAATGCAAATCTCTTTGCCTGACTCCAATCTCCAAACTTGGGGATTACTTCGTGGCAAATGGCCTATTAATAGAGTTTGTGGGTGTGTGTAGAACTCTAGTTTGAAGATTATTATAAAACAATAAGTAAAAATGGATACGGTCTCACATTTTATACTGTTCAAAATGTGTCATTTGGAACTTTTTTAGTATCATTTTGAATATGGTGTTGAACTGTCCGGAACTCCGTATTTAACAAGAGAATTTATGGATGAATATGAAATATATAGAGAGATTTTTTTTAAAAAAAAAAAATTTAATTGCATATGGACACAATGTCAATTTATTTTTATGTGGTGCTGAGGACCGAACCCAGTGCCTCACTCGTGCTGGGCAAGCACTCTACCACGAGCCACAACCCCAGCCACAACCCCAGATAGATATTTTGTAAACTTTGGTACACAATTAAAAAAAAAAAAGTTTAAATCCTATTTCTTCATTCAATAACTAGTTTATACCATTTACCAGGCACTGTTTATCAGTATCAAACATGTATAGACAAGGTCCTTTTCCTCAAGGAGTTCATATTCTTTCTTTTCAAAGACATTTAAACAGATAAATGATAATGAAACAGTAATCCATTTGAATCTCCATCTTAAAATAAAATTACAGGAGAAATGAACAGAGTGTATGGGATAATAGAGAGTGAATCAACTAAAGAACAAATTTGGATGAGAACTACAATTAAGACATAATTTTTTGAAAAGTAACCTTACCTTTATAATACTATATTGATTTCTGAAAATATTGGTATCTCACTACAAAAGAAAAGGATAAGTATTAGAGGGATTGCATATTTTAATTGCTGAAAATATTGGTATCTCACTACTAAAAAGATAAAAGGATAAGTATGAGAGGGATTGCATATTTTAATTAGCCTGATTTAGCCATTTCATAATATTTCAGAACATGGTGTTTTATACCATAAATATACAGGTAGTCTCTGACTTGACGGTTCAAATTAATGATTTTCAACTTTATGATTATGTTAAAGTGAGATGCCTTCAGTAGAAATCATACTGTGAGATTTGAATTTTGGCCTTCTCCTGGACTAACAATGTGTAGTAAGATGCTGTCTTGCTTACTGGGCAATGACAACAAGCCACACTTGCCAGTCCAACAACTGTACTGGTTCCTAAATTCTGGACTGCTGAAATTACTTCTCATTTTAATTATTGTGGCAAATGGAAAAACTTTGGAAAATGATAGATATTAAAGTGTGAGAGGCATTATTGCTTAGTTAAATTAAGCATATAAGAATATGTATTTGTAGACAGCAATATAAAAATCTAGGCCCAATTCCTTCTAAAGAGTGGACAAATTAACTTCTCTGTAGTATATTTTGGTGTTTGCAGTGCCAGAATTAAGATTAAATGAGATTATCATAACATACCTATCTCAATGCCTGCCTGATAACTATTAAGAGATCAATACATGATAACTGCATTAAATAAGTGATTTATATTTTTTAAAATCTCAAATCCTTCCTACCAATCCTAAAAGTCTCCAAGTGTGGTTTTGGTTCCTTGATGCAATCTTGTTGATACTTTCTGAGGAAGTTAGTCCCTTCCCACTCTAATAATAAATTAATAATAATAATTTGTATTTAGTATTTACTTTGTATTAGTACTGGGTGTTTGTGTATTTACTCATTTAATCCTCTGCACATCAGCCCTATTAAGTGAATACAATTAAAACCTTTTTTATACTGGAAGGAACTGAATCATAGGGAGCTTGGTTATGTAGCCAACATCAAATGCTAACAAGTGGTGGAGTTATTATATTCTAACAGCTTTCCTAAAGGATAGAAAACAAACCCAATATGGAAAGAGGCAGAATTTTGTCCCAATAACACCAGCCTTCCTAGCCACTGGGATTATACATATGTGGCACTATGCCCAACCTAAAACTATTATGAGAAGCATTTGTGGTCAAAACTTGTTTTTACTTACATGTATAATGTCTGTAATTGATCAGTTTTAACTTTACAGTTAGGAAATCAAGTTAGCAGCATATTTTATAGTTTTTTTGTCACAAGTAAATCTGTTTTATTACTGAAAGTTTCATTGGAGATTCCCATGATGTTAATTACATCACAGGTACCTAAATCCTTAAATTTGGAATAGACCATTTAGTCATCAGGAAGAATGGAACACATCAGATTTACTTTTTTGTCTCTATGTCTATCCAAGGAAAAATGATGAGAAGCTGTTAAATAGTCTATGTGTTGAGGACAAACTGATATCAAAAGTATCTTCAATTTGACTTCAGGAGGGTAGAGCTAATTAGCCATAAAGATTTATGAAAACTGACCTACACCACAATTTCTCTGACCTCCTTTCAGAATATGTAAAAAGCTTGGACTTCAGAGTCACCTAGGTTGTGTGCTCCTAGAATATTTTCCTTTTTTGCCTCAGTTTTCCAATCTTTGAAGTAGAATAATAAAATTGCCTTCCTAATAAGGTTGCTGTGAGTATTAAATTAGGAAAATACTCAGAATGGTGACCTGCATATGCTGGAACACAATAATTGTAGTTGAAGTAGAAAGAGAATGATAATACTTATTCCCACTCTGCAGCAATGCATAAAATTCTTAAAACTTAGAAGGGAAGTTGACTATTTTCAACAGTGTTGATTCTTGTTGTCAAGAAGTACTGAACATTTGTTATGGTGAATACTATAGATACCTTTTTATTTGCCTCGTGGAATCCCCAGAACACAACCATTTGTTGTTGCCTCTTTCTGAGTCTCCAAAGGACAGGTTCTCAATGAGATTATATCCATAAAACTGGTCAGCAGAACACTTTTTGAAAACCTCTTTCCCTCACTAGATCACAGAATTTAGGCAGCTGTCAGTGTTACCATCAGAATTCCATATGTATCTGCAATAAATGCAAGTATAATTCTGTTAAGGGCAAATAGAAATTGTAAAGCGTTGGGCAAACCAATCTAAATGTAATTTACAGGCATGGAAATGAATAAGGGAAGAATATAAAGGAGGGATTATTAGAAAGTAGAGACTAGGCTATCTTTTATAGGAAATCTCTTATTTCACACAAACCCATAGCTTCCTGTTCAAATTTTCTTTCTTTCTGGATCTTTAAAATTTACTTATATCCCCCTAAAGAGATCCTGAGGACTTTAAGAAAAGTGGACGATGGCTAGGCAGGTAGATTCTGGATTTGTGAAGCTAGCTCTAAACCCTACTATGATGTGTTTTAGGTTATTATTATTATTATTATTATTATATTTATGTATTTATTATTATTTATAATATTTTGGTAAGAAGCCAATGTGAGCTCTAACCTCTTAAAATTTTAAGTACACCTTACCGTATTGTTTACCATAGGAACTACTGTGTTCACCAGATCTCCAGAATTTACTCATCTTGTGTAACTGAAACTTTATAATCACTGAACAATGATTCTCATTTTCCTTTCCCTGCATCTCCTGGTAAACACCATTCTACTTTCTAAGTTTGACTGTTTTGGGTACCTCATCTTATGGTCTGGATCTAATATGTCCCCCCCAAATCCCCTTTTGCTAAAGTCTTGGTTGCCAGACTGTGATGCTGCTGGGAGATGATGGAACATTGAAGAAATAGGACCTAGTTAAAATTAAGGATTGGGGGTGTTCCCTCAAAGAGAATATTGGGACCCTGGCCCCTTCTCTCTCTTCTTCTCAATTATGAGGTAGGCAGCTTTGCCATACTTCCTACTCTCTGTCATGATGTTCTGCCTCCCCAGAGGCTCCAAAACCACAGAGCCAACTGACCATGGCTTGAAATTTCTGAAGCCATGAGACAGAATAAATCTTTATTTTAAATTGATTTTCTCAGGTATTTTGTCATAGCAACAGAAATCTAACACATCTCATTTAAGTGGAATCTTGGGATGTGTGTCTCTCTATAACTAGCTTATTTTACTTAATGTCCTCTGTGTCCATTCATGTGGACACATGGCAGGATTTCCTTTTTTTTAAGGTTGAATAATCTCCTGTTGTATGTGAATACCACATTTTCTTAACCTATTTGGCATTGAGGTTGTTATTGTATTTTGGGTATTATGAGTGGTGTCTTGAACATGGCAGTAGACTGATATCTTCAAGAGCTTGATTTCAGTTTCTTTGGATATATACCTAGAAGTGAGATAACTGGATCATATGATAGTCCTACATTAATTTTTTGAGGAATTTCTATTCTGTAGACACTGTCTCATTTTCCACCCCTACTAATAGTGTACAAATATTCAAATTTCTCTACATTCTCACCAACATTTGTTATCTTTTTTTTTTTTTTTTGGAATAATAGCGATGAATACTTCTAACAGGCATGAAGTATTATCTCATTCTGGTTTTGATTTCCATTTCCCTGATGATTAAGCAATGTTGAGAATATACTTCGTGGCTATTTGCATGCCTTCTTTGGAGAAAAATCTATTTGTTTCTTTGCTACTGAATTGTAGGAATTTTTTATGTATGTTAGATAATATCCCCTTATCAGATGTATGGTTTGCCAGTATTTTCTCCCATTTCATAGGCTGTCTTTTCATTCTGTTGATTATTTTCTTTGTTTGCAGAATCTTTTGAGTTTGTGGTCCCACTTGTCTATTTTTGCATTTGTTGCTTATGATTTTGGAATTACATCCAAGAAACCCTTGCCTACACCAATGTTATAAAGTTTCTCCCCTATATTCCCTTCTAGGAGTTTTACAGTGTTAGGTCTTAAAGTTAAGCTTTTCATTCATTTTGGGTTGTTCGGGATGTGTAATGTGTTTAATGGCTTGGTTTATGGGAAAGGGGCAGTTAAAATGTAAGAACGTTTTCTTTTAAAAACATAATACTTAAAAATATGTCAGTTTTGAAATAAAGAGATTTTTTTCCTTCTCTGTTCCCAGAATTAGTAAACATTATTCATGGATTCTGATGTGAGCTATACACTGCAGATGCCATATGAAGACATGACCCCTTCCCTCTTAGAGTTTACGTTCTAGTGGATTCTGTTAGTTTCCATCATCCTATCTGGAATAAGCTTCTAATACATTCCTAAAGCAAATAGTTGGGGCTATTATGTTTCTAAACTTTAATGTGTGTTCAGATCTCTAATGATCTTTTTGAAATTCAGATTCTCATTCAGTGGGACTATGTATGGCATGAGATTCTACATTTTTAATGAGTTCCTAAATGACGCTGATGTTACTGAACTGGAGACTACATGTTGTAAAGCAAGGATTTAGTGGAAATCAAAATAAAAGAAAATATATGCATTTCAGCTAATAATACTCTGTGACTAAGAACTTGTGGTTCTTTCAACAGCCATAATAAGTATAAATATTTGCTTCTCAGCAGATGTTCTTACTCCTTAAACAGAAAGTTTAGGTCTTCTTTAAGGTATGCATATACATACATATATACACACCTGCAAACAACTCACACTCACAGCTTCACTAACATTATGAGTCCTCTGTACCCAATGATTGATTCTGGACTTAGGAGAAGAATTAAATTTCCAATAAAAGAAGGCTTTTTTGGCTCTTTTATCATGACAAGATGCTTGGACAAATAAAATATGAAAAAATCATAATGGTAAAATAACCTGAAAATCATAATTGTAAAATAACCATCTACAATATGTAGATCTTACTGTAGAACAATTAGTAATGAATAAAGAAACTGTTATATAAAATCCAATTGCTAATAATGAGAAATACTTAATCTACCAGATAGTTAAAAACCCAGCCCCAAAAGACCCATCTTTTACCAAAAGACATGTTTAAAAATCGATATTTGTATGCCCAAGACTTGTTTGAAAAGGCGATTATGGTCTCACAAGTAAATCATAAGAATTTTTAAAATTTTGTAAATGCTGTATTTATATGACAGACAAGAACCACTCTGAAGGAATCATTATGGTTTGGGAAATGATATGCAATTTCAAAATCATCTAAATCATTTCAATTGCCTGTATTTACATTTATATAATGGGTATTTATAATGGTGATTATTTTAGAACTTACCTTGTTTTCCAGGATCTCACATTGGTTTCTATGGGAACAAGAATGGCTCTGAAGAGGAGCGTTTTAAGAACTCTTTTCACATTCAGTGACTGCTAACTGAACTGTAAATTCTGTTTGTCTGTTAAAGGTTTTTAACACTTAAATTTTAACACTGAAATAAAAGTTGAGCATTCTAGCTTCATAAATCATTTTAAATAATAAAAATTATTTTTATGAAACATCTGGCATATTGAAACATTTTAAAAAACAAAATAACTAGCTTTAGGAGCTAATAATCTGTTCACTTTATTAAATTCATTAGTGATTAATCCACGTTGGCCATGTGCTTGCTCTTGAAAAATTGTGTAAAGAGAAACCTCATCTTATATATTGTTTCAATACATTTTCTCTGCTATTGATACGTGTATACCTATGTTTTCTTACTTTTGTAAAAATCCATTAGAAAAACAGTGTAAAATGTTCTGCATTTAAAGTTTCCCTCTGCCAACACGTCACCCATCCTGTGCTATTATTTACCCTGGTACTATGTTGTACCTTGACTGTGAGGTGGGACTCTATCCATGTTCTCACACCAGCTGGAACTTATTTGTACTATTTTTTAAAACAAGCTCATAAGTCTTCAAATTTCCATTTTTCTTTTTCTTAGAATAGATTTTTAGATCATAAAAAGCCCAACGTGTAACTTACGCATTACATTTGTTCAGTTTACTGTATTTAATATTTCCCCACATTTCATGTTTTCCCATAAACTTTATTTAATTCCCTGGAAAAATGAAATTTCAGTATATTTTTATTCAATTCCCTCTCAAAGTAATTAAAACACACTAAAAATAAGAGAAGCCTATTTCAGAAAAGAGTACTAAAACTTTGAAATTTTTCTTCTACTCAAACTGTAGAAGATGCCAGTTGAAAGCACATGGCATCCCATAAGCAGCTTATGTAATAACTACTCCAGTTATTACTGATATATAATCTGTGTTTTAAATTCAAAAAGTACAGGTTGATGGCAGAGCGCCAGCCAGGGTGGAATAAACGCTGGGTTCTTTTCGTCTTCCTTTGGATTGGTGGGTTTCTGCCTGCCTTCAGCCTAGTTCTGACTTTGGATTACCAGAAACTCATGACCATTTGAAAAGCAAAGAAGCTGTCATCACTGTGACCAAAAGATTGTTCTGTGATTCATAGGCAAGTTGGAAGCTCCAGTGTTTCTCATATCATACTGTCATACCATATCCTATAAATATGTACAATTAAATAATATTTTATAAACTTTTTAAAAGTATTTTCAGTCTGATTTTATTTTATAAGATAAATTAGAGATTGTCTCACTTTGGAAATGGTGAAGACAAATGAGAAAAAGGTAACCAAATGTTTGGGGGAAATGATTAATTGATTGACTATTCTATTTTTTAAGTTGATTTTAAATTGAAGAAGAAAACAAATTGAAAAGTAAAAGCAAGTTTAATGTTACTCTTTAGAAGAGAAAGTCTTATCTTGAAAAATATTTAAAACCTATTTACTTATATATATGTACCAGTGATTGAGCCCTGGGGGGCTTAATCATGGAGCCACATCCCCAGTCCATTTTTGTTTTTTTATTTTCAGACAGAGTCTCACTAAATTGCTTATGGCTTCACTAAATTGTTGAGGCTGGTTTTAAACTTGACGATCCTCCTATCTCAGCCTCCTGAGCTGCTGGTATTACAGGCATGAGCCACCACCACAGGCCAAAATATTTATGTTAATGTAATTTTCTAGTATAGAGCTGCTCAAAGTGGGGTCCACAGATAATCCAGTGAACATCTAAAACTACTACAAAAAGCGGAATGTAAGTATTTAGAAACTTTTACAATTGTTTGACACTGCACTTCATCCAACCCTGCGATTCTGTATTTTATAAAAATCAGTCCATGTTGTTTGAAAATTTTTAAAGATTTACCCTTTATTAAATATAGATGCATTGATTTAACAAATTACTGTAAGCCAGGAAAAAAGAGTGTCATTTGAACTTTGTACTATTGAGAATGATTTATCCTGTGTGATTCTGTCTGAAAGCTGGGAAGTGAGGTGTTTTTATCTTTGAAACATCTCTTTCTAGCCCTCAAATAACATATTTATTTTCTTAAGATTACAGCCAAGTAGAGTGAAGTAGATGTTGTTCTCTCCTTTTGCAGATATAAAAACAAAGATACAAAAGGCTTAAGTGCATTGTCTGATATTACACAATTACCATCAAAATTTTAAAGTCAAGTTAAGTGAACAGCATTGCATAGAAAACTTACTTCATATTCTGATGAATAAAATAAAAACACCCTGGGTCGATTATGGCAGAAAATTGGTTATATTCTCTGCTTCATACAGCAGTGCTTTGTCTTAAGGTTTCAGAAGGAACAGCATTGTGTTACAGTCGTTCAATGGGTGACTAGTGAAATTACACATATTGCAAATCAAGGTGAGGAGTTGGAAGGAATTCAATAACCAAAAACAAAATTAAAGAGAAGGAAGAAAGACTAAGTTAGGAACGCATGTGTAGTTTGGCTAAAAAAAAAAAAAAATCAAGAGCAGAAATATAAGTCCACAACTCTCTGAAAGTATAAAATGCCAAAAGAGAAAGGGCTTGCTCCCTTGGACTGTAAATAGGAGAAATAAACTGAAAATAAGAAAGGAAAAGTTTAGACAAAACACCAAGAATTCTTGTTAATTGTCAGGAGTATTAGGTTTGTTGAGTGGGCGCCCATAGAAATCTCTGAAGATATTTAAAACCTCATTGAACAAAGCCATGGACATTGTATTGTGGAGAACAAGACTTAATGGCAAGGGGGATGGTCTGGATCAACCATGAGAACTTTTTCCAGCTCTGATTTCTTCTCCTTAGCTCTGTGAAGAATAGTTGCTAAATTGCTTGATCAACCCAGACAAATAGAACTCAACACAAGAATAAAACCCCAGACAAAACAATAAAGTCAGCCAAAATTGAAACACGCCCCTCAAAAAAAAAAAAAAAACTAAATCTTGCATCATACCCCAAAGATGACAACTTCAGTCTCTGGCAACCTGCCCAGAGTAATAAATTCCAGAGACAAGATCCTTTCCTGAGCAAGCCTAACCAACAGGTTGGGAGAGTTTGACATGCTTGTGGAACCTCCCAGCTGATTGTAATTCTAGCGCAGGAGTAAAAGTGAAAGGGAAAAGAAATACAGAGACTGGTTTATCAGTAAACTCATTCATTTATTCACTTTGCAAGGATTTATGAAATTCTTTTTATCTCTAGCCATTATTCTAGGGTGGGGTACATAACTGAGCAACAACAAAAACCCCATAAAAAACAAAAGATCTATCTTTGGAACTTACTTTCTAGTGTAAGGAAGTGTGGGCATACCACATTTTGTTTAATGCCTTATCAGCTGAGGTATATTTTGGGTAGTGTGCATGTATGCCAAATCTTAAGTAATGAGGTGGTTCTAAGGAAGGTAGGAGGAAAGATAAACAACATGGAGGGAGGGATGAAATTGAGTTATTTAATAATGCAACCAGAGTCAAACTCATGGAGGAGAGACATTTGAGCAAGACTTGAAGGAAATGATAAGAGATAGCCAAGAGAATCCTGGGGGAAGAGCATTCCAGGAAAAGAAAACCTGCCAACTGACATGTTTGAGGAATAAAAAGGGGCTGGAATGCTAGGGGGAGTAAATACAAGAGAAGAATATTAAGAAATGAAGTCAAAGAGTCTTTGTAGGTTATTTAGGATGACCTTGTCTTTTACTGCAACTACCCACAACCTCTGGCTGCAAGAATCCAAAGAACTCGGTGAAGAAATTATTTCATGTAAAGTGTCAGCTTTCCTGGGAAACCACTCGCTAGCATATCAGTGGTGTTTCTGTGTGCCCCTTCAGATTGTCCAAGAGGTAATCTTTAATAATGTCAGCATGATTCAGTATCTTGGGTCCTAACCGAATAATTATGAAGTTTAGTTATTGCCAATGAAAACATGGGAACAATAATAAATATTAGAACTCTAAATATTTGCTTCCATTTCTTCTTATATCAACTACAAAAAAAAAATCCAAACAAAATTATCCTTGTGATCTCTGTAGGTGTTTGTAAACATATGGAATATATATTTTGTCACCGAAAAAGTCCTAAGTATTATAATATTTTATTATAGGTTCATGTCCTATGAAACCTGATTTTACTAAGGGCTTCGTAAATGTTTAAAGGTAACTAGGAGTTTAAAAATCAATTTAGAAGTACAAAATGGATATTTTTGTGAGATGTCATGATAATATTAAAGGAGTTATTAGGTGTTATCAAATATTTGAAAAGAAGGTTATTAAAGGTTAAATGAGAAAATCACTGTTGGTGTTTATTCATAATTGAAAAAAATTTTGTTGAGTGCCTGCTATGGGCCTTGCATGATTTTTAGGCTCTATGGATACAACAGTGAGCAACACACAAGAGCAACAGTGAGCAACACACAAGAGCCTGGTATCTAATATGCAACTCCATTAAGATTACTCTTAAGTAATTCACTTCTTGTATGACAATGACTGAGGAGATGGGTCAGTGTGAGGCTCATTTGCAACCCAGTGTCACCTGTTAAGGTAGCCAGAAAACAATGCTTCATGACCTGTCCCCATCTAGCCAAATCCTCAGGCAGAGACTACACCCCTGGATATTCACTAACTTTATAAAGGGAAAAGAGCACAGTTTCTGAGTTAGAGCTGTCCAAAAGGACAGCCACTGGCTACAAGAAGAGAGTGAGCAAGTGAAATGTGACTATCCAAACTGAGATATACTCAACTATAAAATACACTGAATTGCTAACTTGGCCTAAAAAAAAATGTAAACTATCTCAAAATGTTTTATGTCAATTGCATATTGAAATGGTAATATTTTGATAGGGTTAAATAAAATTATAGGATAAATTTCTTCTTTTTACATTTTTTTAAAATATGTGACTACTAGAAAATATAAACTTATATAGTATGTTACATTCCACCAAGCTAGAGGATCTGTATTTGATTCCCAGATCAACTCAGAACTGTTGCAGAATATTAACTGACAATTATTGAACACTCATTGAATGTCCAGCCCTCTTCCAAGCATGTTACCTTGTGTTAAAACGTTTAATCCTCACAATAACCCTCTAAGGAATCATTTTTCCAGATGAATGATTTAAACCTTAGAAAGGTCAAGAAACTTGCCAAAGGCTGCAAACCTAGTGAGTGGAGGAACAATTAGGCTCTTAAAACTGTAACTAACCCAGTGGCTCTCAAACCTGAATGTGCATCAGAATCACCTGCAGGGCTTTTTAAAACATAGATCACTGAGCCCAGCCCCAGGGATTCTGACTCAGAAGATATGGTGTAATCTGAGAATGTGCATCTCTAACACATTTCCAGGTGATGTCGTTGTTGCTGATCTTAGACCACATTTTGAGAACCATTGGTCTAATCAAGGTACCATATCACCACCTCCCTTCAATCTTAATATAAATCCTCAGCCCTTCTGATTCAGTTTCTTTGCCTTAAAGTGTGACTAGTTCTAATACCTACATTATGTGCTATAAAATTTGCCATTTTAAAATGTATACCTTACTTGCTTTTACTGTATTTACAATTTTGCTATAAGTTATAACCACTAATTCCAGAGCATTTACATCACTGTAAAAAGAAACCTAATACTGGTTATCAGTCCTCCCCACTTCCCCCTTAGTCAGGCCTAGGCTACCACTAATGTACTTTCTATCTCTATGAATTTGCCTTTGAATATTTCATATAAATGAAGTCATATGTGGCCTTTTGTGTTTAACTTCTTTCCCTAGCATGATTTCAGGTTTCATCCATGTTGTAGTACATGTCAATATTTCATTCCATCTTATGGCCAAATAATATACAATTGTATGGGCATACCACATTTTGTTTATTCATCAATTGCTGTACATATTGGATAGTGTTCATATTTTGACTACTATGAATTTGCATGACATATGTTTTCATTTCTGTTAAGATAAACCTATAAGGGTGTTCAGTGAATTACTGGCTTTTTGGAAATATGTTTAACTTTTTGAGAAACTGCTAGACTGTTTTCAAAATATTACATCATTTTATGTTACCATCAACAATGTATGAGGGTTCTAGTTCTTCACATTCTTGCTAACACTTGTCATTGTCCATTTTTTGATTATAGCAATCCTACTAAATGTGAAGTTGTATTTCATTGTAGTTTTGATTTATATTTCCCTAATGACTAATTTTACATGCTCGTTGAAAATTTGTATATTGCCTTTAGAGAAATGTCCATTCATTCTTTTGCTCATTTTTATTTTTATTTATTTATTAGGTACTAGGGATTGAACTACCACTGAGATACATCCCAGTCTTTTATTCTATTTTATTTTTTAATTCAGAGGCAAGGTCTTGCTAAATTGCCTAGGCTGGCATTAGACTTGTGATCCTCCCATCTTAGCCTACTGAGTCACTAGGATTGCAGGCTTGTACCAACACAACCTGCCCTTGCTCGTTTTTAAATTGGGTTATTTTGCTGTTGAGCTTTAAGAGTTCCTTATGTATTTTGCATGCAAGTCCCTCATCAGATAAATGATTTATAAATAATATCTCTATTTTATGGATTGTCTTTTCAGTTTCTTGATAGTGTTCCTCGAAGCAAAACAGTTTTTAATGTTGCTGAAGTCTAGTGTATCTACTTCTTCTTTTATCACTTGGGCTCTTGGGTCTCATCTAAAAAACATTACTATTAGGCTAGGAATATAGCTCAGTTGGTAGAGTGCTTCCTTACATGCACAAAGCCCTGGGTTCAATCCCCAGCACCCCCTCCCCAACACACACAATTGCTATCCAAGATAATGAAGATTTTACTCTTGCATTTTTTAGTATGAAAATGTAGTTCTTATATCAAAGTCTATGCTCCATTTTGAGTTAATTTTTATATAAGGTATAAGATACGAGTCCAACTTTATTCTTTTTCATGTGGTTATCCAATTGTCCCGGCACCATTTCTTAGTCATAGGATCCACTTAAAACTTAGGCAAGAATGTTTTATAGACTATATTAATATTTTATAAATGCTAATTAGAATACTATTTTTTCCTCTCTACATATTACCTACTCTGCTGTCAAACTTTTTTAAGCACTGTAATTAGAACAAAATAAATGTCTTCCGAATTAAAACCTCAAGTTAATAATGACTGACCACAGGTAGGCTTGTTCAAATGCACCCCTTCATTTATTGTTAGATAATACAAAATGCTAAGGTCCTTACCATTATGTCATCCTATATTAATTCTCCCATTCACTTGAATAGAATGAGAAACAAAGAAATGTTTATCCTATATGAGTAATAAATCCTTAATGATTTTTGTTGTTATCTGTGCTTATGGAGCCTCGTCAACTGATGTTATAAATACAAATGAAAATGTGGTAAGCTATTTTCGCATATACTATTGTAATAATTGGATTATACAGAACAGACTCAAAGAGGACGAATAGTAGAAAATAAGCAAAAAACAAAAACAAAAAAGGGTGAATCTTATCTGATTAGGGCTGTTAATCATTGGTAAATTATGTACATGAATTCTTCCTTTCCATAGGACGTCAGTAAATGGAACATAAAACTCAATGGAGACATTGCCCAAATGTTGTAAAAAAGTTGCAATGAGGGGTGAAAATGTAGAATTTGAAAGATGTGGAATCGTATAACATCCAGAAAACTGATAGTTATAAGGTAAGAAATTTTGTTATGTCCCAAAACTAAGGGCATCCAGACTTGTGACAGTAATATTTGGGCTCCTGGATGACATAATAATAGGAAGAAAACTCCAGGAAATTCTCTCTGAAAGGAAAGAGAGAAAGCAAGAGACGGCAAATGAGAAATGAAGGACAGAGACCAGGCCGAGAGCCACACGAAAGTTTATTTGTCAAAGCTGACAAATAAAGTCCATCTCTCTATAGAGAGGAGAGAGGCCCTGTGATGTTTGGGTGTTCAGCTTTTGTGGGTAGGGGTTTGGAGTTGTGGTTGTGGCTCTACAGGGTAGGCTGGAGGGTGCTTGCATCAGAGCTGGGTGGGTGGGGGATAGCATGGGATTGGCTTAGGTTGATCGAACCAAGGGGCTTTCTAGAGCAAAAGGGTCACGTCCTTCTGGGATTGGCTTAGGGTTGTGGTACCATGGGGTAGGTCACTAATGGAGGTGGGAGGAGTTTGGGTAGGAGGAAGTACAGGAAAGCGAAACTTATCTCATAAAATGTAGCTTAACATTTAAGATGGCTGTTCAGATGTTAATCAAGACCCTATACTCTCAACTTAAGTCAGCTTACAAAAAAGATACCTGCATACCCATGTTTATTGTGGGAATATTCACAATAGCCAAGACTGGAATCAGTTTAGGTGCCTGTCAACAGATGAATGGATAAAAAAATATGGTATATATACATGGTGAATGTTTTAGTCAGTGTTTTCACTGCTGTGTCTAAAAGACCTGACAAGAACAATTTTAGAGGAGGAAAAGTTTATTTGCAAGCTCATGGTTTCAGAGGTTCCAGTCCATGGCTTCCTTCCTGGAGACTTGAGGTGAGGCAGAACATCATGGTGCAAAAGTGTGGCAGGGAAAAGCGGCTCACATGGTGATCAGAAAGCAGAGAGAGACCCCACTCACCAGATACAAAATAAATGCCCTAAATCCACGCCTCCAATGCCCACCTTCTCCAGGCACACCCTACATGCTTTCAGTTACCATGCAGTTAATCCCCACTAGGGGATAATTCACTGATTGGGTTAAGGCTGTCATAATCCAGTCATTTCACCTCGGAATGTTCTTGCATTGTCTCACACATGAGTTTTTAGGGGACACATCACATCTGAACCATAATAGCAGAATATTATTCATCAATAAAAAAATGAATAAAATTATGGCATTTGCTGGAAAATGGATGGAATTGGAGATAATCATGTTAAGTGAAATAAGCTAGACACAGAAGTAGTATCACCTGTTAATTCTCATGTGGAAACTGGAAAAAGCAGCAGAATGACAAACCTGAAATTAGAGTAGAAATTACTAGGCAAGGAGAAGGAGACTTGGGAGAGGGGGAAAGAGTAGGGAGGGCATAAGAGGGTAGAAAGGAGGGTGGACAGGATCAAAACATGATATGGAACATGATATATGCACATATGCATATATGTGAGAGAGAAACCCATTAATTTGCACAATTCATATGAGTTAATGATTTTAATTAAAAACAAAAACATTCTCTTTTCTTTATCTCTGGCTTCATAGTCATTAAGCCTACCGCTGTCCTGAGCTCATCTCTGAAGTTGTTATCTGGAGATAAAAGAAAATTAACTTTCTGGGGATGGGTTGTGGCTCAGCGGTAGTGCTGCTCACCTAGCATGTAGGAGGCACTGGATTCAATTCTCAGCACCACATAAAAATAAATAAATAAAATAAAGGTAACATTTTAAAAAAAAGAAAATTAACTTTCTTAGCATAAATACTTTGCATCAGAATTTCATAAATAATTCTTGTAACTTTATGGTAGATAATGTAAGCCCAAACTGTCAGATTAACTTCTGACCTGAGGAATGAATAGGGCAGGAAATCTTGGACCAACATTGAGTCCAAGAATTATTGCTAAATAAAGGGATGGAAAGGAAATTAGAAACAAGGCCACAAAGCCTTGTGACTGTGCTCCAGAGTCACATTTACACTCAGTAGAATTCTAGGTAATTGCACTCCAAATCAGCTATTAGAAATAAGATTTGAAGTCATATTCTTCTTTTTCATTACATATTGATTAGATCAATTAACTCCATAATACTCTGAGAATTCTGGATAGGAATGTAATTAATCCAAAAATATATTCACAGGGAATGATTACTATGTTGTAAAAATGCCCACTGAGTTTAGTAACACACACTTGGAAGTTCCTGAAAGATAAATGTTACCTGTAAATAGGAACCTGGTCAATATTTTCCCTTATTTATCCTGAATTTCATACTTATGAACAAGAACTGAAAGCCAAAGGGTGTCTGTCATCCCACAGCTTCAGGCTAGGGACTATGACTGAAAGAATTCTATATAGTTTTTTAGTATTTACAACTTCTGTGCTTATTACCTTCTTTTCTGATGTCAGCATTCCTATGGTACTTAGTGGGAATGACATGCTTGTCTCTACTGTTATCAAGAAGGTATTAAGGACTAGGACTGCCATCTATGCAGCCATCTTAAATTGAGTACAGAGTAGAATCTCTAGGAACACAAGCAATAGAGGTTTATGAAAGAGAAGGAATGCAGACTGTGGAACCTGGTCATACAACTTTCAAGTCACATAGTATTTGAAGTCAAGCCATAGAACCTGATGAAATTATGCCCTATAAAATTCTTGTCAGTAGCAAGCATGAGTCGTAAGTCTTCATCACCATGAGTTCCTGGAGCCTACGTGAGAGAAGGGAAAATGCACTTGGGCCAGAGCTTAGACCCAGCAGTTCCCACAAAAGAACAGCATTCCTGTTTCCTGTTGCGAACAGAGGTTGAAGTTCTCTTGAACCAAGCACCAATGGCCCAAGTCCTAAGAACAATGACATCACAGAAGTGATAACCACACTCTGCCCTTGACTAGTTTCTGGCATAGCCCCAATCACATCTCCTTTCAGAACCTGCAGCCATCCTTGCTGTCTTGGAACTGTTTCTGATTTCACTTGGAGTTATTACTACACACACACTTGTGCTTGAGTTGAACAGCTGATTGACTTACCTCACATTATCTGAAGAGATCAAGCAATGAAGTGTTAGTACCCGGGGCTCAGTAGTTATGCGTGTAGGCAAAGCTAACACAAATAAGAAAGACAGCACCTACTATCTTAGGGAAAGCATGCATTGTTAGGATATTAGAAAAGCAAGCTATAGTTGGCTTAATTCTGAATTCTTGGGCTAATTCCAAGCAGATCAAAACTCCCTATATCTTGGACAGAGCAAATCAGTAAGTGTGGTGACCTTGATGTCTTCTCCCTAGGTAATCATTTCTCTCACCTTGGAGGAGCATGGCCAGGTCACTAAAGCTGTTTTCCCTCATATGGAGGGGCTGATTCATGAAGCAGAGACTTGTACATATTGGTCACATTGTGTCCTGTGATTTTGAGGACTGAGTGGAGCCAGGGTGTAGACCATCTATGCAAGTCAGCCCCCGACTTGTGTTAGCATGTCCTGGTATTAAAGCAAAGTTCCAGTGTGTGCTCATTTGTGTGAAGAAAATTTTAAAAAGAAATAAAATCATTATAGGCCTCTTCATTGACAGGCAAGTCAAATCCCATCTACATTTGAAATTGATTAACATTGCTTATTTTAAAAGCTCATATGTTAGAGAATTAGATCTAAAGTAATTATTTTTATGCACTATCTATTTCATTTCATTGACCTTTGTAAGCCTCCCACAAAGTAGGATTTTATCTGTTTTACAAATGTAAAATGACTTTTTAAAGACCATAATTGATTAGCAACAAAACTAAAGAAAAATAGCCCTGAGTTTCTTAATCTCTATTTATGAAAACAAGATGGGAGAAGGATAACTTATTATACACACCTATTACACACACTGATAAACACACACTTCTCATGGATTTTTTTAAAAAATGTTTTTCTTCCTCTGTCCCTTAGATTTTTTTTCAAGAAATATGAGCATACGAAGGAAAGTAAATATTTTAAGAAATTTATTCAAAGCAAATTCCTACTTACATACCCTTTTGTTTTAATTAAAAAAATACTTTCTTTTTTAGGATAATTTTAGATTGTTTAAAAATTATGATGATGGTACAGAGTCTCATATACCCCACATCTGATTATTCATAATTAATAAATCAGTATCAATACATTATTCTAAAAGTTCATAATTTATTCAAACTCGCTCAGTTTTTCCCTGTCCTTTATCTGTCCCAGGGTTCCCTCCAGGATATCATATTGCATTTGGTCATCATGATTATGCCTTATTAGGTATGGCAGTTCTTCAGACTTTCTTGGTTTTTGATGACTTTGACAGTTTTGAGAAACACTTGTATTTTTGAGGTATATATTTATATAGTAACCTGTAGGCAATCTCTCTACTGAGGTTGTTTTGAGGTTTTTCTCATAAATAATCTGGGTCTGTGTGTTTGGGAAGGAAGACAATAGAGATAAAGTGCCATTTTCATCTCATTATATTAAGGATAATATCAACACATCTTATCACTGTTGACGTTGACCTCGATCACCTGACTGTAGGTACTGCCTGTAGGTTAAATGTTCTCTTTAAATTTGATGACTCAGCATAATCGCTTCATTAAAAATATTAAATTTAATTTTAAACATCATTTATCCAAGCAGCAGTAGCATTAAAATGAGTTCTCACCTGCACAGGTTGTACTACTTAAGAGATGACACTGCATATATAAGAGAGAAAGACGGGGAGGAATTACACACAGGAAAACTGGTTTAGTCAGTTTTAAAGTTCATTATGTGCACAATTCCTATGGGACAGGTTGATACTATCAGTTCTTCATTAACATATTTTACTTTTCAAAACATGATGAAATTATTCTTTGGTTATTTTTTCCCAACATCATTATGAAGAAGCAAAGTAGATCTTCCTTCCTTTCAGTGGATAAGGCAGACTTTGAAGGCAGAGAGACTTGAATTTGATTTTGACCTTAGCCGCTTTCTACTGCCTGACTTTTGGGAAAGGCTCTGGAGTGCCTCATCTATAAAATGGGCATAATAATGCAAACATGATAGGTAAAGAATGTATGGAACCCCTTGACCAAGCTTCTCAAATACACATAAGACATTCAGTAAGTCTTGATTCCCTTTCTCTTCCTTCTTTCTCTTTCTCACTCTCCCTTTTATAATCTTTTAAACTTATAAATAAAAACGTAAGAATTTGGGAATTATAGTGAGTATTAAAACTGACCATAGACTTTAATGAAACATATAAATGTCAAACAAATGTTTGACAAGAAAATATTTGACTTCAAACCTGTGGAAATCTTGTGGGAATAGATGAACTCAGTTCCTGTGTCAACCCAGATGATAGTGGAATACCAGCACCATGGTTAGGAAGGAACAACAATTTACAGTGGTGCTTTGTCATAATTCTAGATCTTCTAGGTCCTACTGAAAGTTTTCTATACCTTATGAGTAATGAAAAAAAGGTAAGACTCAAAACACCATAGAGTGTCTAAATATTGAATATTGATTTTCATGCTATTATGTTGTTGAGTTTAGCCTAATATGGTGTCTTTGTGGTCAATAACAATAGGAACCCAAATTATATATAGGGAGGTTTCATCATGTGTGCATTTAACTTAAGGCAACTTACATATTCAGGACAAAAATAAATACACTTGTCCCTTGGTATCGGTAGGGGACTGGTTCCAGGACCCCCAAACCTGGGGTTATATAAAATAATGCAGCATTTGCACATTACCTACATACATCTTCCTGTATACTTCAAATCATCTCTGGATGACATATAATGCCTAATGCAATGTAAATGCTATGTAAATAGCTGATCCACTGTATTATTGGGAATAATGACAAGAAAAAAGTCTACAGGTTCTGTCCAGATGCAATGTTTTTTCAAATACTTTCAATCCATGATTAGTAGAATCCATGGATATAGAGGGATAATTGTAAACAGAGAGAAAGGGAAGGAGAAAGAGCAATTCCATCCATCATTCTCCTCAGTGAATGGAGGCCTTCGAGGAAGCATGAGCTAAACCATGAACGTGTTCTTCCCACAGGTTGCCTCACTTCTTTCATGCCTCTCATAATTTCCAAGCCTTGGCGTACCCTGTGTTATTCTAGTACTTCAACGTATACATTTTTCATATAACAAGGCTCCTAGATCTAAGCCAATGACTCATCTGGATATTAAATTAAATAAATTGAAATATGATCCAAAGATGGAAAGTCTATGTAAGAAGTTTTTATTTCTAATGTGGGCTACTGAAGGTAGCCAATTTTGATGATAAAAAGTATGAGATATACTTCGCCTTATAATATGTACTTACCTTAGAAATTAATGCCAACATAAAAAAAACAACTCCACTGTTTCTATTATTAAGTTTTGGAAGTTATTTGATAAGAATAAATTTAGTTGAATTGGAGCAGACCTTACAGTGTACCTGGTTCCTGGTACCCAGGCAAATAATGGTTTCCCCTGATAAGGGCTGCTTAAATCCCACCCCCCACTTTGCCATGGGGCACAGGAGCTCAGAACATCATAGTCATATACCCTGTGGATGCTAAGCGTGAAGCATCATCCTGGCTCTGAGCCTCCAGCCCAGACCCAATGTGAGCCACAGGAAAAGAGCTGCCCAGGACTCTACTCCTTTTCTCCTCCTGCATTAATGTCAGGAAGGTTGAGGTGAACAAATCTTTATTCTACTGGGAATCAGAGAAGCAGGAGGGATAGTTCTCTGAACGTTATGGAATACCTGTGGGGTAGGTAAAGAAGATTACTCTTCTCTGCACTGTGTAAAGAAATGGATATATTTTCTCTCTTCCTGACACTAGAAAAGATTTATCCAGAGATGGTAATAGGGGGAGAACCTTGTCTTCATTCACCTTTTCTTTTCCTGGGTTGGCACATTAAGGTGGTACCTAGTGAAGTGGTTATGATAGGACCAAAGGGAAAAATAAGAACACATACAAAAATAGAGAAAAGAGTGATACACATAGGTTAGAACAAGGTGATATGAATTTTATGACTCTTACATATATTCATGAGCATGCTTGTTCTTATGCCCATATTCTTTAAGGTGCAACAGAAAATAGAAAGCTATTTTTCTAGGGCCTTGCAATGTGTTGGAGAGACTCAAGCCCACTAAGTAATCATTGTATCATGTCATAATCAAGTGAATGACATTTCAAGAGTTCAAGATTTACAAGCAGAAGACCTAGGGGTGTTTCCTGAGTCTATCAGTTTCTATCGTGTGGTTTTGGGCACATTATTTAACTTCTTTCAGTCTTGTCATAGTCATCTATAAAATGAGTATAACTGGGGGGATAAACGAATGCATCTAGTACATTGGTGATGTTAATTCACTCTGAATTTTAACAAACTATGGAGAAGTGCAGAGTCTTGCCTCTAGAATAACTGGCAGAAAGCTACATAGCATTCATAGCTTGCACTTTTGGAGAAGGAATTGGAGCTCATAATATCCTACTAAGCCTCCTTTTGTTTAAGGCTATTTCCTAATTTGACTCAGTTATTTGAGGCAAGAATGTTTTCAAAGACCTAAGTGATATTATTAACAAATGGGTTACATCTTCTCTTTGCAGAGTTAAGCCTCTAATTATATGTTGAGCTGATTTATTAGCACTACAGGCTTAAACATTTCCTACCTATTAACACTGACTAGAGACACAGGATAACTGTCCACATGGAAGGGATCTGAGTGGCAAAAACACTGCAGAGGAAGAGGTGATACATGGTGGATGAGTCACAGGGAACAGCGCAGAGAAAGGTATTAATTAGGGTAATAGGAAATTATAACAAGTAAAATATGGGTTAAGTATCAGTGAATTTCCCTTAAGGACATACTTCCTATGATAGTAGGGAAGAGTCTTCTAAAGGAGGTGATTAAAGCTTCCAAGCTTAAGGCCTTTAAAACTAGACTGAACAGAGTCCTAATGAACACACCAGAGAGAAGAATCCTAGTTGGGGGTGGGGGAGCAGTAGGTGATCTAATACCTTTTGCATTGCTAAGGGCCTTGAGTTGCTGATCTACCGGGTAATTGGATACATTGCAAACCATCCAGTAAGTACACAGTTCTCTCCCTCAAGAATGTAACTGTCATTTCCTATGGCACTATTCTTTTGGGCTGAACCTTTTGATATCACTAATGTTAATATAAAAACCATACAAATCTGCTTTCATTTTTAAGATCCAATATATATGTTGATCATTCTGCCAGCACAGGAAGTTTTCTTTGTCAAGACATAAGAAACAAATACTAATTTTAGTTTCCTCAAATTGGTTAAAATTAAATTTTAAAATTTTAAATTAAAATTTCTTGTGCAAAATTGACTGTAATTCTTTTAAATTTCATTCTTTGATGTCTTGCTAAATCGAGCACTATTAGTTTGGCATCATCAAATGAGCAGAAATAAGCTGTATCTCTCAGAACCCCTTCCCATGGATATAATGAGAAACTGTTGTAATTATCACTATTCTATAGTGATAATTGAGATATTCTTTCTCAATAAAGAGAGAACTCAGAGACTCATAATCCCATTTCAGCAACATTGATTTCCACCTGTGGTTACAACAACTGGACTGATCTGTATCTTAGACAACATTGACCTTACCACTCCTCCCAGGCCCAATCTGGTTTGAATCTATCCTCTTTATGGGGGTAGGATAGGTGGTTACCTAAGTAGAGTGACTTCATGGATGCTGGAAGATCCTCCTTACCTGTTTTCTTGGTGATGTCTAAAACAAGTATCATTCTTTAGTTAGCATCAAGCTTCAATGCCCTCCTTCTCTCCATCATCTCCCTGTTCATCCTATCTTCTCCCTCTTTACACTTCCCCTCTTTGCCTCCTCTCCCTTTCAGGCACCAGGAAACTGGATACACTTTACCACTTTTCTCTCTCATGTACTTATTCATTTAATAGCTAAGTCTTTATTTCATTTAAATCTACTTCCAAATATCTCTGAAGTCATCTACTTTTTCCTCAATTACCTTAGTTTAATTCACACTCATGTCTCTCCTGGATTGTTATAATAGCCTCCTGAACTAGTCTTCTTGCTTCTTGTCATGATTTTCTTTTATCCACTGCCTGCTGGTGAACTTTTAAAACACTAATCTGAGCATATGATCCTGTTTAAACATAAAAATAGTTCCCTGCTTCCCTGATGTGCCTTTCAACTCATACTAAGCATTCTATCTTCCCACTCCATCTCACATGGAACACTGGCCATTCTGAATCATGGGCAGCTCTCCAAACATGCTGGCTCTTTCCTTTCTCCCTAGCTTCTTCTACCCTGCATACTCTCCACTAATCTTTTTTCACTGCAGTAACATTCATTCATCACACAGATTTAACCACAGATAACTTGTTCTCAAAGTATCTTTCCATAGTTCTCTAAAAGAGGATTAAATCCCCTCCTGTATAACTTATGTTCACCCCATACAGCACTATCACATCATAATCTTCAAGAGATTGTCAACCAGCATGTGATCACAGACTGAGTTTTTTCACTGTGTTATCTCCGACATTTAGTACAATGCTGGTGTCTAGTAAATATTAAGGAAAACTTTGTTGAATGAATAAATGAACAGAAAAATCTCTGCCTGTGACAAGTGATACATTGATTCAGTGGTACATAAGAGAGATAAGTTAGGGGAAATAACCTAGGAAAATTTTATGGAGCAGAAGTAATTATAACTGATTAGGACTGGAGAAACTGGTAACAAGATAAGGATAGATGGTCATAAAATAATGAAGAGTATGTCTTGATTAGAGGGGAGGATATGTTGAAGAAATGAATGGTCAAATCTGAAGAGTTCTGAAAGAGTAGAAAGATTTTAAACATGATTATAGTTGGAAATAGTGACTCGATTATGACTTCAGGAGAGATACATGACATGATAATACTGATGTTTCAGGAAGAGTAATCCAGGAAATGGATACAGGAAACAATGGACAAGGAAGCCTCATCAAAAACTACCAAGAGGCTGATGTGCTGTAATACCCGAATAAAGGGACATGGTAGGATAAATTGCTGTTTTAAATATTTATTACTTTTTCTACCATTCCATGCATGATAGTCCTTAGCTCTGGATTTGGTCATGTGATTCACTTTGGCCAATATAATATTAGGAGGATGAAGTCAGAAAAAGCTTGAGAAGCACTGTGTGCCTGTGTGATTGGGCTGACTTTTGCCATCACCAAGAGAAAAACACATCTGAGTTAACCTGTGGAGAGAGCTGAGGAGCCATAGAGCCCCAGCTAAACTCAGCCTTGATCAGCTAGCCTCCTTCCAGCCCACAAATACATAGTGAATACTAAATAATTGTTTGAAGATTGAGTTGTGGGATGTTTTTGTTATGCAGTAATAGTAACTATTGTAGGGATAAGGATGAAATAGTGATATAGAAAGAAAGGAGGGATTGATTATGAGGAGTTCTTTGAAGGACAAATTAATAGTTCTTTGGTGATAAAAGATATTGGAGTGGAATGAGAATATTTCAAAGAGTACTCAGTTTTTATCTCTGAAGTAAAAGATGAACAGTCGTATTTCCATGACAGAGAAAATAAGAGGCCAAATTTTATATTTATTGAATTTGAAGTGTTTTGAGGGGGCAGATATAGTAGGAAGTTAAAGAGATAGTAGGGAATTAAGGAAGATAAGGAGAAAGCTTGAATTAGAGGACAGAGGGATATTTTCAGTCATGACTTGCTATGGATTGAAGTGCATTCCCCCAAATTTATATGTTGAAGCCTTGAGCTCCCTCCAACCACCCCCCCAAACACACACACAATGTGACTGTGTTTTGAGATAGGGTTGTTGGGATAATTAAGATTAAATGAGTCCATAAGGGTGAAACCCTGATCCAAAAGAATGGTGGCCCGAGATTGATCTCTTTCTCTTTCAAACCCCCACAAGCACCCAGGGAGAAAAAGGCCATGTGAGAACACAGTGAAAAGGTGACTATCTACAAGCCAGGGAGACCTCACCTTAGATCTTGATTCTGATTTCAGACTTCTGGATTCTAGAGCTTAGATAAAATTAATTTCTGTTGTTTAAGCTATTTCTGTTGCTTATGCTATTTTGTGATAGCATCCTGAGTTGCCTGATAGAATTCTAGAAAGAGCTGAAGAAGAGTGAAGAAGAAGAGCAGAGGGCCAAGGCTGGTGTCTGAAAATGCCACAAATGAAGTATGTTTATGGATGGGGGATGGATCAAAGGAAAATGGGGTCATACATGTGAAAGGCCAAAAGCACATTGTATGAAGTGAGTGTATCAGTGTGAGCAGGTGGGGTGTAGAGCATGGACTTAAGAGTCAACATGATCTAGGGTTGAATCCTTCCTCCCTACATGGGACCCTTGAACAATGACTTAACCCCTTTAGTCTTCACTACTTTATTTGTTAACTGATTGCAATCAAGTTCTCCATCTCATGTGGCCATTGGAAATACGTAAAAATTAATTCATACAAAATTCGAACTAGTATGCATGGCATACAGTTAACTCTTAGTTATAATAGCAGGTATTATTTCAGGACATATGATATGTATTTGCAGTATCAAATATTACAGATGGGTCAAAGCAAAAGACAATGAAGTAATTTGTTATTAGATTTTACTAGAGACAAATCTTTAATGACCATTGAGTGTTTCAGTACAGTAGGCTTAAGTCTGCGTATGTGTGTGGGGGTATGTGGAAGGAGCAAGAAAAGGACCCCAGTTTGCAGAGGGTAAGAAAGTGTTGGCAAAGTGATATAATTGGTACCATCAGAGTTTAGAAATGAGGGTGCATTCAATAAAAAAAACATGGAATAAAAGCTGAATAGACAGCTGTGGTGGCTAAATTTATGGCATGGCTTTTATTAAGAAAGTGGAAAAACAGGTATATGTAATGTCAAAAGGGAAAGATAAATCAATAGATCATTATTGACAAACTGCTCATAAAGCTTTTGATTCTAGCTCTGTGTAACTCTAGAAAAAATTGCTTCTATTAGCATAAACAGTCCCTAGTGTTTATTCTGTCTTGACAGACAATTTGTTGATCTGCTATTTACTTCTTGGATCTGTCTCTGCTATTTGGTGCATTTTGAAGCCCAGGGAGATTCACATAATGAGTTATAGATGGGCAACTCCATTTTCCTGGCTGACCCATGGAAGAGTCTAGATGGAGGGTAAGGAGTGATACCAGGCAGAAGCCATAGCAGAAGCAAGGATTATTGGCCTCCCATTTCAAATTTATTAGTTGTACCTGGGATTTAAAACCATTTTTCTTTGTAAAGCCATTGGAAATATCTGAAAAAGAAAATTTTAAGTGAATGAGTAACATTATTATTCCTGAGGCACAGTTACTTAGGTATATTCTTTCCCTTTTGGGGGTAAATTTATTTTTCTATTCAGCTTGCCACTTTGTGCATTTGCATTCACAAAGCCCCTAATTTGGTGAAATCCTTCTTTTGGAAAGTGTACCCGTCAGTTAATTATCTACTTACAAAGGAGGAAAGATGATGTCATTGAAAAGCACTTATTCTTGAGGATTTACATAAATGCAGAATGCAAATAAAATAACATTTTCTGAATCGTTCTTAGCACATTTTCACTTTGGAAGCAAATAAAAACTGTAGATTTCTGGTAATTTATTTTTTTCTGTAGACTATAGGTAATTTGGAGTGACTAATCTGGCTGTCTTTATTCAATTACATGGCTTGCTTCTGGCAAAAGGTGTGCTAGTGGTAGAAATCAGAGGGGACATTATAATTAGAAAAGCAAAGAAAAACCAAATAATGTTTTAGTTGTAAGAATCGCCTTTTGTTGCTGGAAAATTGCATTGTAGCATTTTAATTTCAGAGTCAGATCAGTCAAAACATAATCTTCTAGGCATAATCCTTTGACCATGGAGGAAAGTGTTTCTCTTTGCCCTTCCACCAAACTTCCTGCTGCAAATCTGCTTTTACCTGCACCCAACTGTGTGGATTCACATCTCGATGGGCAAGTAGCTGCTGATTATTTTACATGCTGAGAAAAAGAGAGGGAGAGGAATAAGAAAAAGGAGGAAGAGGAGGAGAGGGAGGAGGAGGAGGTGGAAAGAAAGAGAAGAAGAGGAGAGGAGAGGAGAAGAGAAGAAGGAAAGAAAGAGAGAGGAAATGAATGAAAATATGTCTATAGAGTTTCTGGAAGCCAACAAATGTGGCTGAAGTTTATAAACTTGTGGAAGACTGTCTTGCTGTCTGGCCCTAGCTATGTTCTTTCTCAAATCTTGGCACAAAGCTGTTACCACAAGTCTATGAAATGCTTTCTATCATGAGATAAGAATTTCTGGGTTGAAGACTCAGCAGTAACATATTTCTGGGCAGATGTGTTTTATTAGGTATGTTTGTAGGCCAGGATTGATGTAAAGCTAGAAGTTTCCAGAAAGTGATTGGCTGATCCTCTCAAAAAAGTGAACTAACTCTAGGTGTGATTTTCTCCTAACCAACCCCCAGAATGCTGAAAGGGGGACAGACTTGTTGAGGAATCAGAGAACCTCACATGGAAACTGTGGTCCTAGGGAGGCAGAAGGTATCAGGTCCTGATGTAAGGCCCTCCAGAGCCGAGAGCTGTCCTGCACTTTGGATCAGTCAGCTGCATAAGAGTTTAGGAGAGCAACAAGAACACATGGGAGGCCAGACTCTAAGCATTCTATCCTCTTTTTCCCCTTCTCTTTTCAACACCCTGTGGAATAGGTGATCGTGATTCAGAAAGGAAGCTCTTGAAAAAGAGTAGTTCAGTCAGCCAAACCATAGGAAGCTTTCAAGGAAGGTGGCCTAGTGGGTGGTGGGGGAGAACAGCAGAGTGAGTGACAGAGAGTGAATTATAACACCAAGAAGGATTCCCTCCTTAGTGCCAAATCCACTGTGGTGGGCAGAGATAAGGCCTAGGCTTTTACTGCTTCAGAGTGGAAATATTACTAGCCAAAGTAGCAATTCTCTGAGGTACAAGAACTATGAAAGAAGACAAACTGAACAATTTGTGCTAGATGAAGCACTGCTAATATACCAGATAGAACAATTAAAAAAAAAAGCATTATAAAAATCCTCAAGGAAATAAGGGGAATTATCGGGAACACAGAGACACAAATCATTACAAGAATGAATTAGTGAAAGAAATGGGGCATCAAAATATGAAAGTTGAATAAAGAAATCAATATATTCAAAGAGGAATAAGTGCACTGGATAATCAGATAGGGATCTTTCCATGGAAGCATCAGGCAAGAGAACATAAAGGAAAATAGGTAAGAGACAGAGAAGACAGATTTTAATTTTTATTTTATTTTTTTAAATCTAGGGCTGGGGTTGTGGCTCAGTGGTAGAGCATTTGCCTAAAATGTGTAAGGCACTGGGTTTGATTCTTGGCACCACATAAAAATAAATAAATAAAAATAAAAGTTCATCCATAACTAAAATGTTAAGATCTATATAATATGATTATTGTGAAAAGGAAATAAGTAAATGGAGAAAAGAAAATATTTGAGAAAATAGTAAAGAAAAAATTTCCATAATTAAAGAAATATATAAGACCTTAGATTTTAAAAACTCAGGGACTGGTAAATAAAATAAAAAAGAAAACCACACCTAGGCATAATAAACTATTTAAGATCATCAAAAAGAGAAGAAAAATTTTATAAGCTTCCAAAGTGCAGGGGGCCGGGGAAGACAGATGGGGGGATTTTAACTACAAAGGAACAAGAATGAGACTACCATAATGGAATTAAATGAATTAATAAATGTAAATTATTAGCATACACCCTTCCACAAAATAAGCATTCTGCAAGTGTTAACTCTTATTATCAAATATCTCAACAGCAACCCTAGATGGAAGAAGACAATAGAGTTTTATGTTACTAGTTAATACAAAGTGTTAAAGGAAAAAATCTTTGGACTTAGTGTTTTATGATATTCATAGTGATACAAGGATAAGAAAGTTTTTAACTTAAGATTCTTTTTAAATGTATGCTTGGATAAATATTTCTGGACAAAAGAAAAATATATGATATGAGGCATGTAAGAATAAAGTTTGATTTCATGTTAAAATGCAAGGGTAGAAAGAGACACATGCATATCTAATTAATAGAATTCTGAACTAAAGTTAGATGAATTACCAAATGGCCCGGAGCAAGGTGGCCTGAGAAAAGTGAGTATACACTAAGTTACCCCTGTTTTTTGGAGAGGCAAAGGTGGCAATTGTAAATATTATTGGCTCTTGGAAGAAGACCTATCAAACAAATATGAAAGCACTGGAAGTAGAATTAGCAAACTGGAATTGCTATGATGACTCTCAGTAATTGACCCACCAAGAGTCAAAAATAAGCAATGATTTAAAAGACTTAAACAAAAATTTAAACTAATACTTATATAATTTTAGATCCAACAAACAGAAATGCATATTGTTTTAAAGCCCAAAGAAACACAAAAAATAATTATGCCATAAATGAAGCAAATTCCTCAACAAATGGAATAAATTTAGATGTTAAATTTCTCTTTATTTACACACACACACACATACACACACATACACACATACATACACACACACATAAAATCTCTCTATATATGTATGTGTGTATTTAATGCTTAAGGGTGTTTCCAGAGACAACTGGTGTTGGAAAGTGAATTGAGTGGGGGCACTCATCCTGAAGGTGGGCTACACCATCCAGGAGAACCTGAATGGAACAAAAGTGGAACAAGGAGGAAGTCTGACATGCATGCAAATTTGATTCTTCTTTAGCTATGTGTTTTTTTTGCTGCTGCCATTACCTGCGGACATCAGTTTCACATCAATGACTCTCTAGGGAGCTTGTAGACTTTCAGCCTTGGTCTGGGTCTGCATCATTGGCCCTTTGTGTTCTGAGGCTTCCAGCTTTTTTATTGTTTTGCTTCTAGCTTTTTGAATTGAGAACTACATGGTTCTCCAGCTCTCCAATGCAGACAGCCATTCTGAGACTATTGATCTTCAGATCATGTCAACCAATATGATAAAGATGCTCTTATAATGATATCTACATTCCATTGTTTTTTTTCCCTCTAGAGAACCTTGACTAATACCCCCCACACACACACACACACATACACACAGAGTCAACTATTGAGTTAAACAGTCAATCATAGCCTGAGGCAGGAGGATTGCAAGTTCAAAGCCAGCCTCAGCAACTTAATAAGGCCCTAAGTAACTTAGTGAGACCTTGTCTCAAAATAGAAAATGAAAAGGGCTGGGGATGTGGCTCAGTGGTTAAGCAAACCTCTGAGTCCAATTTATGGTACCAAAAAAAAGTTAATCATAAGGAAATCTATAATTTCCTTATGAAAAATTACATAGAAATCACCTTATATCAAAATTCCTAGGATATAACTTGAGTTTGAGGCTTGAAATTAAGAGTCAGTATTTATGTGCTACACTGACATCTGATACAAGAAACCAAGAGTCCCCCTGCACTCACCAGGTATGATGCTACCACTCTGGGAAAGGCTACTTCTCAGTTGGTTCCCCAATCTGCTAGACCAGCTGATCCTGCATCCCATCTGGTCTTCAGCCCAATGGGTTTCAGTCCTCTGTCAATCCAGGAAATTATTTGAACAAGCCAATCATATCCTCCTACAGGAACTAGGGGTCATTTACCCTCTAGCTACTACAAAGCCTGCCTCCCACTGCCCTGCTCATTCTCTCCATTCCTTAGCACAACCTTTTGTGGCCCTGCATAACCTGTAATATCCTCTTTTCCCAGGCTGAGATTATATGCGACTAAAATGATGCTTTCAATCTCTTCTGTCCAATATCATGCTCCTATGTTAGGTCATCTCATGCCATTTAGGGCAGAGGACTCCCTCTCTCACCAATGGGGGATATAAGAGGCAATCAGAATATAGCTAATGTGGAATACAGAGGAGCTTTTTTTTTTTAAATTAAAAACATTTTCAGAAAACAAGAAAGTCTGAAAATAAATGAGTGAATAATTCAACAGAGGAAGCTAGAAAAGCGATAAGAAGTAAACTCAAAGCAAAAGGAGGAGGGAAATAGAGATAATATTTAAAAAAAGCTAAAAAATCCAATTAGGTAAAATATATAAATTTTGAGAAAAACCATAAAATGTATAATTGGCACAAGAAGAAATAGGAAAGTTTAACAGATTAAAACAATTAAATTTTTATGGTAATCAAAGCATTTTTAGTTTAAGAGTTAAGTTTTACTAAATTATTTTAAAAACTGTTAAACTTTATACAAATTAGGGAGAGGGGAAAAAAAGGAAAGCTAAGTAATTTTTTTTAAAGTCAGTAATACCTTGAATTTCAAATCCAGATGAAAATAGTACAAGGAAAAAATATCTAGGTCTACTTCATTATGTGCACAGATGAGAAAAATATAAATAAAACAATTAGCTAATGGATACTGATGCTCCTCAGCTGGCAGTGAGGTTTGATATTGATTAACTCATTGCAATATGAAAATTCATTTAATGCAAGGAACCTACCCAGACATCTTAGTTTAGCAACACAGCATCCTGTAGAGTGTCAGTTGTTCACCCTGGTGATGGCGTGGCTGACTGGGAGCTGCTACTCATGAGAATATCACATTGCACATCATTAGCCTGGGGAAAAGTCAAAATTCAAAATTCAAAGAAAATCTACTTACTTCATTACCAGGAAGCAAAAGAAACCAGGATCTTACTACCACCTTTGAGGGTACACCACCAGTGACCTCAGGACCTCCCACCAGGCCCCAGCTCCCAGAGTTTCCTCCACTTCCTAATAATCCCAAGCTGAGGAACTAGCCTTTAACACACGGGCCTCTAGGAAACACTTAACCCCAAACTGTAGTAGGGACCACCTATATTGTAAGAACAACATTGTAATCAAGCAAGTTTTATCTTGGGAATGCAAAGGTATTAACATAAAATCTATATATTAAGGAAATAAAGGAGAAAACATCTGCAGACTTTTAGCTGTGGAAAAAATTGGATAACCATGTTACTAGAAAGAAATTATTTTCCCTAACTAAAATCTATCAATTAAAAATTTACAGCCTCTTGAAAAATTGTGCTCTATATATGTAATATTAAATGAATTGCATTCTGCCATCATGTATAACAGATCAGAATAAATAAAAAAAATTACAGCCAATATTATACTTAATAAGAAACTTTGAATGTAGGCTACTATGACCATGATAGTTTGATGTGATATGAGAACTGCTGGCCAAACCATAACATTAAAAAACAAAATAAGAGCTGGGTATGGTGGCACACATCTGTATCTTCAACTTCTAGGGAGGTTGGAGCATGAGGGCTTCTTGATCCCACAGTTAGAAACCACTCAGTAACATAGCAAAACCCTGTCTTGCTGGGTGCAGTGGTGCATGCCTGAAATCCCAGCAGCCTAAAAACTGAGACGGTAGGATTGAGAGCTCAAAGCCAGCCTCAGCAAAAGCAAGGCGCTAAGTAACTCAGTGAGACCCTGTCTCTAAAAAGCAACACAGGGCTGGGGTTGCAGCTTAGTGGCAAGTGCCCCTCAGTTATTCAATCCCCAGTACCAAGAGAGGGAGGGAGGGAGGGAGGGAGGGAGGGAGGGAGAGAGAGAGAGAGAGAGAGAGAGAGAGAGAAAGGGAGGACTAGAAAAAAACAAACAACTGCCATTTTTCATGGCTACAGAAAAAACAACCACAACAAGAAGAACTCAAAGGGATAAGCAAACAAATATTAGAAGTGTTAAGAGAGTTTAGCAAATTGGCCAAGTGAAATCTGTTTAAAATTTTAATTCTTAGCCAACAATATTTAGCTAAACACATTAAGAGTAATAAACACAATTGTCTTCTAGTGTACAAAAAGAAAAACATAGCATTTACAGTAACAATCCAAACTATAGAGCCTATGAACTAACTTAAATATATAACTGCATGCAAAATGTTCAAACTTTTAAAAATACAGAAGAAAATCTGAGTAAATAGATAATGTCTATTTATCGCATGACAGGATAACATTTTTTTCCTAATAATGACCTGAAAATGTTAACAAGAATTTAAGCAGATGTTCTCAGGCTTTAACCAACTGATAAAAGATGTATATGGAAGAATATAAGTCCCCAACTTGCTAGAACAATTTTGCAAAAGGAAGAGAAAAGTTGGTGGATACTCTTAGACTTTAAGACAATGCCCACTGACTCAAAATAATACAAACAACTTGATGTTGGTACACAAAAATACAAATAGGCCACTGTGATGGAACAGAGGGCTTATAAACAGGCCCCTGTGGTATGAAACCTCATATATCATTGCAGAAGCATCTCTAATCAGAAAAGAAGCATAGAATTGTAATAGATGATACTGTCTAAGCTGGCTTTCCATACAGAGAATAACAAAGTAATCCTCTACTTTACAACATACATAACAGTGAACTTCAAATGAATTGAAGACCAAGAAGTGGGAGGTAAAATCATGATGCTGATAAAAATACAATGTAAAGGAATATTTTCTAATTTCATCCAGACGATTTTGTTCTTGAATCAAAGCACAAATAATACTGCCCCAAACTAAAAAAATTAAAGATTTTTGTTCAATGAAGAGCACCAAGATAAAGCTGTCAAAGAGGTCATTTGAAGAAAATATATGCTAGCTCTAAAACTATAATAACAAAGATATCCAAGACATTTTAAAAATGGAAATAAAGAACCCCAATTTGTGGCTAGAGAAGTAAAGCACAAAATGAAAAATCCGAAGAGCTAATGGGTATATGAAGAGATGCTTAGCTTTACAAGCAATTGAGGGTGAGAGTTTGAGGAGGAAAAGCAAATTAAGAGAACAATAAAATGTCATGTTTTATTTATCAGAGAAGTAAAATTAGAAATAGGATAACATCAGGCATCAGTAATATCTGGGTAGAAACATATCTTAGTGTGCTGCTGGTAGGGATTGATACAGTAATGACGATTCTAGATAATAACCTGTTATTACTTAAACATTAGTAAAAATATATCTATATGTATAAATTTTACATATAGATATATTTTCCCTCTATTTGGTGACTTATCCATCCCATGCAGAATTTATACCCTGGAAGAAATATTCACATAGATTTATAAGTAGTCATAGGAGAGGATGGGCACATGAGGTGGTATGTGGTAAGTATGATTTGGAGGTAACAGGACCAATGACTCAGAGAATATATAAGTAAGTTGTATCATATGTATGTAATTTAGAATTCCACACAGCAGTTAGAAGCAATACAGTGGTTGTATATTTAGCAATATGAATAGATCTTAAAATCATTGGGCTGAGTGATCAAGGCAGTACACATCTTAACACGGTTCTCAAAGATATGTGCATATCTAAGAACATAATTAAACACATTAATTGTCTATTAGAGTGACTGTCAATTGGTAGAGTGGGCATTGGAGTTGAAAGGGGGAAAAAAAACAAAAATAAAACAAGACAGAAGACCTACATACAGCTAGAGGTCCAAAAGAGTAATAAACACAATTGTCTTTTAGTGTCCCAAAGGAAAAACATAAAAACAAAAGCAATGCCTCTTTGTCTAATTATTCATACAAATTCTCTCATAATCCCCAAATGTGGGATATGTACATTTGCACATATACCCTGAACGAGTCAAGTCAGGAAAATTTGCTTTTAAAGCCTTTACTGGGAGAGTTCATATTTTTTTTTAACCACTAGTCAAATCAATGAATGCAATGGAGCTGGTTTGTGCTTTTTATTTTTCTCCTCTCCTTACACAGACTTCTCAGTGCAGTTAGTATCCGCCCATCACTTTACTCCTCCACAATTTTAGAGGATCGATAACATCAAGTGCTGAAAAGTAACTTGAAAAACTAAGGTATAATTAAAATTAATTTAGCAAAAAACATATCCACTTCATGTACTGAACTTTCTTTGCAGATTAATTGGAGAATGGGGTGATTAAGCAGCAATTTTGATTGTAGTTTGCCAACATGAAGTTAAACCCAAGCTCTACCCTCGCTCACTGGTAAAATCCTCAAGAAGAAATGTCAAGGAGAGGTTTCATCTAAATTATTGAGAGAGAAAGCTCGATTTCTTATTCATTAGCTTCCCAAGAAACTATAAAAATATAATAGTTAGCTGGAGTACTGTTCTACTTCAAAATAAACTCGTTAAAATATTCAAATGTTAATGGTTAATACTTATGAAAAGCTCACTTGATCTCAGACAATTGCTAAGCATCCCACATGCACCCTGTGAGGTGGTCTCTGTTATTATGATTATCTTTTTATTGTTGAGGAGACTGGCCTTAAGATAAAAAGTAACTAGCTGAAGATTGCCCAGCTACTACATGGTCAAAATGATAAAAGGGGGTCAGCTTTAAGAGATGCTTCCTTTCTCATGGGACATTTTTTTTATTAGAGCTTTATAGTTATACATAGTAGTTGGGTTCATACCAGAAAACTCATCCATGCATGGAATTTGATTTCAGTTCATGGTCCCCCTCTTTTCCTTCCTATCCTCTCCCATTCTCCTTCCTCTATTCTATCAGACTTCCTTTCACTCATCTATTGATTTATATTTGATTGGGTCTTTCTAGCTATGCATAAAGGTGAAATTCTCTGTAGGAAATTTATATTTGCACATAAAATGGATTTTTTTAAAAGAATTCACTTTGTGTTGCCTCTCCTCACCCATCCCTCCACTCTGTCTCTCAATCTGCTTCTTTTACATTTCTGACCTTCATGTTATCCTATCCTTCCCTCCCCATTACCTTTATTTTACTCTAACTCCTGCATATGAGAGAAAACATTTGACCTTTGAGTTTGATTTATTTCACTTAGCATGATGTTCTCCATTTCTATCATGGATCATGGGACATCCTTTATGTACACCTGTAATAGGGGCAGGAAGCCAATTCTGAACTGCAAGGGTTAAACCAGGTGGAATTATGATTTATATTACCAGGCTATATAAAAGATATGCCTTTTATATTGCCTGGTATATTGGGCAGATAATTTCTAATGTCCCTATTAAAATGTAATGTGTTCCTGAACCATTGACTACATAATTAGAAACAAGATGGGATAAAATTAGTAAGGAAATTCTCTGGATACAATATTTGAAGACTACATATGTGTCAGCACAGCGAACGTGACCTAAGGGTCATGAAGAGTATCAGGACAATGAAAAGGTCAAACTCAGGAGGCTCTGGGCTTAAAAACAATGTCTTAAATTTAGGTTAATGAGTCAGAAGCACAAAGTAATCCTTTCATGACAGACAAACCTCCCTCAGAAAGGGAAGCAGATGCTCTAATTCTCAAGGTATAATTTTTAACTGGTGTCTTAAAAGTGGTTTTTCGTGTTACTGGGGGTAATAATAAAACTTCTTTGAGAATCTGATAAAACATAAGCCCTCTACAAAAAAGAAAAAAAATCCACAAATATGAGAAGACATTATTTTTCACAGAATTTTAGAAGCTCATTGACCACAAATTCAGCCTTCCAGTTAGTACCTATGTCATGCAAAGGGTTAGCTATTTTTTCCCATTGTCTTAATGTTTATGGCAGAACTCATAAATTCATTCATTCATTCATTCATTCATTCATTCAATACTTCAACAAATGTAAATTGGTCATCTACTATACTGGAAATCCAAAATTGAAACACATAATTCCTGCCTTTCGGGAACTCTGAATAGTGAAATGAGAAAGCAAACTTAGAGGCAGTGTATGCCTAGGGCAAACTCTCTCAGTCTTGGCACTACTGACCTTTCAAGCCAGATGATTCTTTGTGTGTGTGTGTGTGGGAGGGGGGGGTGTCCTGTGTGCTTATGGGTGTTTAGCAGCATTGCTGGCCTCTACCCACTGTATGCCAGTGGCACCCTCCCTTACAGTTGAGACACCCAACAATGTTCCCAAACATTGCCAAATGTCATGATGGAAAAAAAAACCCACCAGGCTGAGAACTACTGACTAGAGGAAAGCATAGAAGTTAGGGGAGGATACACAAAGGAGTGAGGAGTGAAGAGTGTTGCTTTCCCTTTCTTCCGATTCTGGTGTCCATGTGGAAGGATTCTTTCAAGTCCATTCCTAGCTCTTCCCTGCTCCTTTTGTCACTCTGTTCCAGTGAAAATAAGATGACTTGCCTAATGTAAGTTTGCACAAGATCACTGGACTTTCCAGTGATCCTTCTCTTGGGATTGGCTCCCTGTGATGGGCACATCTCTTTTCCAGGGTCCCTTCAGTTTTATCCCCACTCAGGAAGCAGGGAGGTTTATCTGCACTCAGAACTGCTTCCACTGGTTGGTGAGCTGCCCAATTCTGGGGTTCTTTATTAACATCACTGGGTTCACAGACCTAACGGCCATGACGGGTGTCAGTCCTCATCCAAGTGCTATTTTGATTTCCTAATCCCCTCATTATTGATTTTATTTTTCAACTTATTCAGAACTTAGATGAGGTAGAAGGTGTTCTATAGTGTCCCTTCAAAGACCCCCCCCCCTTCCCAAAAGATGATTAGCAGCTAGTCAGGTAGTTCATCTGGAGAATATCATCTCAGAAAAGGACACATCATAAACAGAAACAAGGAAGGAGGAGATTGTGTACACTCAGGAAACTCCTGATAGTTCAGGAAGCAAATCTAAATTACAAGGCCTTGGAATAGTAGGTGATGAGTTAAACCAGATAGGGAGGCAAAGGCTAGGTCAAAAAAAAAAAAAAAGGCTTCCCACGCTACATTGAGGAATCTGGATATTTTCTGAAATAACCGTGGGTCAGTGTGGAGAAGAACTGGAGAACCTGAGAACCTGAAGAGGTTGTAGTAAGACAAAGAGACTGTTGAAGTATCTAGTACTGAAAGGATTGACAGGAAAGGATTGACCCTCAGTAAATGTAGGGGTGGTTTAGATGGAGCTATTTATATGATACCTATGTTTGTACTTTTGGCACAACCTTTACATGTTGTTCCCAATTGATCTAAAGAAAACGCCATCTACTGTGTTACAAGGCGAGTTTGTTGTCAAAAATGAGAATGGGTGGGGAAGGAGTCTCCTTTGGTGTTTTTCTCCATTGCTTTCATGGAAGTGGCCTTTTGAGTTATCACTCACACCCAAGAAAGAATTCCTCAGTAAAAAGAATACAGAGGGACTCGGATGGAGCTCAGTGGTACAGCACTTGCCTACCATGTGTGAGGCACTGGGTTCGATTCACAGCACTGCATATCAATAAATGAAATAAAGGTTCATGACATATTTTAAAAAAAAGAACCCAGAGGTTGAGCATGATTGACAGAAGAGCAATAGAGTCGCTGACTAAAGAGTTGGCAAAACCAACCTGTAGGAAGTTAGGGGAACTGGAGTGATTCAATTCAAGGACAAAAACATTCATAAAGGTGGCAATTCTAACCCATTCTCATTAAAGACAAACATGACAAAATGGGTTTAAACAGAAGCCTAAAGATCTCATTTAGGCTGGAATAATGAAAGATTTTGATGATGAGAACTAAACATTGGAATAACTGAGAATTGTGGCATCTCCCTCTACAGAGACCTTTAAAAGTAGGGTGTCTAACTGTAGTGTATGGTGGAAGTGAGACCATTTAAAAGATAGATATGCAATATCTAAATCAAGGTGCTATGCATATAAGCTAAAGCAATGATTTTTTTCCCAGAAGCAAAGAATAGCTTTATTTTTTTTAACTGTTTATGTGGCAACAAGCTCATGCTGTGTTACAGGAATCCAGATTAATGCTTTGATTTTGATTTGGTTTAAAAATAAAAAGATGATTTTGAACTTGTAGTGCAGCAACACACACAAAAAAGCAAAATGCATTGTACTCTGATATTTTGATAATATTATCTTAAATCCATTCACTCAACAATATTTTACACAGATGTATACACACATACACTAACTCTTCTAGATGCTGGTCAGACAATACTGAACAAAACAGATAAAAATTGGTGCCTACATGGAGCTTACAATCTTATTGTCAAAAATTTTGAAGTAAATTAATAAAATATATAGGATGTAGATAAATCTCAGTGTTAAAGAGAAAAATTAAAGGAGAAAAAGAGATGTGAATGTGAGTGTGTGGCGGTATACAAATTTAGATACAGTGACTAAGGAAGGAATAATTCAATAGGTAAAATTTGAATAAAACTTGAAAATTAAGTGAGAAAGCATGCAGGTTTCTGGGAGAACCACAATTCAGGAAGATAGATTTGCAGGTGCAAAGGCCCTGAGACAGAAAAAGATGCTGGGAGGTTAGTAGAGTGGATCAAATGAGTAGAAGAAATAAGAGAGAAAGGTGAGGACAGATCACATAGGACCTTCAGTGTCATTGGAAGGGCTTTCACTTCTGCTTTACTTAGAGATGGAGAGGCAATAGATTTTAAGCAGAGTAGTAACCCTGGAGGACTATGGTTACCCTCAAGAGTAAGCTGTATGTGTTCAGAAGCAGGAGACCCAGAAGAAGATTATTGCTGTAACCCAGTGAGACATGGTGGTGATTTGGACTAGAGTATAATGAGAAATACATTGAGCAGTGGATGGATTATGGATATTTTTTGAAAGTAGAGTAAATAGAATTTCTGGATGGATGGAAAATGGGTATAAAAGAGAAGTTTGGGAAATCCCCAAGGGTTTGTAACCTGAGCAATGGAAAGAATATAGGTGACATTTATTAAAATGTGAGATTTTATGAGAAAGAAGACTAGAGGTGGCATATAGCAAGAAATTAAATTTTGAATAGATAAAGTTTGAGATTTGGCTTAGTATAGATACTTCTCTACTACAAAGTATTAAGAGAACAACAGATTATCTAGCTATTCCTGTTCCATACCACCCACTTTATACAACCTCCCATTGACCTATTGCTATAAAACAAAACAAAAAAACCTCTTTGATTCCAAATTTTAAAACTCACATGATGATTGTGCTTTGCTTTAATTTTGTTCTTTAGTTTTATTTTGTCTAATAAAATGAAATATGCATTAAAATGCCTGGCACATGGTAGGCGTTGAATAAATATTTGTTGAATGAATGAATGGTAGTGGGGAAGCCACAGAGTAATTACTCTTTCCTGAAAGGACCACACAGGAATGGAAGGAGAGCATGGCAATGTTTTTAGAGTCTAAATACGAACCACTATATGTCTCGGCATTTCCAGAAAACCAAGGAGAGATGAGAAATCCAGAAATCCTTTACTGCTATAGACCCCAGAGACTTGGACAAAAGCCTTCACAACATATTCCATTAAAGAAAGAACATTTGAAAAGAAAAATACTATGTTTTTTTTTCCTTTCCTAATCTCAGCCTTGCAACTCAAACCAAGCATAAAGAATTGGCAGGTTTTTTTCTTTTTTAAAGCCTTCCTACGATGAGAGATTGAAAACTCAACAGTGTTCCCAGCCAACAAGAGAGTGGTTTGCAGCATGATGGGCAGATATATTAATCTGGAGGCTGTGCAGCTGTAAATGATTCGTGGGTAAAACACAATGTGGTCTTAGGGAAGAGAGCTAAGGATCCATATGCAAGACAAAGACTTTCAATGGGATTTGTCATCCATGCATAAGGACCCTCAGCATTGCCTTCTGGAAAAAGAGGCAGAATCTCAGACAGGAGCCTTCAGAACCAAGGTAGGATGTGCCGGGGCTGGATACAAATGTTTGAGGATAGAAAGAGCTCTTACTTACAAAGAAAGGTCACTTTTAAGTGTGACAGGCATTGTTAAAATTTGATAGGCATGATGGCAAGCGTAACTGAGGAAAAGATTCCAGAATATTGCAAGGTTGTCAGTTGTGACCTCCAAGAAGCAGATGCTGAGGTGGACCGGAGTGCAAGTGGCTTACTAGGAATGGTGGAGAGGATGAGGTACACCTAAGAAAGAGAAGGCAGAATCAAACAGGGAAACAGAATCAAGCAGGGAAAGCCTGCAGACTGAGATATGGTTCTAACATCTGTGAAGGAGAGGTTTCCGGGGAAGAACTTAGCAGGATGAGGGCACACCAGGACAGACATCCAACAAAGTTTTGGCCAATCAACAGGGAGTTCTAGAGTAAAGGTAACTTGTTAGAGGAGACCCTACAGGAACAAAAATTGCAGACCTTAGTACCCAGACTGTGCTTCATAATTGGCTGAAGAATTCTTAGGGGGACCTCTGATTCAGCTCAAAAACTGTAGAGGATACTGAAAACTCAGCAGCTACAAGCTGTCAAAGAACTGCACTCCCTGAAGATGAATGCAATGCTGTGTGATACAAGATGTAATTATCTTAAATTATGAGGGCACTTCACTAAGTTAGCACAGTGGTCTAATAGAGTTGGCCCTCATATCTGCTGATTCCACATCCACCCATTCAATTTTCAAGGATTGAAAATATTTTTCCAAAAAAATTATGTCTGTACCTGTAATAGTTAATTTGAATTGTCAACTTGATGGAATTAAGAGATGCCAAAGATTAAGAGGCTTCTGCGTGTGTTCATGAGGGTGTGTCTAGGAATGACTGGCATGTGGGATAGGGATCTGAAGTGGAGACTCTCTCTAAGCATGGGCAGCACTGTCCAATAAGTTGGAGGTTTTGATGGAATAAAAATTAGAAGAACAAGGAAGCAGCAGCAGATGCAAACTCGATTCTTCTTGAATCGGATCTTGATTGCTGCTGTGATCACCTGAGCACATCAGACTCTCATTCCTTCATCTTCCAAAGTAGACTCTGCCAGTGATTCTCCAGGGAGTTTCCAGAAGCCTTCAGTCTTGGATTGGGGTAGCACCATTGATCATTCTTTGTGTAAGGCTTCAGCCCCTTGGACTGTGCAGCTACTGGTTCCTCTAGTTCTCCAGCCTACAGACAGCCATTGTGGACTACCCAGCTTCTGGTTGTGAAAGCCAATATAATAAATCCCCTTTTTATAATCATACCTTGGTTCTGATCCTCTAGAGAACCCTAATATGGTACCTGATATCTTTCCTTGCCATTTCCCTTAAACAGTACATTAGAACAATTAATTATATAGAACTTGCATCTTCTTAGGTACTATAAGTAATCTAGTCATAATTTACAGCATACAGGAAGAAGAGTGTGTGATATATGCAAATACTACATCATTTTGTATAATGTACAAAATGGAGCATCTGTGGATTTGGGTATCTACAACATTCATGGGACAAATCCCTTATGCAAACCAAGGGTCAGCTGTACACTGTGGGAGTCAATGTGCTGGAAACCCAGCAGATATTATAAAAAATACAATGCCTAATATTTTCTGGAACAAATAAATCACACTAGGTCTGTTCATCCATGTTTTTGAAATGGTGCTGTTCTATCTATTTAAAGCTTTTTTTCCTCATATCAATAGTTTTTAGATTTGTAAGTTAAATAGGCATAGCAACATACAATTGGAAAATGAAAATTTAAAAATACTATTACAATAGCAACATAAAATATCAAAGATCTAGTAACAAAGAATTGTTAAACTTCTACTCTAAGAATGACAAAACTTTTACAGAGAGAAATTAAAGAAGAACCCAATTAAATGGGAGAGATAAGCCATCCTTGTGGACTGGAAGACTATGTTTTTGAGGTATCCATTCTTTTCAAAATATGTTCAGGTACAATGCAATCACAGCAGACTTTTTTAAAATCAATTTTATGGAGGCAAAATTAATATGCAATAAAATTCACACATTTTGAGAGATCATTTCAATGGATTTTGACAAAAGTGCACTCCAAAGTATCCACAACCACTATCGAAATAGAAAACATTGCCATAATTCTAAAAAGTTCCCTCTTGCCCTTTGCAACTAGTCACCACTCTCTGCCTTTAGTTCCAGGAAACCACTTATTTGCTCTTTTTGTTTTATCTTTCCTAGACATTCATGTAAATGGAATCAAACACATATTTGTTTAAGCTTTGCTTTTTTCACTGCCAAATTTTTTTAAATTTTATCCATATTGTTACATATTTTATATTTCTGATTTCTAGCACATTGTATAAACATACCATAATTTGTTTATCCAGTCACCTATTGATGGATATTTAAAATTTTCCATTTGAGGGCTACTATAGGTAAAGCCACTAAGAACCCACATTTACAAATTTTAGTGTAGGCCATCGTTTCTCAACCTCAATGCTATTAATTTTTGAGGTGGAAAATTCTTTCTTGTATGGGGTTGGCTCATGAAGTGCAAGGTGTTTAGCAGCACCGCTGCCCTCTACCACTAGATGCCAGGAACACTACCCATTGCAACATTGAAAAATGTCTCCAGACATTGCAAAATGTCCCTTGCTGGGTTGGGGGAGGAACTGCAGTCATTGTTCTTGGGTAAATATCTAAAGGCAGGATTACTGGGGCACAGTATAAATGTAAGTTTAACTTTTTAAAGAACTGAAAAACAGTTTTCCAAAGCTGTTGCTTCACTTTACACTTCCATGAGCACTATGAGAGTCCTAGTTACCTATATACCTGTCTACATTAGGTGCTGTCGATCATTTTTATTTTAACATTCAATTTAAAGCAAATATATTGTTCTAACTTAACAATTAATGAGAGATGATATTTAGCATCTTGCATTTATTAACAATCTATCTTTCTCCTTATGAAGTGACTTCAAGTCTTTTGATCTCTTTTAACTGTTACTATTCTTTTAATTCTCAGTTTTGTAGATGTTCTTCATATATTTGGCATATGACTCTTTCCTCAGATATATATGTTGCAAACATTTTTCCCAGTCTGAGATTTATTTATTCACTTTCTTAATGATGTCTTTTGAGGAAATAAATTGCTTGATTTGCCAATGTTTTGTCTCCTAAAAAAAGTCTTTGTTTTTATCTTACCAAGGGTGTGAACATATTCTCCACTACTTTTGTAGAGAAGCTTTGGAAGGTTTAATACTTTGAACAACAATCCATTTTTAGTGTGTTTTTGTGAGTGGGGTAAAACAGAAATTGAGGTTCATTTTCTTTCTTTTGAATATGCAGTCATTAAGTCACTATTTGTTGAAAACTTTCTCCTTATTGGTGGCTTGACTGCTGGGTGTGGGTCTGTCTCTGCATCTCTATTCTGTCCCATTTATCTAATTGTCTATTTCAGTGCTTCTGAAAACATAATGCATATACTGCATTTTGCTTATCCTCTTTTATCATCACCCCTCTGAGGAGGCTTTCTGGACACTTTCATTCCTAATTACACTTTTCCATGAACTTTTCTCCCCATTTTTTTATTACATGTAGCATAAAATTTACTATCTTAACTATTTTTTAAGTGTACAGTTCAGTTGTATTAGGTACATTTATATGCAGTCATTGCCACCATCAATTTCTAGAACTCTTTTCATCTTGTAAAACTGAATCTCCATATCTGTTAAACAATAACTGCTCATTTTTACCTTGATTCAGCCCCTGACAGCCACCTTTTTACTTTCTGTGTCTATGATTTTGACTACTCCAACTGCTTCACACTCCATTGTCTTTTTGTGACTGGAATATTTCACTTAGCATTATGTCCTCAAGGTTCAGCTGGTATATGCCAAAATTTCTTTCCTTTCTAAGGTAGAACATTATTCTTTTGCATGCATATACTACATTTTGCTTATCTATTCATCTGTTGATGGCCAAATGGCTTGCTTCTGAGTTTTAGTAATTGTAGATAATTCTGCTATGAACACAAAAATCTTTTCAAGACCCTGCTTTTAATTCTTGTGAGTATGTGTCTAGAAGTGGAATTGCCAGCTCATACAGTTACTCTATTTGCTCCGTGTTGCTGGGTCTACAGAATCTACTGGTGTCCTGAGAATATATATATTTCTAGAAAGTTCCCAGGTGTTTTTGCTGCTGCTACTGCTCCAGGAATCACACTTGAGAACCACTGAGATGGTATTTAGTTTTAGATCATAAAGTTAGCAATAAAGTTAAATTTAGCAATTTGTTAACTTTGTGATCTTGGTTGTACTTCTTAACTTCTAAAGCCTCAGCTTTTTTGTTCATAAAATAGGGTTGATGATGATGCTTACCTCATGACTGACATGAGAAGTAAAATGATACATTATATCCAGTATTGGGACAAAGTTAAGTATGCAATAAAAATAAGCTATTTTGTTATTCTTACTGTTGCATATATTGCTAGCTATCATTATTACTATTATCACTAAGAGAAAACCAATATTTCCTATATTTATTTTGTGGCCTTAAATTAGCTGGCATTGTTGTAGTTAAATGTGAGAAAGCTTTACTAATCCAAGTCCTTTTTCTTTGTTTATACACTGTCTTCCAAAATATTCCTTTGGGGCTAAAATTTTCCATGCTTAGTTTAAGCCAAAAGATTATTTTTTTTTCAAGGCAAATGAACAAAATCAGTTAAGCCTTGCTGAGTTGTGGGAAAAGGGAATATTTTTCATTGTTTTAGAAAAAGAACCCCATAAAAGTATCTAAAAATTAATATAAATGTAAGTTCAGTTTGGGTATAGTGATTCTCAAGGAGAAAATTTAAATTAGCAAGATTGGGAAAGCAGTTTTTAAAGTCTAAGATTTTTTTGACTATATATTAATTACATTTAAGCTTTTGAATACAATTAAGTGGTAAGATAAGGTATTATAGATGACAGAAAGAAAATCTCAGCAACACTATGCAATGGAACAATTAAGATACTAGTGAGAAATTAGCTGCCCAAGAAGAAATATTTTCCCATACAGGAACCAGTTCAATAGCATTCCATTCAAATAAAATTGAAAGGAGATTTTGATATAATGGGTTAGTCAACCCTTTAAAGAATAGACCTAAGATACACCATTGATCAGTTTCTAATTCTGACAATATAACTGGGTCAACATATGGTGTGGTGGATAAATCTTTATTTAAATATCCTCTCTCCATGATGTTGATATCTAACTTGGTGAGGTGACTAACTTTGGCCAATGAAAATTGAAAAAAAAAAAATTACACATGCCATTTGTGAACCAAAGCTCATATTGCAGTGCCACATGATGAGTATGCAATGTCCCAGACTATTCCTTTAGTAGGAGTCCTGGAATGAGGACAATAGGGGGCAGAATAGCAGGTTATCAGTGAGAATAATAGTATGAGCAAGAAAGAAACCTCGTATCTTTTTGTTCCTTTGTTTTAGGATTTTTTATTTTTTTGTTTGTTTTTATTTTCACTTAGATTTTGGAGTTGTTTGTTACTGCATAACTTAGTCTAAACCAACACACATACACACACACACACTCACACACGTACAAATACATGCATGTACTCATACCCACACACATACGTAGATAATAATGTTCTCTGGAAAATGAGGTATGTGTTGGCCACCTGTTGGTGTATGTGTTTCAAAGAAAGAAAAAAAATGTTTCTTTTTTCCTCAACTACAACCTCAACTGGGGGAATGAGAGGCAAGGCAAAGTAAATGAAAGGAAAAGACCAGAATTCTGACTCTACTTACAAGTTAAAATTTTTGTCACTTTTGAGGAACTTTAGTTCATTTAAATATTACTAAGTGAGTCCAGTCTTTACTGTACCTATCTTTGTACAACAAATAGGCCTAGTCTAGTCTGGCACTGAAAATAGAGCATAATTAGTTATGCCTGGGCAAATACATGACTGATAATAGTAATGATCATAAAAAAAAACAGGCATTTTCCTCCCTGAGCAATGATGAAGCCACAAAATTAACACCATATGTATATGAGAATATCTACGGGGGCATAAAACAAAAACAAAAGCAGAATGGGCAAGGGAGAGTTGGGAAAAGATAGGGAGACCTTGATGGTATCATCCAAGGGATTTGGATTCATTATGTGTCTCTGGATAAAACAAACTTACATAGTAGAAGACAATGAAACCTAACAGTTACCAGCTCCTTGCAGACAGTTCCACAAAGTGCCCAGATGATCTATGGAGATTTCCAATAATAAAGTATGTCACTGTACTACTATAAAGAGACTGAAGAAGGTCCATAGCTCACAAAAAGAACAGGACTAATGGTATTAGGCTACATATAGCATTTGGGTTACAATTTCATCTTGGATTACAATTTCAAACAGTTCTATGAGTCTGGAGAATCTATCAAGTAAATTATATTAACTCTTTGAAAGTAAAACTGTTTATTAATAATATTTTATAGAAAGTTAGAATTTGAGTATTTTATTAAATATCATGTTTCTCCTTAATTTTTTAAATTATATTTTAAAAAACCATGGTTTGGGCTCATCAAGGAGCTTAAACTATTTTTGAAAAGTTTGGGTTCAATAAAACCCAAGCTGCTTTTTGCCAAGCACCTTTCCCTCTCATTTTAAAAGCCATATGTATTTTAGAGGAAATTTAACCCATGTGTTTTTGATTTACTTAAATTTAAATAATCAAAATGGTGTTTTTTTTTACAAGCCAGTTGATGTCAAAGAAGCTTTTTGAGCCTTTTAAAGAGACTTTTATTCTAAAAACAAGAAGCAATGCTTTGCCAAGTGTAAATACATTTCAACACCAAGAGGCTCATATTAGTTTGTAACTACAAATGCCTGATTCTGAGTCCCTTCTGTATCTGGCAGAGAAGGATGATTCCTGCTCAGACTGGCCTTCAACTCCCCAAAGTTAGCTGCCTTTCTTATAAAAATAAGAAAAATGGGGTTGATTGTGTAAATGTTTCAAGAAATCATTTGGTGGTACAAGAAGCTGTGTAACTAAATGTGATCATTTTTGTTCATCTGCCAGTATTATTGAGTTTCTATTATGGGTATGGCACTGGGTAATGGGAAAGATGCTCAGATCAACCAGCTATGGTTCCTTACCCCCAAATTAAGAAGAGTAACCATAGAAGTTTGCTTTCTTGACTTGTTAGAATAGAAAGAATCCTGAGAAGTCCATTTGAGTGGCATTTCTGTGAAAAGAAAAACAGATTTCAGTGTTGGAGTTTTCAGAGATGAGAGGAATGTTCTTAGGGAATTTGATTAAGAAAGGGAGGAGTTAAGACTTTGGGAGATGGGTGGTACTGCTTTTTGTCTTTCCCATCTGTCCTTCACTAGGGTAAAGAAGTTGCTAGAATGACTATGATGGTTAATTTTAGAAGTCCACTTGACTAGATTAAGGGATACCCAGATAGCTAGCTGACAAAGCTTTATTTCTGGTTATGTCTGTGAGAGTGTTTCCAGAAGAGAGAAACATTTGAATCGGTGGACTGAGTAAGGAAGATCTGCCCTCATCCCATGAGGACAGGCACCATCCCAGAAGGAACAAAGAGCAGAAGAAAGAGTAATCTGCTTGCATTCTTTCCTGGAATCATGGCAATCTTCTTCTGCCTTTGGTCACCAGAATTCAATCTTCTTGGCCTTTTGGACTCCAAGACTTGCAACAGTACCACTGAGTTCTCAGCCTTTTGCCTTTGCACTGAGAGTCACACCGTCAGCCTCCCTGGTTCTCCAGCTTGCAAGAGGGCTGTTGTGGGACTTCTCAGCCTCTACCAACACACGAACCAATTCTTCTCAGAAACCTCATCTGTCTTTCTACCTATCCACCTGTCTATCTCATCTTGACTCTCTCTGGAGAATCCTGACTAATACACTGACCCAATCATGATTTCCTATATTATGTATTGAAACTTAATAGATACTTACTTTAAATCTTATCCTCTTTAAAATTGGAATTGACTTAAATGTCAGATGTGCAGGACCTTGACTTCTCTTCACTCTGGTACTCTGTAGCTGCTTCTTTAGTCCTTTAAATATGAATAGCACTCAACCTGTGGATATTTTGGAAGATGGTTCATGTACCATTTCATTCTTTGCTTCAGTCTCTGGAAATTTGTTTGAACAGAGAATTATTTTATTGCTCTTCTTAGACAAGTGAGAAAGAATGAAGGTTAGGGGGAGAAGAGAGGAAAGGTTTTGCTCAAGAATTTGACCTAACCAAATGTGAAGGTAAAACTAAAAAGACAAGACTCTAATTTTCATTTGTTAGGTACATCTTGAACTGTACGTATTGTCAAAAGAAAAAATAAAGCTATCTATTGGCTTATATAAGCAGGACTGCCACATATGATTATGCAGATTGTGCAGCATACACCCTATGCAGCTGTGAGGTGACTATGTAAAAATGAGCCATCCTGGGAGTGATCTCAAACCTAACTGGTTCCAAGTGATCAAATGGTGGCACACATGATCTTTATCTCTCTTTCCACGTGCATGTGTGCACAAACACACACACACTCTCACACACACAAACACATAATAAAAATAATAATAAATGCATTTACTTCTGCATCAGGAAAAGCATTGAGCTTTGTTATTTAACACAAGTGTTTGCTGAGTGTATACTGTGTACCAGGTGCTAGGATGTGCTGATGAACAAAACAGACACAGGTTCCTACCCCTCTGCCCTTGCAAAGTGCATATTCTGGTGAAGTTTGCATCCAGTGTGATTGAAGGCATCAGGTTCTTCTCTTGAGCAACACATTTAACTCAGAGGGGAAGAGATAAAAGTGGAGAACCACAAAGAACATGATGTGGACTAGTGGCTTCTCTGAGAGGAGAACAAATAGGTAGAAAGAAAATGAATGATAGAATTCAATTCAACCGCTTTACAGTTTTGCTTGGGATAAACCATTTATCTTATTAACAAATATGGGGAAAAATCTATTAGAAAAAGTACGACACATAAAAGTCGGCACATTTAATAAAATGATTTGTCCCCTCCCCACAAGTCTGCTTCTGCTTTTCATGTTATAAAGTGATCTACCTACCCGTTGGTCAGTCAGCACGCCATGCGCATAGTTTCACAGTACGGTACTTCCAAGATAAGATCCCATTCTTTCTTTTTTCTTACATGGTTTCAAGAGCTGTCTGACAGTCAGGCTGTTGAATTGAAGTCAAGGATGCTTTCAGATTAGTGCCATGAAACAGGCAATTCACCGTTATCTCCATAAGGCATATTACTGTCCCCCAGTGAATGATATCTGACAGAAACAGTAAAGAGCAACTTATCTAGAATCTAACAAGCATTTCTTTTCCAAGAATGGGCTGAGAAAGGGATGCTGAAGGGAAGCATTGCATGTAAGTCTTAGCATCATTGAGTAATCACAATGAGTACATTGTGAGTCGGCCCACGCTAACCATTGTAGCTGGAAAACCTATACTATGGCACCTGTCCTCAAAGAACTCAGACAAGTGAAATTCCATTTCAAATGAAATAGAATAAAAAGTCCAATTTTCTGCAAACTCCAAAGAGAGAGCCCTTTGTAGGTTTATTCCTGGGGAAGAAGTAGCCCCTGACACCATGCATGAGACCAGAATATATTTTTATTGGCAGACTTTGTTGTCTAGTCTGTGGGACCACAGAACCAAAGGTGCTACTGGACATTCATTCATTGGGCAAAATATTGTCCTAAGTTTTCCACTCAGTTATGGGTATGGTCTGTCAGAAATGCCATCCAAGTACTATAGCAAAAAGAACTTGCACATGGGTAATTAAATTTTTGCTGGAAACTGATTGAAATCTCAGCATAAGTAAATAATTTCATCCTGAGACAGAGGGAGATATTCTTAGTCCTTATGGTGTCTCTTGGAGCTTATTTTAGTACTTACATGGTGTCATAAGGTGGGTATCACTGGGAATCGGTTTCAGATTGCCAGAGGATTCTAGACTGAAAATTGCTACATCAATGGACAATGTATTAGTTCACACTTCTTGGGGGCAGGAAATGTCATCACAGCGATTGTTTCCCACCTTATAAACCAGTGAGAATTTTTTCATAGAAAATTGGATACACATGTAGCTATGACTAGCTTGATGTTTAATTTTTCATATTTAAAAGAGTCTGAATAAATGTCTATTACATACAGCGTTTGTGTTCCAGTAGCATTAGAGAATGGATTTGGGTAGGAGTGATACCCTTTTGAAAGATGACTGTCAAAAATTTTTATGGAGTGAATGTTCAAGGCAAAAACCTTTTTCTGAAGGTACAGATCCCACCTAAAATTAAATCTTCAGTTATTTCACTGTGGCTAGAAGTACTAATCAGAGATTAAGTAGATTTGCTTCACTAGGGCTCCCCAGTTACCACCAGAGCATCTCTACTCTCTGGAGCGGGGCCCTTTCCTATAAAGTAACTCATTTGGTTCTTTCACACTTTACATCTTCAACCCCAACAAATTCCTGTGGCTTTTGTGTTACATTTTCATCATTCTGATTGAATAATTATTCCCATATCCCATCTTGCTCATGCTTCTTCTGCATCATCTCTTTTGATGCAGATTTAAACTTGCATGCACATTCTCTTGTCTGCTCCCTGGTAATCTGCCTGGGAATGATTCTGCATGTGAATAGAAGGTGTTGACTGTTCAATGTGTTTTTTTGTGTATTGTCAGCTGCTTTAGTGCTGCCTCTCTCCAGTTCTTTGCCACTACGAAGCACATGGAGATGTTCATTTAAATCACGAGGCTTCTGTCATGTCACAATGGAAAGGAGCCTGGAGTGGGGCGGATGCTTTGAGTAATACTGAAGGCTGTGTCTAACTTGTGTCAGCAGCAAAGTGGGAAAGAATACAGCAATGCCCTTGTCAGAGGGTACAGAGAAAGCCTCCTCAGTGTGGAAACATTTTCCCAGAAATACCAGACTTACTAATTTCTAGAGCCCAGGGACTTGCAATCATGGTGAATGAGCTTGAAGTTTAAGATTCTGTAATTGTCCTTCAAGAAATATTGGACATCCAAGATATATTTTCAGTCAAGCACATCAAGATATATTCTCAGCACAGACTGAGATCATATCTGAGGCCATTCCAGGCCCCTTTTCTCTGCCTCATGTCTGGCAATATCATATGTATGGTCTTTCTGGGACTAAACTCAGATTTGAGTCCAGTAAAAATCATCGAAATCTGTAGCCATTAAAAGGAGAGGGTAGTACATTGTGACAAGGAAAAAAATGTTCCTGCTATCTTGTTAAATGTAAATGCAGTGCATAATGTGTGATAGCATTTTATTAAACACATGTGCGCGTGCGCACACACACACACACACACACAGCCTGTAGGGGTTTGGATGTGAGGCGTCCCTAAAAGCTCACATGTGAGACAATGCAAGAAGAAATGATTGCGTTGTAAGAGTCTAAACCCAATCAGTGATTTCGTCCCCTGATAGGGATTAATTGAGTGATAACTAAGGTAGGGTATGGCTAGAAGTGGTGGGATTTAGGGCATGGCTTTGGGTACATATTTGCATCTATTGAATGGAACTTATCTCTCTGCTTCTTGATCACTATGATGTGAGTTGCTTCCTTCCACCACCCTCTCCCACCATGATGTTCTGCCTCACCTTGAGCTCTAAGGAATGGAGCCAGCCTGCTATGGACTAAGACCTCTGAATCCATGAGCCCTCAAATAAACTCTTCCTCTTCTACAGTTGCTCTGGTCAGATCCTTCGGTTACAGCAGCGAAAAAGCTGACTAAAACACAGCCCATTCAAAGAATGAAATCAAATTCAACAAAATATTTGCTGGGGATATATCTCTAAGTGCTGGGATTATAGAAGAGTCTCACACATTTTTTTATGATCATCTTTACTTTTCTAGTGAATGAATGTCATATATTATGAATTAAACCACAAGTAGTTTGACTTCATATATGAAGGGCCCTCAAGGGGATGGGATTTACATGAGAAATAAGCCAACAACACAAAAAGTCATGCTATAGCTATATAATTTCAAAAGGAACAACTTAGTGGTTTTCATAATGATTTACTGATTCTGAAAGTGGAAACAGGTTCTGATAGATTTCAAATTAGTTTAGTTTTCACTGTTGCCATTCACTATTTCATTTTGTGATTTACTTGTGCCTAACACTATTATCAGATGACTTCAGAGGGAAAAACACAAAGATTTTTTTAAAAGCAGTGTCATCACATTGGAAACAATCATATTTGGAGACAATATTTTACTGTGCCCTTCATTTATGCATAGGAAGATGCCCTCCTTTTGATGTATTTAGATAATTTTTCCTGCTTCCCCTTGTGTCTTTTTTCAAGTTTTTAAAAAAATCTAATGTTGGGGAAGATGGCGGCGAGGGGAGTGCATTCCCCCCGTGTGCTGCTTCACTGTGTGGGAGTGTGACAAGTCAGGACGGCTGAAGGATATCTTGTTGGGAATTTCCAGCAATAGTGGGGTGCGCCGGAACCTGGAGGAAGGATTTCCATCGCATGAGGATCGGCTACGGGGACTCAAACGCGAGAGGTTTGTCGCACGGAGGGTAAAACTGCTTATTCAGCGAATCGCCCCGCGGCTGGAGTCTGCAAGGCGCGCTGGGATAGAGACGCAGGGTTTCAGCGCTGCAGTTTCTGCCAGACGCGCAAGCACCGCACTCAGGGCTGAATTCTGGGTTCGAGACGGGGAAGGAAGCGGTCCATCTCGGTTCTCCACACCGGTCAGACCACAGAGGAGGCCAGCAGCCACCATGTTGGTAAACTGACGTCACCACACCTGTTTTTGACTGACCGCAGCTCATTCAGCCATAGAACAGGTAATTTCAGGCTGCAATTCGCCTGCGGCTTGCAGACAGATTGCTAGGGTTCAGCGCCTGGGGGCTTCTTAAAATCTGATCTTATCGGAGTGAACACGGAGCGCGGGGCGGCCGAGTCCCGGCTCCCGGAGCCGTCCCGGAACCGCCCTGGCTCAGGGCTGCGGAGCCCGCGGAGGCTGCTTCTTGGACCCTGCTACTATCAGAGCATACACCAAACACTAGGCGGCCGAATTCCGGCTCCCGGAACTGAGCCCGCGGGGGCTGCTTCTTGGAGCCTACACTTATAGGAGCTTACACCGAGCACGGAGCGGCCGAGTTCCGGCTCCCGGAACTTCCCTGGACCGGGGCTGGGAGCCCGCGGAAACTGTGTCTCGGTCCGGGTCCTGCTGAGGGCAGGTCAGGACTCACCCATTGCTTGGGTTGCCTGGCAAGGGGAACGAAATGCTGCCATTCGCATAGGATACCAACATGGCAGAGATCTGATGTCAGCAGAAAGCGGTGGAGGAGAGATCTTCATCAATACCAGCGGTGACATAAGCAGTTGGTCTCCTGGTAAGGGGGGTGAGGCTCAGTCACCCGAGTCTCCTCAATTTGTCCTCGAGCCAGAGGGAAGGAGCCGGGCCGCCGCCAGCCCCCGGAGCAGGCCCAGCGGCTCGCCAGCGTGGTGACCGCGTGACCCCAATTGGAGAGGGGGCGGAGCGGAGCCGCCACCCAAACCCGCCAGGTGGGCAGACCCACGACCCAGTAGTACATGGGCGTGGTAGGAGGGGCAGGGCAGAGCCGCCCTTCGCGCTTGCAAGGTAAACAGACCTGTGACAGCCTGGCGGGTCAGGCCCAGTGGCCTGCCAGTGTGGTACACACGTCACCCCAACTCGAGTAGGGGCAGAGCAGATCCTTATCCCACGCCCGGATCAGGCCCTGCCGGTGTGGTGGTCACGTGACCCCAATTGGAGTGGGGGTGGAGCGGAACCGCCACCCGTGCCCGCAGGGTGAGCAGACCAGTGATCAACCTGCAGATCAGGCCCAGGGGTCCGCAGGCGTGGTAGGAGGGGCAGGGCAGATCCGCCGCCCGCGCCTTCAAGGTAGGCAGACCTACAACAGACCTGCGGATCAGGCCCAGGAGCCTGCCGGCGGGGTACAAATACCACCCTAATTGGAGTAGTGACAGAGCAGAGTCGCCTCCCTTGCCAGGAACAGACCCAGCATCCTGCAGGCGGGGTAGTCACGACACCCCAATTGGAGTAGGGGCAAAGCAGAGCCTCCACTCGTGCCCGAAAGGTGGGCAGATCTGCGACCGACCAGCAGGACAGGCCCAGTGGCCTGCTGGTACGACAGACACGTCACCCCAATTGGAGTAGGGGCAGAACAGAGCCGCCACCAGCTCCCAGAACAGGCCCAGTGACCTGCCGGCGTGGTAGCCACGACACCCCAATTGGAATAAGGAGAGAGCAGAGCCGCCGCCCGCACCTGCAGGAAAGATACGCAAGCAGTATGAAAAGACAAGGAAAGAAAGGACCACAAGCAATGCAGGTCAACGCAACTTTAGAAGAGGTAACAGCTGCAGCAGATGGAATGTCAGATAAAGAATTCAGGATATACATGCTTCAGATGATCTGGAGTATCAAGGAAGACATTAAACAGCAAAATCAGACAATGAAAGATCACTTCGACAACGAATTACGCAAACAAATCCAGGAAGCAAAGGATCAACTATACAGGGAGATAGAGGTTATAAAAAACAAGCAATCAGAAATCCTAGAAATGCAGGAAGCAATAAACCAACTTAAAAACTCAATGGAGAATACTACCAACAGAGTAGAACACTTAGAAGATAGAACATCAGACAATGAAGACAAAGTATTTCAACTGGAAAAGAACATAGACAGCTCAGCAAGACTGTTAAGAAACCATGAGCAGAACATCCAAGAAATATGGGATAACATTAAGAGACCAAACTTAAGAGTCATTGGGATACAGGAAGGTACAGAGCTCCAAACCAAAGGAATGAGCAGTCTATTCCATGAAATAATACAAGAAAACTTCCCAGACTTGAAGAATGAGACAGAATCCCAAATCCTAGAAGCCTACAGGACGCCGAATGTGCAAAATCATAAGAGATCCACACCTAGACACATTATAATGAAGATGCCCAACATACAGAATAAGGAGAGAATTTTAAAAGCTACAAGAGAAAGGAAGCAGATTACATTTAGGGGCAAGCCAATCAGGATAACAGCTGATCTTTCAACACAGACTCTGAAAGCTAGAAGATGCTGGAATAACATATTTCAAACACTGAAAGATAATGGGTTCCAACCAAGAATTGTGTATCCAGCGAAATTAAGCTTCAGGATGGAGAATGAAATTAAAACCTTCCACGATAAACAAAAGTTTAAAGAATTCGCAGCTAGAAAACCATCTCTTCAAAACATCCTAGCCAAAGTATTACAGGAAGAGGAAATGGAAAATAACAATGAAAACCAACAGTGGGAGGTAGGACAGTAAAGGGGGGGGGGGAAACAATCAAAGAGGAAAACAAACAATGTTTAGTAACAGAAATAAACAAATATGGCTGGAAGAACAACCCATATCTCAATAATAACCCTAAATGTTAATGGCTTAAACTCACCAATTAAGAGACACAGGCTAGTAGAATGGATCACAAAACAAGACCCAACAATATGCTGCCTACAGGAGACGCATTTGATAGGAAAAGACATACATAGGCTGAAGGTGAAAGGTTGGGAAAAATCATATCACTCATATGGACTTCGGAAACAAGCAGGTGTGTCCATACTCATATCAAATAAAATAGATTTCAAGCCAAAGTTAATCAAAAGAGATAAAGAGGGACACTACATACTGCTTAAGGGAACCATACACCAACAAGACATAACAATCATAAATATTTATGCCCCAAACAATGGTGCAGCTATGTTCGTCAAACAAACTCTTCTCAAGTTCAAGAGTCTAATAGACCACCACACCATAATCATGGGAGACTTCAACACACCTCTCTCGCCACTGGACAGATCTTCCAAACAAAAGTTGAATAAGGAAACTATAGAACTCAATAACACTATTAATAACCTAGACCTAATTGACATATATAGAGTATACCACCCAACATCAAGCAGTTACACTTTTTTCTCAGCAGCACATGGATCCTTCTCAAAAATAGATCATATATTATGTCACAGGGCAACTCTTAGACAATATAAAGGAGTAGAGATATTACCATGCATCTTATCTGATCATAATGGAATGAAACTGAAAATCAACGATAAAAGAAGGAAGGAAAAAGCATACATCAATTGGAGAATGAACAATAGGTTACTGAATGATCAATGGGTTATAGAAGACATCAAGGAGGAAATTAAAAAATTCTTAGAGATAAATGAAAACACAGACACAACATATCGGAATCTATGGGACACATTGAAAGCAGTTCTAAGAGGAAAATTCATTGCTTGGAGTTCATTCCTTAAAAAAAGAAAAAACCAACAAATAAATGATCTCATACTTCATCTCAAAATCCTTGAAAAAGAAGAGCAAAACAACAGCAAAAGAAGTAGAAGGCAAGAAATAATTAAAATCAGAGCTGAAATTAATGAAATCGAAACAAAAGAAACAATTGAAAAAATTGACAAAACTAAAAGTTGGTTCTTTGAAAAAATAAACAAAATCGACAGACCCTTAGCGATGCTAGTGAAGAGAAGAAGAGAGAGAACTCAAATTACTAGCATACGGGATGAAAAAGGCAATATCACAACAGACACTTCAGAAATACAGAAGATAATCAAAAACTATTTTGAATCCTTATACTCCAATAAATTAGAAGATAGTGAAGGCATAGATAAATTTCTTAAGTCATATGATCTGCCCAGATTGAGTCAGGAGGATATAGAAAACCTAAACAGACCAATATCAATTGAGGAGATAGAAGAAACCATCAAAAGACTACCAACTAAGAAAAGCCCAGGTCCCGATGGGTATACAGCAGAATTTTACAAAACCTTTAAAGAAGAACTAATACCAATACTTTTCAAGCTACTTCAGGAAATAGAAAAGGAGGGAGAACTTCCAAATTCATTCTATGAGGCCAACATCACCCTGATACCTAAACCAGACAAAGACACTTCAAAGAAAGAAAACTACAGACCAATATCTCTAATGAACCTAGATGCAAAAATCCTCAATAAAATTCTGGCGAATCGGATACAAAAACATATAAAAAAAATTGTACACCATGATCAAGTAGGATTCATCCCTGGGATGCAAGGCTGGTTCAATATACGGAAATCAATAAATGTTATTCACCACATCAATAGACTTAAAAATAAGAACCATATGATCATCTCGATAGATGCGGAAAAAGCATTTGACAAAGTACAGCATCCCTTTATGTTCAAAACTCTAGAAAAACTAGGGATAACAGGAACATACCTCAATATTGTAAAAGCAATCTATGCTAAGCCTCAGGCTAGCATTATTCTGAATGGAGAAAAACTGAAGGCATTCCCTCTAAAATCTGGAACAAGACAGGGATGCCCTCTCTCTCCACTTCTCTTCAACATAGTTCTCGAAACACTGGCCAGAGCAATTAGACAGACGAAAGAAATTAAAGGCATAAAAATAGGAAAAGAAGAAATTAAATTATCACTATTTGCAGATGATATGATTCTATATCTAGCAGACCCAAAAGGCTCTACAAAGAAACTATTAGAGCTAATAAATGAATTCAGCAAAGTGGCAGGATTTAAAATCAACACGCATAAATCAAAGGCATTCCTGTATATCAGCGACAAATCCTCTGAAATGGAAATGAGGGCAACCACTCCATTCAAAATATCTTCAAAAAAAATAAAATACTTGGGAATCAACCTAACAAAAGAGGTGAAAGACTTATACAATGAAAACTACAGAACCCTAAAGAGAGAAATAGAAGAAGATCTTAGAAGATGGAAAAATATACCCTGTTCATGGATAGGCAGAACTAACATCATCAAAATGGCGATATTACCAAAAGTTCTCTATAGGTTTAATGCAATGCCAATCAAAATCCCAATGGCATTTCTTGTAGAAATAGAGAAAGCAATCATGAAATTCATATGGAAAAATAAAAGACCCAGAATAGCAAAAACAATGCTAAGCAAGAAGTGTGAATCAGGCGGTATAGCGATACCAGACTTCAAACTATACTACAGAGCAATAGTAACAAAAACAGCATGGTACTGGTACCAAAACAGGCGTGTGGACCAATGGTACAGAATAGAGGACACAGAAACCAATCCACAAAACTACAACTATCTTATATTTGATAAAGGGGCTAAAAGCATGCAATGGAGGAAGGATAGCATCTTCAACAAATGGTGCTGGGAAAACTGGAAATCCATATGCAACAAAATGAAACTGAATCCCTTTCTCTCGCCATGCACAAAAGTGAATTCAAAATGGATCAAGGAACTTGATATCAAATCAGAGACGCGCCGTCTGATAGAAGAAAAAGTTGGCTACGATCTACAGTCGGTGGGGTCGGGCTCCAAATTCCTCAATAGGACACCCATAGCACAAAAGTTAATAACTAGAATCAACAAATGGGACTTACTCAAACTAAGAAGTTTTTTCTCAGCAAAAGAAACAATAAGAGAGGTAAATAGGGAGCCTACATCCTGGGAACAAATCTTTACTCCTCACACTTCAGATAGAGCCCTAATATCCAGAGTATACAAAGAACTCAAAAAATTAGACAATAAGAGAACAAACAACCCAATCAACAAATGGGCCAAGGACCTGAACAGACACTTCACAGAGGAGGACATACAGTCAATCAACAAGTACATGAAAAAATGCTCAACATCTCTAGCTGTCAGAGAAATGCAAATCAAAACCACCCTAAGATACCATCTCACTCCAGTAAGATTGGCAGCCATTAGGAAGTCAAACAACAACAAGTGCTGGCGAGGATGTGGGGAAAAGGGTACACTTGTACATTGCTGGTGGGACTGCAGATTGGTGCAGCCAATTTGGAAAGCAGTATGGAGAGTTCTTGGAAAGCTGGGAATGGAGCCACCATTTGACCCAGCTATTCCCCTTCTTGGTCTATTCCCTAAAGACCTAAAAAGAGCATGCTACAGGGACACTGCTACATCGATGTTCATAGCAGCACAGTTCACAATAGCAAGACTGTGGAACCAACCTAGATGCCCTTCAATAGACGAATGGATAAAAAAAATGTGGCATTTATACACAATGGAGTATTACTCTGCATTAAAAAATGACAAAATCATAGAATTTACAGGGAAATGGATGGCATTAGAGCAGATTATGCTAAGTGAAGCTAGCCAATCCCTAAAAAACAAATGCCAAATGTCTTCTTTGATATAAGGAAAGTAACTAAGAACAGAGTAGGGACGAAGAACAGGAGAAGAAGATTAACATTTAACAGGGATGAGAGGTGGGAGGGAAAGGGAGAGAGAAGGTAAATTGCACGGTAATGGAAGGAGACCCTCAGGGTTATACAGTGGAGGGGGTAGAGAGAGAGGAGGGGAGGGGAGGGGAGAGGTGGGGAGGGGGGAGGGTGGATGATGGGAAAGGCAGCGGAGCACAACAGACACTAGTATGGCAATTTGTAAATCAATGGATGTGTAACTGATGTGAATCTGCAATCTGTGTATGGGGTGAAGGTGGGAGTTCATAACCCACTAGAATCAAAGTGTGGAATATGATATGTCAAGAAATTTGTAATGTTTTGAACAACCCACAATAAAAAATTAAAAAAAAAAAAAAAAAAAAAAATCTAATGTTTTTTGATCTCCTTCCAATAGTTTTATGACAGCTGAATTTAAGTGTTTGCTTCAGGCTACAGAAGTCAAAGATGAAATTCGATTATGCTTCCAGGCTTGGCATACAAAATCATGAAAAATTTCATTAATTATGATTAATTAATCCAGAAACACAGTGGTAGTATTATGATTACACTGTATCTGGAACTGAGCATATTTTCAGCTGACATTTACATGGTAAAGGAGAAAAGGGGGACTGTGACTCTGTGCCTAGCGTGTCACTCCATAATAGTCTGGGGAAAAAGAAAAGGAAGAAAAGGGCAAACAGGAGATCAAGAAAGAAAATATGCCATACATTTTGTGGGGAGTGGAGGTGAGGGTCATTGAAAGTCCTCTCACTATTGAACTGCTTCTCCTGGAGAAATCTCATACTTTGGAATGATGAATGGCTTGCAAGTCAGAGTTGCCCTCAAACCCAGTTTTACTATGCCTCAATCTGGAATACACCGTGTTACAGGGAAAATTACTCATAATGGTAATGACAGACACCGGTGAATAATAAAAACATTTCCAAAATGACTCTTTTGTAAGAGGCATTACTAACAAGCATTGTCTACTCATGTCCTTTTATATGGACTCCCCTCCTTTGTAGTGATAAACTTTGTAAGTAGAAAACCTGGGATTTACATTTCTATATTAGCAGTTGGCTGATAAAACTATGAACCCAGCAGGAACTGAGGAGGGATACTTCTCAAGGATGAGAAAGATGGCCCAAGGGAGGTAGAGAGAGGAGGAGAGGAGAAAGAGGATTAAGCATGAATCAGTTAGCTACTGCTGCAATAAGACCAAGTAACAAACAATTGTAAACAAAGCTATTTTCAGTGACATTCAGCAATAAATAGGTACTGTATTTACCATGCATCTGTGGATCAGCTCTGCTGATTTCTGCTAGGATTGCTCATACATATGTAGATAACTGGAGTTGCCCTGGCTGGGCTGGATCTACTGGGAATCTCTGCTTCAAGAAGCAGGTCAGCTAGGGGGCTCTGTTCTCAATGATCCTTCAGATTAGGTGACTGCCTGGGTCAAGAGAGAAAGCTCAATTGCCTAAATGCTCTTCAAGCCTCTGCATGGAAGACATCTGCAAAATCCCACTGGTCAAAGAAAGTCACATGGCCCCAGTGACAGTGGGCAAAGAAACACGAGACCCTGGTGAGAGCGTATGTGATTCTACAGGCAGTAAAGAACTACGAGAAGTGACTCTATACCCACAGGGTGAGGGAGGGGAAGGGGGCCTGAGAGTGGGACATACACAAGGGACAACACCAGAAGCTCCCTTCAGTTCTCCCTTGACTTTTGGCCAAGCAAATGAAAAACTCATCTTGGTGATGATTTTGACTTTTCAAAGTGTGGTTGCTTCTGTTGTTGGGAGCAGCATTAGAACTTATTTTGATGAATTCTTGGAGAACACATTCTGTTGTAAGCCACAGTCCCACATCATAAGCAACTTTTCCCCCCAGTATATTAGCATGGAGTTTTTTTTTCTTTTTTCTGAGCAATGTAGATAAAAGTTTCTTTATGGGGGCCTGTGAATTTCCATTTGTCATTAATTTTGAATCATGCTGTCATTGGGACAGCTCAGGGGCCTTACAGATGCAAACATCAGCTGAGGCAAGTAGGTGGAAGTCAGGTTGCTCTTTGAAATGTACTGTGCATAAATGCTATATATGGATAAGGACCCAAAATATACCTCATATATAACAAATCTGCTTAAAGACAAAGAGCATTTGAGTCAGTAAGAACACTTCCAGAAGACTAGTCTCTATGTCTGGTTCTGTACTCATTTGTGTAACTTTATGCAAAGGAAACCCTTTATCCTCCTTGAGTAACCTCATTTTCTATGCTAGTAGAATGAGATATTTAAACCATATGGCAAAATTTACCTATACAACTGAGAAATCTATACTGAAATATTTAGGTATATAACTATAACAAAATTAAATATGCTATTCTTTTTACAAAAGCTTTGGGGAACAAGTATCACTCCTAGAGGTATATGACTTCTAGGCAATAGTCAGGATCAGATAGACACCCTGGAATAGACAATTGGTATCTTTTGTCTGCACAGTACTGTCTTCTTTGGACTGTAGGAAATAGGAATTGGTAATCAGGGAACCCTGCCTTCCTGACACTTGAGATCATTTGACCCTAGTAAGGGCAATGAGACTCTTACTCCTGGACATTTGTATCTTGAGCAGCGACACACAAGGGTAGAATCCTGTGAATATATATAGGGAAGATGGAGTTAAACCATTCAATGGGAGAGCACTAACAAGAAAGGAAAGAGAGTTCTTCATTTCTGTTACCTAAATCCTAGAGCTGCTCTGGTTTCCACCATTTCCAAGCATTGAATATTTCTTCCATGGCTATTAATCATTCTTTCTCACCAATAAATTATTTTCTTTAAAATAAAAGTCATGTCTTTTGTAGACTAACCTACACACAAAAAGGTACCTCTTTACTTGTCTATAACAAGCTAGCTCTATTATAAATGGCTGTAGGCCTGAAAGCTTGTGCTTATCTGCACAGCTGATTTAAGAATAAGACAGGCATATTGAGGACACTGCCCCCTGCCCTAGGAATAATCTCATAAAAGGAGGTATCTAATAACCTTAGTGAACCATGTGAAAGCACATAGGTCTCAAATTTAGTAGATCTGAGGTTTAATAATTAGTGTTGAAACCTTGGGAAAATTTCTACTTTCTTATATTCTGATTTTCTTGTCTGTAAAATGAAGGTATTGTGCAGAAGGATAACTACAAGAAAACTGAAAATCCAGAAAGATAGGCATTGAGCACCAGGAAAATTCTAGACCCTAATTGTAACAGGAGGCCAGGGAGGACAAAGTAACAAGAGCATGACAGGGCTCCACTCTTAAGAGAGGCTGAGTATCTATCTAGCAAGATCAAAGATTATCATCCAAGGCAGAAATTTATTCACTAGTGAGTGGAGATAGAATCTCCTAAGCAAGATAAAATTCCATTTTGCAGAACTGGGATCTAAGAACAAAGTTGCTTTCACTGAAAGAGTGTATGATAGTCCTCTCTTATTCATGGTGTCATTTTCTACAGTTGCCAACTACACTTAACAACTTACCAACCGTAATCTGAAAATATTACATGAAAAAATGCCAAAAATAAATAATTCATAAGTTTAAAATAACTTTTATTACAGTATATTGCTATATTTTTTTCTAATTTGTTATTACTTATTATTGTTACTCTCTTACTGTGCCTAATTTATAATTTAAACTCCATCTTAAGTATGCATAAGAAAAAGCATGTATGTCTGGAGTTCCATACTATCCAGTGTTAGGCACCCACTGGGGTCTTAAAATGTATCCCCAGTGGGTAAACGGGGGCTACTGTAATGTGCTACGCATGGGCCAATGCTTGAGAAAGCATGGAACTCTTTTAGCATTCCTGTTTCAAGTAGTACACTGATTGTGATCAAGAGAGCCTGGTCTAAGGGTTGGAGACAAGGAACTCTGTAGGAATATGGGAGCAGAGACTTGGGAACAGCAACCTAATAGGGCCTTAATTTCAAGCCATTAAGACTATGGCTTAAAGTAACTGACAGAAGGGTGAAGATTTCATTAGCACTTCTGTAGAACCAGAAAACATTGTCCTAGGCAGGCTTTATGGCTGTCAGCCCAGAAACCTCAGTGCAAATCATTTGGAAAATCATTTTTGTCAACAGAAAATTAAAAGGCCTTTAATGGTAGTTGCTTAAATGTCATCTCTTGTTTTTACCACAGCCTCCTTTCCCGGGGAGAAATTTTCAAATTTGTCATTATTATCCCCTCTTGGAAGTGGCTCAAGGCAGTTGTTGTATGAAACATAACCCCAAACACAACAATCAACTTCCGAATAGGGTGCCAGTGTCTCACATGAAAGCAGCATGTCGGCCACAACGGGAGGATTGGGGCAGCAGATTTGTCAGGTCGCCAGCTAGAGACAGTGTCTACGTTCCCACCACCAGATCTGCCTTTAGAATGTTTTTATGTTTTCACAAACAGACCCAGGGTTTTCAGAAACGATGAACAATAATACTCTGAGCAGCAAAATCTTCATCAGTGTTACTTTGAAATTTGTAACAAAAAATTAACTAGCTGGCCCTGTTCAAGTTAAGAACATGATTATATGATAATGTTGCTCATTGTACCCATGGAAAAGTCCCGGAGCAGTGAGGGGGTTCTATTAGGCTCTTAGCATTTTTTGAGTTGTTTATTTAGATTCCCCTTTTCAGAACTTGGTTTATCTGTGTTGTTTTTTGTGAGTTAATCTCTATGTTTCTGCCTGGGTTTCAATACAGGATCCTGGTGTGAAAAGGATGTTGGATTATGTCTCATCTTTACCACACACTTGCAGAGAGCTATGGAGTCAGTCACTTAAACTTTCTGAGACTCCCTCCAGTCTGTAAGTCAGGATAATCATGCCTACTTCACAATCTTGTCATGAGGAATAACCTGAGGGAACTTCTGGGCTAGGCTTGGCACTAACACTTAACAAGTGCTAATTTCCTTTCTTGGTCCACAACTGACCCCACCTTTCCTACTTAACCACATTTCCTACTCACTTGTGAATCCACAATCTTCACCCCAGTGAGACAAGTCTCCTTAAATCTCCTGCCATGCTAATTCTCACTTGCTACCTTGACTTATGATTCTGTGGCCCCATTCTTTTTTTTTTCCCTGCTATTTTGAAACTTTATATATTTATTTATTGATTGATCTATTTAGATATACATGACATTACATTTTGACATATTATACATACATAGAGTATAATTTATTCTAATTAGGATCCCATTCTTGTGGTTAAACATGATGTAGAGTTTTACTGGTTGTATATTCATAGATGAACATAGGAAAGTTATGTCCGATAAATTCTACTGTCTTTCCTATTCCAATCCTCTCTTTCTTCCTCTTCATTTCCCTTTGTCTAAGAACTTCTGTTCTCCCCTCCCCCACTTATTGTGTGTTAGCATCCACATATCAGAGAACATTCGACTTTGGGTTTTTAGGGATTGGCTTATTTCACTTAGCCTGATAGTCTCCAGTTACATCTATTTACCGGCAAATAGCTTTATGGCTGAGTAATAGTCCCCATCCTTTTCAGTCTAATTCTACTCCTCTTTCACATCTATGAAGGCAAACATGGCTAAATCTAAGTATCAACAAAATGGAGGTGAATTGTGTCCATTATTTTACTCTTAACTTTAATATATTTTCTTGGCTACACATTTGTGTAGACATTTACTTAATTTGTGAATATCACATAGTATGCATAAAATAGACTTGCTGAAGTTCATCTATGCACATTTATTTTCAGTTTCTACAAATATTTATTGCTTGTCTACTATGCAGAGGTTATAAAGTTGAAAAAGAATGATTCTTTTTTTCTGGTGGGCTATTAGTCCCTTAAAGAAAAAATTTCAGTAATGCTACATATTTTATTTTCCGCTCAGCTAAGATGGTTATTACGAAGTATTTTGTGTCTTCATATTTGGTAAACTTTTTGCCATAGATAGCTTTTGCTTGTACTTTCTGGATAGTAAATTTGGATTATGGAGTTAATGATTTAAATAATATGGTATGATTTTAAACAAAATGCTATAATTTTCAATCTAGACCATTTAAAATTCATGTCGAGGGGCTAAGGGCATAGCTCAATAATAGAGTTGTATGCTTAGCATATGCAAGGCCCTGGGTTTGATCCCAGTACTGCAAAACAACAACAACAACAACAATTACATATGGAGACAAAAATAAACTGGATTTTTAAGCAATTTTCCAATAGCTTATAGCTTGGTAATTGATTCATTAGGAGTTAAACAAGAGCAATGTAACCAGAACATTCTCAAGAGTTGAGTTACATTTATCAATCAAATGAAAAGTGTGTGTTTAAGTACTAGAATACATGTCAATCCATGTGATTCCTTGCCTTCAGTCAACTCAGTAAACTTGGTTAAAGTATGTTTGAATATAATTTGTCAGCTTTGTGTTCATGGTTTATATTTGAACTCAAAGCTACTACCTTGATTTATTAGTTATGGGTATTTATACTTTTCTAGAAATTCTCCTTGTATATCATTAACTTTACTGTCTCATAAACTGAAGTTTACTTCTTATGCTCATGAAGCAGACCTTCTTTTTCAAAAGATAAAAAGGAGTCGAAGATCCTAGCAATGTGTAATGTGTTTAATGTGGGCTGATATGGTCAGGAATTTTTTACTGATTTCTTCAAGATAAAAGAGAGATATACTTTCCTCATGTTAGGGAGCAAGCATTACTTAGGAATAATGGTCCTGGACCTTCAAGTTGCCCAGGACCTGCTGAGCATGATTACGAATCATGAGTTGGGCTCTGGTTTTCCCAAGCTGGCTGCAGAGACGACTTGTCTAGGCTCCCAGTGAATAGCCACAGCCCACAAAGAATGTGTGTTTACCCAGACCTTCTCCATGGTTTACTTCTGAAAATTGGTTTGACCACATGGGAATCTAGTTAGACTCTTGGAATTATAATCTTTGACTAGTACATAACCCAAATGTATTTTTTATAGGATTTGAAAATCAAATTGAAACATAGAAAAATGAGGGAAGAGCAGAAAGAATCCACATCTAAACCTCTATGAAGTCCACCTGAATTCTACCTTTTCCAACATGGCTTCCCACCACCATCATCCATTTTTACTGATATAATAGCAGGAAGCAGAATTTTAGTGAGATACTGTGAAAGGTAATTATCAGTCCTCATGTAGCTAACTTGACAGCCAAAGGTATGTTGAAATTTCCCTCATGTATGAATGCCTATTAAACTAGCTGCTCAGGAGTATAGATTTTTACAGCATAAGGTTGATCTTATAACATCTGTGATTATAACCGAGAATAAAGTGTAGGTTGATAAAACTCTTATCTTTGAAATCTTCTAGTCACTATATCTGCATTTCTAAGTGCAAGAAATGAGTAATTAAGACTGATCCTTTATTTGAAACTGCAGTTTTCCTTGTTAAGAATACATATAGTAACTAATAGAAAGAAAAAACTTACCCATCATAAAAAGCTAGCAAAAAACTTGCTATGCCATGAAGAACTTGCCTTTTCTAGTACTAACATTCGGTAGCTGAAAGCAGATCATTGCCATGAAGAAGTATTTACCAATATTAAAAGGTCTTGGCCCATCATAGCTAGTGTTAGATTTGGAATATAGCTTTTGTTGCCAAGGTGACAAACACTTATAAATATAACACATCTTCTAATGTGCTTTTAACTTGGTATTTTTATGGCTTTTAAATCAGATACCATTAGCAAATATATTAGGTAATTTAGCTGAAAGACCATTTTCCTCTAACACTTTTTGTTACATTTCCCCAGGTATTTCAGTAAATGTCTGTTGTGACATTCTACTCCTGCTAGGCTTCCAACGTAAGGGGATATATAAAGTACATCTGGTAAAGATTAACATATATTACCTTGCCTTTTTTTGTATCGATCACTGAAAAAATGTATAAAAGAGAGTTAAATTTGTAGTCTCCTTGAAGAGCAATCATCGTTCCTATTGTTATTTTGGGGTTTATACCTCCTCCCCCAAATAACAATCTGGCTTTAAAATTCAATACACAGAGGAAAGTGTTTTTGGGACAGCATAATAACTATATATTAACACTCCCCAAAACCTCCACACCTAAATGCTTCCCCTTTGATGTGTGTGTGTGTGTGTGTGTAAAATAATTACAATAAACCGTTTGGAGCCCTAGTATTTCTAAAAGCCCAAGTTTATCGTTCCAAACAATAAACCCAATAGCCCAGGCAGGGAAAAAATTAGTTCTATATATACTCAGACAATTCTTAAAAGAAAGCTTGTGAGGTGGACATATTTGTCACAGCAAAGCTAAAATCAGATGAGACATATTTAGTTTAAACCTCAATTTACATTTATTGTTACCTTGTCAGAAATTCTTCTTAGAAGACTGTCCATTAATTCATTCATTCTTTCATTCATTCAACCAACAGACATTTTTAAGAAGCAGTAACCATATTCCAGGCACTGGAGACACAAAGATGAATAAGTCCCAGTCCTAAAGAAGAGTACAATGTCAGGAAAGAGTCAGACGTAGAAATAAACTATTGCAACACACTATAAATACGGAGGCAAAGACTACAAAGTTCAGAAGAGTGTCCTGAAAGGGGGAAGACCTGGCAAATTGTTTTTAGACCATCAAGATTAAAAAAAAAGAGAGGAATATATATATTTTACTTAAACAGCAAACCTCTTGAGAGCAAATGCTTTACACAGCAAATCCAGAGATGCTATTTCCTTGCTGTGTGATCTTGAATGCCTCTCTGTGCCCTATTACCCCTCCTGTGTAACGCAGATAATTATCCTTGCCACCCGAACAGCTCATAGAGGACTGTTGATAGGAATAATGGGACATGGTTGGTGTAGCTATTTGAATTCTTTGGAGAAGACAGATGCTATGTAAACACACAGCATCCTTATTGTTCCAAGCGGTAGCATTTTGGATAATTACCGTATAATGCTGCACCTCTGTGTGTGTGTGTGTGTGTGTGTGTGTGGTTTGTTTCTTTCTTTATAGAAAGGCAAGTGCTAATGTTGAGTTTCTCTGATAACTTTGGAAGCAATTTTAATCCAGCAGACAAAACATAATAATCTTTAGAGTAAGTTAAATCCCTTTGTATTTGAGAAGATTTTGTTATTTACTGAGGTCTTAGGCAATTTCACCACAGTTATGAAAAGCAGGGCCCAGCAATCCCTGGTCTCTCAGCGAGGATCTGAAAGATACTGTTGCGGACAGGCAGCGGCTTCTGCACAACAGACACAGCTGGGAGTGTGTGTGAGTGTGTGTGTGTGTGTGTGTGTGTGTGTGTGTGCGCACGCACTGGAGCCTGGAGCTTGCCAGAAAGAGCGGGGAACGAGCTGAGACTGGCTAGCATACCTGAGGCAGCTGTTGCTCTGTGGCGCCTGGATTCTTCCCTCAGACTCCAGCCTGGCTCCCCTGCTCCTCCTCCTCCTTTTCATAGTCTCTCTAACTGTCTCTCACCGTCTTTCTTCTTCCTCCCTGTACCTGGGTGGGAGATTCCCAGGGCCAGAGTCTCTGGCCTAGTCCTGCTGCCAGACATTCTGGGACTGTCTGGCTGGGGTAAGAACCCACACTGACCCGGGCATGAAGGCTCAGGAGAAAGACGACCCTCATCGCTCTTATCCGTTTCATCTTTCCTTTCTCCCATTCATCCTCTCTCTCCTTGCTATTTGATTTCTGTGCTGGAGATTAGCCACGAATTGCCATGGCAACCAGAGAAAGTGACAGTTCAAGGAAGATCTACTCTTGGGTCCTGAAACTGGTTTCAGACTTTTATCAACCAGACATTGTCTGTCAACTTGACCTGGGGTTTGCCAAAGCCCCAGTCATTCCCCAATAAAAGAGGCAGTCTGTGTAAGGATACTGTACACATGTCCCTGTAGACCTTCAAAAGAGGACAGCTTAGAGGGCTTCCTCCAGCAGAGGCCAAAGAGCAGTGGGGTTGCAGAGAATATAAATCCAGAGATCTTTTTAAAAATTATGCAAGAAATCTTACCTTGTTTCATTTTAATCTGGCTTCTTCTAGTTTGAGGTATTTTTCTGTACACTATCACTAGGATTGGACAGAATGAGTAGAGTCAACCAGGACAAAATTTTCCCAGGATGAAAAGATGCCAGTGTCAAACCAGAATGGAAAAAGCAAAGAGCCCTAGATTACTAGAGACTCCAGTGCCCATGACAGGGTAAAATATATGTATCATCTATGGAAAGGCCAATGATATTAATCCGAAGAGATGGTCTCTGGTTACATTTCATAGACCCAGGGCCCATTGACAGAAAAGAGCAATTACTTATAGTCATGCTTTTTAAAAAAATTTTGACAAAGATCCCAATCATGGTGGATTAGGTACATTTAATATCTCAATTAATAAGCCTTCTACAATAGTAACATGTCAACTTTGGTTCAAGAAATCCACTCCAGTTGATAGTCATCCAGGAAATGTCTTTCATGCCCACATATTAAATTTAATCTGCCACCCTGTTTTATAAGACTTTGTATTCATGTGCTGAAGAAAGGATGCTTATTTTATCATTCCAATTTAACAGCTTGCTTAGCAAAGTTGATAGGTAGGAGTTTAGAAGATATTCATTGAATACCTATTTTGTATATTTACAAAAGAAGTAGATTTCAGGGAGTTACCCACAAGCAATATTTTTTTTGGTCCCACTGTTATCCTATTGGTCCTCCTTTCATTCAGCAGATTTATCTGTCATGAAGAATTTAAGTTTCATATTTTCCTCTGTCAGTTGTGAAAAGGCCTGTCAGCCGGGGCTTACACTATAGTTTGCCAGGAGGCCTATAGCATACAATGACAATACAATCTTATATTTGTGCTCCCAGTCTCCAGATAATCCCCCACTTTCTTCCTCTGCAGCCCAGTTATGATCAGGCTTAAGTTGCATATTCTGTTTTTAGACAGATTTTGCTGATAAATGCTATCAGCAAGACTGAAATGAAATACAGCAGGTCTAGCTCTTATTACCAGTGTAGAACATGCCTTGGGAGTTTTGTATAGTTTTGTAATATAGAGGCCGTATTTATATAAAACTATTTAATTCACAAAAACAAAACAAAAAAAAGAATGTTAATGGCATTGGGTTTTGTCTGTTAAAATGTTCATTTATTCATATATCTGGAAATGCAGCCCTTGAAGATGTGCCTGAGAAGCCAAGCAATTTCCCATATTGTTCTTGGTAGAAATGAAATTTTTGAGAGAAGCCATGCAAAGCTTTCACATTATTTGTCAATACCCTCAAACCCAAGACACTTTGTTCTAGCCATTCATAAATATCCCCAATCTAAAAAAGATTTGTATTTCCCATACCCACGCAGAAGCTACCGCATCTCGTTAAATGGAAACCATGTAAGTATTCAGAGAACTGCAAAACATTCTTTTTATAACCTACTGGGTCTGCAGAAAGTAAAATGTGAAAAACGGGTGCATTAGAAAAATGTCTCATTGCCTCAGCCAAGGAGAGGGAAGGGTTAATCATCATTCCTAGAACTCTGGAGTGGAACAAAAGCTAGCAGCCTGACACCAAAATAACATCACAATGAAAAGTGAAATTGCTTCTAAGGCGAAATTGCTTCATTTGAAAATTGTAGTGATACTGAGAACAATTATGTCACTTAAACTTTCACAATTTTGTTTTTATAAATCAGTTATAAAACTATCATGTGGTTTAAATGCAATTACTTAATAAGGGCATTTGTAATTGTCCAACATAATCAATTATACTTCAATCAGGCTCTTCTCTGAGACTGTATTTTTGTTAGCATCCAAATCTTTCTTATGGTAATACATACTTTTTGAAAAAGCCAAATAAAATCATTGTTTTCCAGAAAAGTTCTTTCCCCACCTCTGATAGGGAAGCACTTCCCCCACTGCAAAGTGGGGTCTCTGAGTTCTTTGTTTTCCTTCCCCCTTGTCTTAGAAACTAAACATCACTGAACAGGGGAGAAAGGAAAACACACTGCTGAATAATGGGGGAAGTGAGGCAGGTTCTCAGAGTCGTGGTGGTGATTTTTGGAGCTGGGGCAGAGGCTAGCACCCAGGGAACATGGAATGGTACCTGTGAGTTACTGGTAGGACAGTGTTGGTGCTACAAGTCGCAAATCCTGACTTTAGTTTCCTAAGAAGTAGAGGGTTATCTATGGGCTGCATCTAGGAGAACTCAGGCTTCCCAGAAACTGTAGAATTTTGGTTACTGTCTTGTGCGATATGTGGGCTATTTGGTCTCCTTTGGAAAACAACTGTTTTCCTTCTAGATCTCAAATGAAGTCTCTGCTGATGCCCTGTCCCCATGTTTTGCCTGGCTCAACCTGATCTCTGTACGCACTGGATGACTTAGGAGCCAGGCTCTCATCTTGTCTTCCCCCACTTCCCATCCTTTTTTCTATTCTGTGGACAGACTCTCCCTTACCTTGATTCTTCTTCCATTTCCCTTTTCTCTACAGACTCTTACTCCCTGGACTCCATCAATCCTCTTCTTCTCTTTGCTGTGCAACCTACCATGAAAACAGACGCTCCTAACTTCCAAGGGGTTCCTAGTTTCAGACACTCTTCATGAGAATAAGTGAGAGTGGCTGTGAGAGATTTCCCATTAACCACAGGGATTCAGCATAAATTGGTGCAGGGCTCCCAACAAAGACTTCACCATCCAGGGGCCAGTGAGTTTGTTGCCCAGAAACCCAAATATGACATTATTTCTTCTCATTAATAATAATATTAATATTCATTTCCAGCTTAATCATGGCATTCGCTTATTTAGAACAAAAGCCAACTGTTCCCTATGTTCTGGGCCATCTAATTTCTGAGTTTTTCTCACACCTTCTTTCCCTCCACTCTTTGTTCTAGGTGTAGGGTCCTTCTCCCCTCATTATCCCTAGTCCCAGGACTATCCACTTGATGTTCCCTCTGATGCTTCCTCACCCCCATCTCACCCTAAATCCTACTTCCTTACCAGGTTGTCATTAATTCCCTTCCCCCTTCAGACCAAGCATCACGGCAGAAAAATCAACCCTGATGCCCTGAGCTGGGCAGGTCTTCCTCTTCTATGCTCTTACAAGACAACAACATTTTTCTGAATTTATTTATTTTACTAGGATTGTTATATTTGTTTGCATCATCATTTGATGGCTCTTCTAGTCCAGTAGCCCCTCTTTGAGGGCAAGAACTTTGTCTCTGTATTCAGCAAGCACTCAGTTTATTTCTGTTGAATTCAGGAACTCTTTGGCATTCATAGAAATTTTGCATCAAAAAATAAGAAAAAGAGGTTTCCTAAATCCGGATAAGGCAGCAAGGTTTTGAGAACACCTCACACAAGTTCATGAGAAGTGTTCCATGGCAAATTGAAACCAGGCTAACAGTCAATGAAAGGACAGGTAAATAACTTGTACTGGGTTCATAAAACATAACAGTGTGCAGCAGTTAAAATTAATGAATTAGTGCCACATGTGTCCACCTGGATAAACTTTCAAAGCACAAAGAAAATGGTGATAAAAAAAAAAATACGTGTTGGTTTATTTTGCCTGGAATCCATGGAAGGAGTAGTCAGAAACCACGAGAATGGCAACTCAAGGAAACATAAAACTGGGGATGAAATTGAGGACGTGTGGGAAGAGGAGGTCTTCAAAATTCTTCCCTTCCTTACCATGTCATTCCCCAGGCGCATTACAGTAGGAGGGATGTAATCGATCCCTGCCCTTGTTGTGGCCCATGTTTGTTGTTCACTTTCTGGGGCAGTCTTCAAGTGCACATGGGACACACATATTTACAAAGAATAACGATCAGAGAATCACGTATTAAAGAATATGAACTAGATTATAAGAAAACAATACAAAAGAAACCCAATAATATACAAAAATATTGAAATATTCTATATATTTTATTTTCTCTTTTGAAATATTCTATATCACCAAGTTTGAAAAAAAAATGAAACAAGCAAACACAACGAGATTTGCAAGATCCCAGAGGCCTAATAGAAGCTGAAAATTCAGTGAAATAGGTAAGAATTCTCTAAGACTCAGCCCTCAACTTTAGACAGGGAAACTTTAAACAGCGAAAAATCGAATGCAGTAGGACCTTACTCACAGTGTGCGCTGCCTTTCTTGTGTGTGTGTAATTGGAAAGTTTGAGAATCTCTTCCCCTGTGTTTCCCTTACTCACTTTGCTACAATGCTTCCACAGCCACTTTCCACATTGACTCTGAGTCAACATGTTGAAGACACTCCTAAAACCACAGGATTTTAGAATGACAGGCTGTGATTTTTTTTTTTCTTTTTAGATTAGACAACTAATGCTTGGAAATTTAAGGTAACTTTCTAAGGCCATCCAGCTGACACCCAGCAGACTGGAATCCAGAGCTCATGATTCTGCATTTCGGGCCCATTGTCCTTCCTATCAAGTGTTGTGTCTGGGAACCATCATCTTAAGCCTGTATCAGTGGCTAATGCTGCAGTTAGTATTTGTTTGGTTAGGCAGTCACCCACCTGGTACATGAAGAAAGAAGAGAAAAGGAAAATCAGAAGAGTAGTGCATGCATACACTAGAATATTATTCAGCCTTTTAAAAAGGAATGAAATTCTGACCCATGATATATCATGAACAAACCTTAAAGACTTTATGCTAAGCCGGATACAAAAGGACAAAATCCTATGTCCACCTGTATAAGGTACCTTCACAGAGACAGGAAGTAGAATGGTATTTGCAAGGGGTGAAGGAAGGGGATGACTCTCAGTGTTTAATGAATGCAGAGTTTGGTTTGGAGGATGAAAAGTTCTGGAGATAGATAGGTGGGATGGCATTCACAATGATGTGAATTACTTAATGTTACTGAACCAAAACACTTATAAATGGTTAAAATGGTAAGTTTTATGTTATGTGTATTTTGCCACAATTTTAGAAGAGGAAAAAGAAATCAGATGAAGATTCATGAATTGTGGATCCTATTTCAAGAAAGCATGCTCAGTGGGAATTCTAGGCATCACTGGAAGACACTATGAAAGTATGGAGGACTTGAGAAGTTTGGAGAGAAGAAAAGAGAGAGAACTTTTGTGTAGTCCTGATTCTCAGGGGATGTATTCCAAGACCTCCAGTGCATCCTGAAACCATGGGTTGTTCTGAATTCTATAACACAAGCACTACAATACAGCAACAGTGGATGCTTATTAGATCATGTGTTAGGTATGCTAACGATTCCTCCCAGAGACTGGTCATGTATTGGCAGGAGAATCTGAAGACCTCTAATTCAACAGCAATAAAGAGGACTAAACAATGGGATCCATGCCCCAGGGTTTGGCATGTAGCCTTAGCAAACTAGCATAGTAATGAAAGCACCAGCTTTGTAGTTAAACAGATCTGTATTCAATGCATCTGACATTGAACCTTCATTCCCCACTTATGAGGTGTAAACTTAGGCAAATCCCCAAACCTCCCTGACCCTCAGTTTCTTCCTCTGGAAATGGGAATGTTAAATACATATCCTAGAGGTTTGTGGTGAGGATTAAAGTATAATAATGTTGGTGAAGTATTTAGTTTTTATTAAGTACTTAACAAAGATTAGTCCCTCTCCTTTCTTTAGCCCTTACCCTTGCTAATGCCTAGACTTGCCCAAGAACAATTTTATTTAAGCAAATTGCTTTTACCTAAAAATATGCAAAGTACTCCTAACCACAGAGGTTCTAAATTCCTTGAAAGCAGGGACCATAACTTGTACATTGATCAATCAAATATGTACTGGACATTCATTATTTTTCTAACAAGCTATAGACTATAATAGCTTGTAGCACAATGCTAGGTACACAAATAAATGTACCATCAAATAAATAAATGTCTCCTATATTGAAGAGGACTGCAGCACAACCAATAAAAATAAGCCTAAAATGCTTTATAATTTAGGTTGATACATAATCACTTGGTAAAAATCTTGTTAAGCCTATTAACATCCATAGGCAATAAGCATATCATTTTATAAGGAAAGAGAAATGAAGGTTAAGCTATTTGTTCAAGTTCACAGGAAAAAAAACATATTTCAAGGCCAGAAATAGACAGCAGTTAATCTAACAGTCAGTAAATACGGGGAAAGTTCCCAGTGGTATTTCAGTTATGGGCCCAGTGAGGCGTGAACAAACCATCCCTTAGGATTTCTAATGCAAAAGGACAAACATAAAAATAGAAGACTGCCTTTCATGTAGTTAGTCCCAAGTTCTTTAATCGTTTTCTAAGCAGCACGGAGGGCCTGCAGTCAAGGAGGAAGTGGGTTTGGTTTGGTGGGAGTCTGGGTTCAAGGGAAAAGAATACAAATTGTGCAATGGTCCGCATCTTTGAGGTCCAGTTTTATGACTGTGCAGAAAAACAAGCTGGTAGCATAAAGGTTCCCCAAATAGCACAGGAGTATGGCTTTTTATCTTTGGAACTTTTTTCCTAAATTGATTGTAGAAAAAGCAGGGGTTAAGCCAGAGACCGAGGTGGGCCCCAGCTTTCCCAACTTAGGATTTTGTAAGTTTTGCTAATAGGTGTAAGAAGCAAAGCTGGTGTGTTGGTGAAAAGCACTGTCATCAAACTGGTTGGGATATGAAGGAAAGGAAGAAAGACAGTAAAGCAGAAAAGGAGGGTGAGGTGGGCTAATGGTCAGACTGTAAGATGGAGTTATTTGAGTTATGCTCCGGTCAGAAACTTCAAAAATAAAGGCAAAAATAAAGTAGGCCAGAAGGGGAAAGTTTCGAACCCTCTCTTCATTTTTAAGTGTGCGTTTTGAAAATGCATATATAAAGAGGACATCCTCTGTGATGTCTACTTCTGAAAAGCTGTGGCTCTGTTGATCTTAGAGATGCTGATGGGGTTGAGGGATGGCAGAGTAGGCAATTATGTATTCAGCAATCAGAGAGTAAAACCTGAAAAGTGAAGACATTAGAGGTAGCAGAGGGATTTCTTGCCCAAGACAGATTACATAGGTAGTGTTTGTATTGTATGTTGGGTTGTGTCTCCCAAATGCTTTGTCCTGGCCTCTAGTACCTGTGAATGTGATCTTACTTGAAGATAAGACCTTTGCTGATTTAATCCATTTAATATGAAGTCACAATGGATTAGGTGAGCTCACAAGGTGTCCATGTACGGACAGCAAAACTTGGATACACGGGTTATGTGAAGACCAAGGCAGAAGATGTAAAGACACAACCACAAGCTAAGGAACAGCAAGGATGTTGTCAACCACTAAAAGCTAGGAAGAGGCAAAAAGAGACTCTCCCCTAGAACCTTCAGAGAAAGAATAGCACTTCTAAGACCTCAATTTTGAAACTGTAGGTATAGAACTATAAGGAATTAAGTTTTTGTTGTTGTAAAACAACCAGTTTGTGAGAGTTTGTCATGGCAACTCCAGGAATCTAAAATGCCTTGCTCTCTGAGGATGACCTTCGACTGTGTGGTTTCCAGGTTTATGAGTCAAGCTAGTCTAGGAAGTGCAGGTCCCTGCACTACACTCACCTCAGGCCCCACCCCTTTATTCCACCAGGTGAGTAATCCCCTGGTAGAGCCAGGTTTCCTGGGAGCTCAGGTCATGGGAGACTTCTAGGTAGATTAGAAAGTTCAGGTTGCCTTTCTGGGCTGCATCTTTCCTGGGTTATAAAGGCCAAGATACACCTCCTTCAGAACCGAGAGCCCACAAATACCTATACTTCCAATTCTTTCATATTTACTAGTGTAAGAGGAAGGTATGTTGTTTGATCAATTAGGTGAGTAATCACTGAAATAAGTAGTAGACTTTTTGAGTCTAAGGAAACCACTACATCTGTGGCAGTGCTTTAGAGTCATTGAGAAGGTCAGGTCTTACCTGTAGAAATTGGGTACAGACCTTTTTTACAGTGCCCCCCAGTATACAGTCAAGTTGAAATCTTGTACTCAGTGGATATCCTAGGTGATACCCACTTTGGTGGGTTTACTCAACTCCTTACTAAGTCATTTAGAAGGAAAGTTACTAAGTGGTTAGTTACTCCTGGTTTCTGTCAGGGTTCTAAGAGAACTGTTCTGTTTTAAAACTAATAAACAAATTTACCCCAAGTTAAAGTAATCATCTTCTCCTTCTTCCTCCCTCACATCCAAACAGTCACTGAATTGTCTTGATTCTACTTTTAAATGTTTCTCAAATGTAACCTCCTTTTTTATTCCTTAGATCACTACCTTAATTAGAGCTCTCTTCCTTCCTTTCCTCTACATGACAACTTACTAACCTCCCTCATTTCCAATTCATTCTCCAGTGGTTACTAAGATGATCCTTTGAAAATACAAGTGTCAATGTCTATTTTTCTTCTTTTTCCCCTCCTCTTCCTCCTCCTTCTCCTGGGGATTGAACCCAGAGGTAGTCTACCATTGAGCCCTAGCCCGTTTTCTTTTTTATTATGAGACAAGTCTCACTAAGTTGCTGAGGCTGGCCTTGAACTTATGATCCTCCTGCCTCAGCCTCCTGAGTCTCTGAGATTACCAACACACACCACCATACCTGCACTGGCTATTTTTCCTCCTCCACCTCCTCCTCCTGAGTCACTTTTGAGCTGGTTACATTATAAAGGACTCTCCACAATCTGGCCCTTGCTCCTCCCCAGCATCTTCTATTTTACTTGTTCCTTGATTTATTCTTCATCACTAGTTTATGCTTATATCTGGCCTCAGTCTTCTTATATACTACTGGGCCTTTGCTCAGGGCAGGTTTAGGGAAGAATTTGCTGGGCAAAGGCATGAAGTGTTAACTAGTCCACTCCTATCCGTCCTGTCTCTGGATAGATTACACAGTGGAGATGGAACCTCTAACTCCTGATTATAAAGGACTATATAGACCTAATCCTGACCCAGGAAATCCTTTCTCTATTCTCTGTTGAGTTTTACACTGCTCACGTTGTCCTAGATAGAAGAGTTTATTAGTGAACATGAAACTATTGATTCTAAAAGTTTGAGATATATAGAAAGCAGGCAAAGTAGAGGCAGCAACATATTCAACAACCAATAGATGAAATATCTAGCTCTTTCGTGAGCTTAAATACAAGATGGTCCATGCCAAGTTTCCAATATGATCTCAGTCTCCAAGCATATCTTTTTCCAGTTTGCTTTTCTATTCTTCAAGGAAGTATGATAAAAATAGAACTTAGAAGAAGAACTTAGATTCAGTATTAAGAGTAGCCATGCTACAATGTTAAAATGATCAGTTTTCACCAGGAAGAAGTCTTGCAGATCCTGGTAAAGAAGGAATGAGGTAGAGGCAAACAGTTTCTTTAGGTCTTCAGACCTTGGACTACCAAGAAAGGGCATAATCATTCTTGTGCTGAGGAATGCAGTCATTGTGAAGAAGTAGGACTGTAACTATTTGCATTAGCCAATGAATCAGCATGCTGGAGTACCCTAGACCTTAAGTTGTTGGAGGTAAGGGTCTTATGAAATACAACCTTATGACCAGCAGGGTAAAGCTGTGTCCAGAACCAAACTTCTGCCTGGTCAAGTAAACACTTCTCTAGCCCATCTTGTACTGTTTGTACTGCTGAGGACTGGCCCAAACCACGCAGACATGTACAATATGCTGCACCAGGTCCTATAACTCAAGATAATATCAAAGTGGTCTTTTATAAACTACTGGAGGAAGGCCAGTCTATTGCATCAATCCTAATTATATTCCACTCATAATGACTATGGAATCTGAAGGTAGCTTTGTTTTCCTCTCACACTAGATTCAAACTAGCTTGTGCCCCCCACCCCCAGGTCATTTAGTGTCAATGATTCATGCACCTTATTGGTCTTACAAACTGGAGAGCCTTAGATGATGTTGGTGTGAGCCATTGGCCCTTATGTAACCTCATTAGCCTGCTTTTAAATAACATGAAGATCAGAACCCAAGAGGGGAGTGAGAACGGCAAGGGAGCCCTCATTGAAGATCTGCCTCAATAAACTTCAGGAGTTGTTTTGTAGCTGGCTTTCCCCCCCTCCTAGTTAACTATTGATTGATGTTTACCCTGGTTTAAGGCACTATAGTAATCTCTTTGTATATATTGCCTCATTTAATCCTTACAACACCTCTGAAGAATATGTCAGTAGTAGCTCTATTACATAGGTGAGGAGAGTTTGGAATTTGTTAGCCAGTCAGTTCCATAAGGGGACATTCAGAACTTCTCGGATCCACATCAGTCTCTGTGCCATGGTTGTGGTAAAAAATACGAGCTAGAATTCATGATGAATCCAGGATAACATCCATGTACAGCTTTTGCCCATGTAGATGGGTCAGTAGTAGCCAGGGGAAGATCATAGCTCATACTTACACAAACATAAAAGCCAAGTTTAAGGAATGTCATGCTAGGGGATTCCAATTATGAAGTTAGGATTCAAATTCAAAGAAAACTGGGAAGAAAGGGAATTAATGGCCCAATCCCCTCTTGTTGGTTATCATCATTAGATTCCAATCTTTAAAAACTAGCCAGAGGAAGAGGATGATTTTTATAAGTCAAAGATTGAGGAATTAATGTACCCTGTAGGCAGAGGAGGTCAAAAGTCTTTGGACCCAGCATGAAAATTTCCCCCTCAAATTCTCCCAAGTCAAAAAACTCTGAGAATATCTTGTGGAAATGTGAATAGGGTGAAAGATGAAAGGTGTGTACATTCCTATTAAGCTTTAAAAACTTTTAAAGCATCCAATCAGCTGCATACTTAATTAAAAGCAAAAAGATTAAGGGCAAATGGAGATTGTTTTAAGTCACCTTTTCATCATTGTGACCAAAATAACTGACAAGAACAACAGAGGAGGAAAAGCTTATTTTGGCTCATGGCTCTAGAGGTTCAGTCCACTGTGGGCTGACTCCATAGTTCTGGGCCCGAGGGGAGGCAGAACATCATGGTGGAAGGGCATGGAAGAGGGAAGGAGCTCAGGACATGGCAATCAGAGAGTGAGAGAGCCATCTCTGCTCACCAGGGACAAAATGTATACCCCAGAGCCCTGCCCCCACGAGCTACTTTTTCCAGCCACACCCTACCAGCCTATAGCTACCACCCAGTTAATTCACATCAGGTTACAGCTTTCATAATCTAATCATTTCACCACTGAACATTCCTGTGCTGTCTCACACATGAGCTTTAGGGGGACACCTCACACCTAACCCATATTAGAGGTATTCCTTTGTCATGTGTGTTGTGAACAAATATCCTATGGGAGATACTCCTCATTTGTCTCCCTTGTAATGCCTATAGTTTGAAGTGATTGATCAACCATTGCCTTTTCTCTTCTTTTGCTTAAAGTATGAACTTAATACTTCGTGAGAGATTAACATAGGAAGTTGGAATGAGGAGGCTAAAAGAGGACTGAATCAGAAGAGTTGTTCAATGACTTACATGTCAAAGACTTCTGCAGAATGCAACTCACGTTGGGTCTTCTCTCTTAGAAGACATCAAATTCAAGGAGGGTAAGAAGTATGTATTTGGAAGATGCTGGCATTTACCTTAAGATAGAAGTTCGATTTCTTTTATGCTCAAGTTGTACTAGAAAACACTGTAAGATTTTAAAGCACACTATAATTTGCTTCAGTGGCTCTGTCTTTATTCAGTATTTCATTAGAATTGTTTGAATCCTTGGCTTGAAGGAGTCATTCTGCTTTTCAATTTCAAAAAAGTCAGAAGTAGCCGCCAAAGACATGAGTATTGCTAAGCACAAGCAAACCATACTTGTATATATTCAAATGAACTGATTCAGAAGCAAGAAGAAAGTAAATTTTAGAAATAAATAAACATCAAGAAAGATTAAAGATATTATCAGCCTGGAATTCACCTAAAACTTGCTAGAAAGTCCTTTGGGACAGCACATCTTTTCAAAGAGGTACTGGTTAAAATTTTAACATGGATCTTGCACTAGTAGTATTATGTATAATAATTCTTATTTTTGTCATTTACTTAATCTAGAAGATTAGTTCTCAATAATTTTCCCTTGGAACATGCTGAACTTACATTTTCCTTCAGCTAATAATCAATCAACAGGTACCTTTACACTCTGGATGAAGAAAGTTATTCAACTTTTTCCTAATTTTTTATTTACAGGTACTGTTTATCTGCTCTTGAATGCTAATAGCCAAGAAGTAAATGAATAAGTCACAAAACACTGGAAACAAAATTCCTCGGGAAAAGCTTGTCCTTGTGTGCCAACTTGGCCTCTTTGAGATGTGAAATTACAGTGTGTTGTCATGTCACAAACACAAAATGTCATGTAATTTGGCAGAGTAAGTGTTTATATGATAGAATTATCTTTAGCAGTTTGTAAGAAATTTCTCCAAAGAGCATCATCCTATACTACGTAAATGAAATGCATGGGGCAGGATGTAAAGAATGAGAGGGAGTCTTAGGAAAAGGTCAAGAATGGTACACACCAAGGTTGGGGTTGTGGCTCAGTGGTAGAGCACTTGCCTAGCATGCATGAGGCACCGAGTTCGATTCTTAGCACCATATGAAATAAGTATATAAAATAAAGATCCATCAACAACTGATAAAAATCTTTAAAAAAAGAAAAAGAATGGTATATACTAGACTTCAGGTAGGAAGGAGAGCTTGAACAAGAGATGGAGGACCTGCAAGAACACCATCATACCAAAAGTTTGATAATTGCTGATCTTAAGTGTTCTTTGCATTTACAGCACACCTTCATGCCATTTTTTTTTTTGTGTGTGAGTATTCTGGCCCAGTTTTCTGCTTCCAGGTATCTATCAAATCTGCTGCACAAAATATTTAAGTACATGCACATGACACTAAAGCATCATTTGTATATTGAAGAATTGCAAACAATTCAAACAATGTTTTGATACATTTGAGGATGTTCCTACAGTAGTTTCACAAAAGAGAATTGTTTGTATTGGTATGGATGACCTTTAAGACATAAATAAATAAAAGTAAGCAGGAGAATAATCCATATATATGATCCCTGTGTATGCTATATATGAGGCAGGATGTAGGAATGAAAGGGGATCTTAGAAAAAGGTCAAGACTGATACATACCAGTAGGAAGGAAGGTGAGGTTGAAAAGGGGAAGGAAAACTTGAATTTTTAATACATATTTCTGTATTGTGAAATGCATTCATGAATCATTTGTGTATTTAAATAATCAATTTCAAAAGAGAAATCACATGCTAAAAGAAAAGCACATGAGAAGAATTTTTCTTTTAGAACTTAGTGCTAGGGAAAAAAATTGCTTCAAAGAAAAATTTGTATGTTTCTTCACTTTTAATGAAAATAATTTAAGATGTTTCTCATTTAGGTCTGCCTTTCAGGAAGCTAAGAATCACAGTGATGCTCAGAACAGCTGTACCAGCCCATGAGATTAGTAGATTTGCTTCGACCTCTTTCCACAGATCCCATTTCCAATCCCTGGGTTTATATTATCAAACTTATTTTATATACAATCTTAGTTATAAACCATTTCAGATGTTGTAAGAAAGAAACAGAATATATAAATGAGTAACAAATAATTATTTTCATTAAATTTGAAAGTCATTTCAAGTTTCAGAATTTCAGTTAGTGATAGTTTACTTCTACCTAAATGTAACTTAATTTTAGACTTTCTCATTCTATACTATGAAACTCAGACTTTAAAAAAATAATCAGAGGGCTCCAGAATCCCAGAAAAAATATCTAGAGTATTTCACTTTTTCCTTTCCTTACTATCTGAGGTAGTTGTTTAGATCTACTGAGCCATCCAAGTTAATTATACCCAAAGGAAGTACACAGGCCTCAGGGATTTGATGGCAGTGTATCTATTTATTGAAGTCCTCAGTGAATCAAGGAAAATAGTCCTTGAAGTATATTAAATGGAAAGACCCCAGTACAGATACAAGCATAAGAAAAAACAGTCTACTTCAAGTAGTGAAGTTTAAAAACTATGCATTCTTTAGAACACTGTCAATCACATACACAGACACACTTTCCAGCCACATCCCCAGACTAGGCACGTTTACTACAGTATTCTATTTTACTGGTCTCAAGCTTGGGTCTAAAAAAAATTTTTAAAGCATTTCTTTGGTGATTTTTTAATGTGCACTTTGTTTTTAGTATCACTTGAAACACATCTTCCTATGTTCCAAAAATAAATGGGCAGCTCTCTCTCTCTCTCTTTCTCTCTCTCTCTCTCTCTCTCCCTCTCCCTCTCCCTCTCCCTCTCCCTCTCCCTCTCTCTCTCCCTCTCCCTGTTGAAACTCCAAACTAGTCAAATAAAGCCACGAGAAAGTGTTTTGGATAAGCGTTTTCCCAACTAACAGCTTGAATGTGCTCTGGGAGCACTAACATCATTTTTTAATTAACATTAATTCTGTTTAGCTTCAACTATGAAAGAATCGGGGTTTCTTCAAACACCAATTAGCAAAGCAAACCCCAATAAAGGGAAAATACTCTCTCCCCACCTCCAGACTCCAACAGGAAATTCCCCCCTGTTGAGTTTTCCCTAAGGTCTCTATAAAGTTTTTCTGATGAACTTTCTAGAGCCTTAATGAGAATGAATCAGTACAAGATTTTCCATCATATACACAGAAATATTTAATTTCATGAAAGGGGACAGCATGTTTGACTATGTCCAAACCATTGCATAATATCTTTAATATTCTCTCCTTCCTAGTAATTTATTTCTCATAGTATTTTCATTATAGTAATTCTTTAGGGTTTCTCAAACCAGAGACCTATACCTAAGCATCATAAATGAAAATACTTTTTAAAGACTTAAGTTTTTGCTTCATTGACCACTTCACTTTCTTACTTGAAGCAGAGGGAAAATATTTGCCCTCTTTGTGTTTGCTTGGAATTTATTTTCCTGCATGGGCCACTCCTAGGACCCAGAGGGACAATCATACTTTCAGACATGCCCAAGGGGCAGAGCAACACATCCAAAGATCCCACTAGAACAATGTTTCTCACACCATGTTCAGAGAAAACACAAGATGTTATTCTGTGTACTACCCAAAAAGGATTTTATGGTCAAATAAATTTGGGAAATGCTACAAACCATATTCTTTTTAGAGATTCACAAAGCATATTAGCATATTAAAAGCTCTGAGAAGTTATGTGATTAAGCAGAAGTAGCTTTACTTAGTTCACTTCATTTTTCTAATTAATTTGATCACACCATTCTTCATGGAAAAAAAAATCACTGAGAAAAAGTAGGAAAGAAATGAGTACTTTCTTAGCCCCAACTCTGTGCATTGATTATTTGGATTAATTCTCATAACAACCCCATGAGATAAATATTATCATCCTCATTTTACATGTTAAAAATGTTGAAGTTTAAAGTATATATAGCATTTAGAGAGAGAGAGAGAGAGAGAGAGAGAGAGAGAGAGAGAGAGAGAGAACACTGGCATTCAAATCCAGGTCTACCTGACTCTAAGGACTCTGTTCTTCCTTCTACTATGTTTAATATTTTGTCCTCAAACTACCTTTCTGTAGTGGCCAAATGTGACTTACTTCTTGCCTATTATTAACAGCTCAGCTCTCAGTGAGGGCAGATGCCATGTCTTGTACTCATCTGTGTGGCCACAGGGCTCACTACAGTGCCTGGCACTGTGCTCTCCACAGCTCTGGGCCAGAAGAATGAACTTGGCATAGAGAACAAGTGAAGGAACTAAAAGTTGTCCAAACTGTGCTCAGTTTTAACATGAACTACAAAACTCTCCAGAGACAGGATTCTAGATGAGTGAGGAACTTTAAATCCATGTCACAAGAGGGTGAAAAATGACCATGTTAACTTAATTTTAGTTTAAGTTGGAGGAGTGGGGTGGTGGTGGCATGATATAATGATGTCTTTGAATATTTGAAAGATAAGACTCAATTATTCAAACTCCAGGTGGGGTGACTGTGTCCTTCAAAGTTCCATTTGGGTCTGAAACTTGATGACATTTCCCAGCTGTTCTTTAGGAGAATGCTTCACAGATATTGGTAACCAATTATGTTTCTGGAGGCTGAACTCTAGACTCATGTAGGGTGACCTTTCAACTAACAAACATAGCTGAGGAAAAGTAGTTTCAAGGCCACCAATACAAGAATATTCCAATTAGGTAGAAAGAATACCAATGGTTTTATGGAGGAAAACCCAAAGTTTTACTGTGACATAATTATTACAGGATGAAATTTGGCATAACATGATCACACCTCTTTGGGGACTCATCCAGTAACTGTTATTTGTAAGAAGTTTAAGGAAGAACCTTATTATATAGTATGTGTACCCAAAAACATCATACATGGTTCTATTCTACAAGAAGGAGTGTTATAACAAGCATGTTAGAGCATAAGGAGAGTAAGTTATATTTCAGACTAGAAATATCTGAGAAATCTTCTTGCATAGTTAATTGATAGCAATATTTATAGGAAGCCTCCAGAAAGCACAGAGACGTACACTGAATGTGGGGGAGGAGGAAGGCTCATAGAGTGAATTGCATAGATAGAGACAGAGATACATTCTGACTGAAAAGAAAGAAAAACAGGAAGGAATTATATTAAATAAAAATATTTGCATATTATTATAGGCATGTATAACACCAGTAATATATTTGCAAAAAAATTCAGAGGCCACAAACATGATGAGCAGCTATGTTCTTTGTGCAAACCTGTTAATGATTTTTCAAAAAGACCAGTGTGGAAATGTATGGACAAAAAACAGCTCCATGAGTTAGGTTCGCCTATAGCCCTATGTAAAGTCTCCTCTCTGGTGTTAAAGCTAGAATGCCTAATTATTTACCGGGAGTTCCCCCCTTGCTCTTAGTCCAATTTATTAGGGCTATTAACAGTGTTTTAATATATCTGCTAGGAAAATCATTGGAAGTTATTCATACATAAAACTAGTTGTATCTGTTAACTTCTTTTTGTTTGTTTGCTTTTTGTTTTTAAAGTGCAAAGTCGAATATGCTTTAGATCACTTGGAAGTCATTTATTCAGCAAAAGTGTGCTGAAAGCCAGCAACATACAGGGAATCCAGGGGACATAGGAAGAAATAAAACAGGCTCTTCTAAAAGAGCTCATGCTTGAGGGAGAGAACATTTAGCAATAAGAATAGTACAGGGCTGGGGATGTGGCTCAAGCGGTAGCACGCTCGTCTGGCATGTGAAGGGCGCTGGGTTCGATCCTCAGCACCACATAAAAATAAAGAATAAAGATATTGTGTCCACTTAAAAAAAAACTAAAAAATAAATATTTAAAAAAAGAGAATAGTGCAAAGTGTACCACGGCAAACATTTCAAGAGAGATGAAGTGCCGTTGATTTTAGAGGACAATACCTATTTATCAACATCATGTGTGTTTCAGGACTAGAGTCAACTGATTATCATGGTTTTACCTCTCATATCATACTGCCTTACACTGAAGTTCTAACCAAATTTGCAGGATATTCACAAAATCTACAAATATAAATATTTTATTTTTTCAGGTTGAAGATACCCTGGGTAACATTATGATGATTTGCCCATGTTTTTGTGGTGCGGTATAAAAACAAAACCACCCTGTATGTAATTCATTCAAAGTGTTAGAGAACACACAAGTGTCTTGGAATTCTAAAGAACTCCCATTGTTCAAAATGTAAATGTTCCCTTAATTTGTTCACCACTAATGAATATGAATACCTTATAGAGTTGATCACGAAAGAAAAAAAATAGATGTTTTAAGCCTTAATAATATATTACGAATAGGCAGATTTAAGAGAATAGCCTCTTATTTTTAATTCCTACTGCTAAATTCTATATGGTTTTCTAAATAGGTTCATAAGAAACTAGAGATAAATTACCTTCAAATGAATAGCATGTATGCTGTTTAATTGCCAGGAACTAATAAGCATTTTGAATCAAGTAAGATTGAAGGTTTTTAATTTTGTTTCATGTTATCTTAAATTTGTTACATGCTTTAGGTTAAAAAACATAAAACTTTTCTTCAAAAAATTCTTTGATGTTTGGAATTAGTAAACGCGTGTAGCATAGAATGACTCTACCTTCTCTTAGCGTCATCTTTTCATTCTTTTTTTCCTATGACATAAGGTGACATATCCAATGCTGGTCCTTCGTCAGATGTTTCTGTGAGCAGCAGAGCAGAAAGCTCTAATATCTATTCATTCGTAGTGTGTCATTTTGAATGTATTAAGGACAATTGACTTCACATGTCATAGGTAATTAGAAAAGTCACCTTCAGCTCCAGGTTTTTAAAGTATCACACTATATACTTTAATGAGCACATGTATGGATGTCTTTCAACATATCTGAATATCTTTCTACCTCTCATTTTTATAGTGGACAAATTATCTCCATGGCCGTGCAATAGAATTTTACCATGTTTTTTTCTTGTAAACTAGGGAATTAATTTCTGTCCTGGGATTTAGTGATCAAGAATGTTCTGCCCCCTAGAAGTAATTTTTAGGGGCTCACCTGAGAAAACAAGAGAATTTCATAAGGTGAAACATTGAAAGTTGATATGTTCCTGACCACAAGAATAGTAGGCAAGAACTTACTTCTCATGAAGATCGTGCCTTTTAGGAAGGACACAGTTCATTCAGGTGTGAATAACCAAGTTGACTCTCTAAACTTAGTGGTGATTCACAGAACCTATCCTCAGTGGCTGAGCAAGAATCACCCCGGTGGCCTGGCCTGCAGAGATGTGTGGATCAACACTCCAGAAGTGAGTAGTGCTTTTCCTGCTGTTCAGAGGCATGGGTGGGCACCATTCAGACTTTTTGAACATATTACCCTTCATTGGCAGAAGATGGACATTTAGTACACATTTATTTTCAGGTAAGATGCCTTCATCATCCTAATATTCTTCTTATAGAATCCTGCCTCCAAGAAGCATCTCTGCACCAACCCAATCATCAAGCACATGTCGGGTTCAGGTCTCCTTTGCCTAGTCTCTTAGCAGCAGGAAACCTGACTGATCATGGTCTTGTGTCTCAAAACACTCATTTCCTTTGGTTTCTCTGACACCACACTATCCCAGTTTCCCTTTTATTTCTCTGTCCTCTCTTCTAAAACTCATTTGCATTTGCATGTGCATTCTTCTCTAAGCAGCCTTTTAAAAGGTACCGTGGATGCACAGTCACATACAAACCATAGTATTACATGATCAAAATAAAATGTTTTTGCCACTGAAAGCAATTAGATATTCATAAATGTGTATGAGGGGTGTGTTTGTAGTGGGGAGGAGGATGGCTGAAATGTCCCTGAGCTCCTTTCTCATTATGGAACTGAAACACTCTTGCCCATGACACTAAGTGTCTACTCATGCTCCCCCACCACCACCACTGCCCCCCGGCCCCACACCAAGCTATGCATCAGTGCTGTGAACCATGCCCAAGAGGACCGTGCCAGTGCTGTGTGAGATAGGCTGCCTCAGGGAACTAGCCCCCCTCTTTCCTTCCTGTGGAATCCAGGCAAACTACAATCTTAGTATCTTTCCTCGTCCTGAACATGCATCTGACAATGATCTTTCATTGTAATAATTGCTGAGGAAGTAACTAAGGTGTGGCTTTGGAACAATCAGTTCTTTCAGAATTGTAGCTACTCTAAGGAAGCCTTAATTTTGATCCCTGGAATTAAAGGGGAAAAACCTGCAGTTTCAGAAAGGTCTTTGTTCTAAACACATTCTGCAAGCCTCTCTCTTATTAGTTTGCCAGCAACTGTGTCTAGACCAGGGAGGTAGGTGTTCCTGCTCAGTTGGTGATGCCTGGCCTCTCACTCTGTCTGTAAAATCCCACCCATGACACTTCAGTGTTCTGTTTTGTCATTACGTAATGTATTTTATCACAAATTTAACTTAGTTATTAAATTCCCTGACAACAGAGGCAAATAAAAAGAGAGATAATACCAAATCTTTTATTATGAATTCAAGGCTGAAAATGTATCTATACTCATATCAATGTCCCCAAATATCTGGAGAGACATGAAGGTTCAATCCCTTTGTGGAAAGAAAACATTTCTACTACCAAATCCCAAGCACAGAAAAGACCCAGAGGATAGTGTAGAACTTCCCATCTCTTTATTTCAAGTTCAGACCACGTTGGCTTCAGACAGACTTCCAGGGCATGCCATTCTCCCTGATCTCCTTCTCTCTCTACCCTTTCGTCTACCTCTACACCTTGGACCTTAACTGGAAGGCCCAGTTTCCTTCCTGTGGATGCCTCACATACTCAAGTCCACAGAGACCAGCATTTCTAAGTCTTTCCTGGAGCGAAAATGGTATCCAATAGCCTTGTGGGCAGTGGAATCTGGAACCTTCTAATTCCTGAGTGAAGCATTACAAGATCTTCCTTACTAATATTGTCAGGCTTTCCCAGGTATCACATCCCTGTGATATAAAAAGAAGGGGCCCCTTTTCACAAAGGTGAGGATAGAAAGATGGGACTGGGTGAAGGGCATAGGGGGACATTCTGTCACATACCTTTTTTTTGTCCTTAAGGAGCAGATTTAACTTCCTGACCATGCTAATCTAACCTTAAACTTTTAACCCTCAAGAGATAGATCAGCAAAGCCAATTAACTGTAGAATATAAACTAAGAATAAAACTTGACATTTAAGAACAGCAAATCAGGTCATCTGCCTTCTGGACAATCAAGAGTCGAATGAATTTTGCAATTTGTTCAGCAGATTCCCAACACTGTGCAACTTTTTTATGAAGGGCAGTAAAGAACAAGAACAACCATCAAACAGGTTGAAATTTTATATAAATAGCAAGCAGATGAACATGAGTAAGTGAATCCTCTGGGGTCCTGCTCCAAATGCTCCCCAATCTGGACCTCCTTTTCCTTCTTCCTGATGCCAGCAGAGAGCTCTACTGACCCTTTGTCTTCCCAGTCAAAACACACCTGTCTTCAAAGAGCCATATGTTTGAGACAGAGTTCATCCCTCACCATACCCTGGGGAGGTCAGTACTGTGCATCTCTTCATACCAGGACATAAGAAGGAACAGTCCCGAAACATCAACAGGTGAAGTTGGTACCTGGGAGCCTGTCTCCAAAACTGTTGGGGACTATTGCCCCAGCAATTTGAAATTAACATCCTCTTTTTAAATAATTTTTACATTTTTAGATAGCAAGATCCTAACTATTATGTGATGCAGGGAGTAAAATTGGCACAGAGATTGTTGATAGTTTAGGAATTTTTTTTCCATATTTCTGGAATTAGTGTAAACATGTTGCCTATTAAAATAAAATATGCCAAAATTGAAAAATATGCCTTTTTAGAAAACGATCTCATTTTTGGCAGGATATCCATGAATTCTAAATGAAGAAATAACCATTCTCCTCCTGGACTAAATGCTACAGGGCATTTTATTTAGAAAAAGGAACATTCTTTACATTTCCCAGAGAGTGAAAAAGAAAATAAAAAGCATTACAAATGTTGTGTGGTGGCTTTATGAATTAGTCCTTTAATGTTTTAAAAGCAAGTACAATGGATAAGCCTCATGGTGCATTTTTTTCCTCTAAGGAACCAATGAAGATCTCTGTGGTTAGTGATATTTTTAATTCAGCTCTGGACTTTCTCCAGGAAATCACTAATAATTACTAATTGTATTTTTGTAAGTTAATGAAAGGATGCATTCTTTTTTCAATGTCTCCCTTCACTTGTGTAATTAATGATGTTGCTTTTTTACATGATTGAGTAAAGCTACAATACAGAGACATGAATTAACTGAGAAAGCTTCTTTGTGCAGTCTTACAGAAATTAAGTGTAAAGTCTAGTCATGCAATTGTCTTAAAAGAAACTATGTAGTCCTTCATGATGCCCTCCTCATTTTTTGCTACTTAGATTTCATAGGAGCACTAGAAAAAAGATTGTTCTAAATGTAGTTATCCACTGATGTTTGTGGACAATCATATTTGTAAAAAAATATATTAATGGGATTTTCTTAGAAAGCCCTCACAGTGTTGCATTTTAGCTGAACATTAATGAGAGTCAGTACCTGGAGTAAACTTTCTGATACTTTCAAGACTTATAAACTGCAAATTTGGGTAACTTCTTAAATTGGCAAAGTCCATTTATTTAACAAAATCTCCAGTTCTTTCATTAGATTGGATGGAAGTTTATGATTTGGGGAGGAACCTGCTAGTTTTTTCTCCTAGAAAGAAAACTGGTATTTTATGTCTGAGACAGTTGGTTTTTATCTTATATTAAAGACTGTTATAGACACTCAACCAAACACAAGCATATGCTTCCCTCCCTCCTTGTAATCTTTTCGTATATTGTCTTCTGCCATGTCATTTCCTTCCTTCCTTCTTTCTTCCCTACAGGGCTTTTTTTTTTCTGTCTCTGTCTCTTTCCTTCTTTGCTTTTTTTTACACCCCCCCCCCCTTTTTTTTTTGCTTTACTTTATATGGGGTGAAAATATTCTAGCCCTTGAAGATAATCTGAAGTTTGGGGATAAAGGAGAGCTTTGTTGAAAGATATTTTTAAGTTAATCTGTCCAAAATTCAGTCTATGATTGGAGTGTTTCGACTGTGAGCTGATAGTAGGGGCATTGGATGGAAACCTTCAAACTCTACTAACTCTCCTAAGGAGGTATCAAAAATTATATGTGAATAGAGCATTGGATACCTGGGACTACAGCCAGATCTCAGGAGAGGGGGATGATCTAGTAAAAAGAATCACAGCACTGCTAATACTAGGAAACCCTTTGAAAGCACAAACTACATGTCAGGCACTGAGTATATTTATTCATATTCCTTACAATGACTCTATGAGTAGGTGCAATTATTATACCCATTTTATAGACTAGAAATGGAAGCACAGAGAAAATAAATAATTTGCCCAACATCACATATTAATATAAGAACTTAAACCCAGGCTCCAAATCTTTAATCACTAGAGATTGTATCTTTTAATGGAACAACCCATATCTTCATGACATTTCTCCCTTAATATCTTGAAGAAGTTACTTGTTACCTGCCATGATTGTTCTTTTGATTAGTCAGTACATGTAAATATAATATTATCCTCACCTGACTCCATTCTGTTCCAAAAAATAAGTCTGGCCATCCATGCATCCTCTATTCATCCTTCCTAATCTAAGATCCATATGATCTTCCATGTAGGTAGGACCTTCCCCCAGCAACATTTTATACAAATGGAATATGGTTAAGATGGACAATAAAGGCAGGCTTGAAGGGAAAGAGGGCAGTCAAGAGGGAACAATTTCTCCAAAGAGAATACTGAAGCCTGAGAAGCATGTAAAGAGAGTAGTAGTATATTGTGGTTATAAACACAGCCTCTGGAATCCAGGTAAACCTGAGTTTAAATCCTGCTTCTTCCATTTCAAACCCATGAGACCAATGCAAATAATGTCTGTCAAGTTCTTTGAAGAGGGCTGGGGATGTGGCTCAAGCAGTAGCACGCTCGCCTGGCATGCGTGCGGCCCAGGTTCGATCCTCAGCACCACATACAAACAAAGATGTTGTGTCTGCCGAAAAATAAAAATAAAAAATAAATATTTTAAAAAAAGTTCTTTGAAGACCATTATTAGGCACAATGTGCTTATTGAACAAGATATACTGACACATGGGTTTGTCACAGGTAGAAACATCCAGATTGACCATGACCAAAGAGGAATTGTAGAAATAGATGCAAGTTGTAGTCACTATCTTTCTAACTCCCAGTATTTCCTGTCCTGAATAAAGATTGTCAACCCCCCATATATGCACCTCAACCCATATCTCCAAAAGCCCAAATCCTGAATTAATTACCTCAATTGTTCGGGTCCTAAAGTAGCACACTTGGAAAGAAGATGACCAATTGGTAGTTTTGGATCATTCATGGTTGGAAAGAGTGAACATTTTTTCTCAGGTAAAAACAAGATCTCTAATACTATGTCGTCTTGCATTTATTGGAAAAATAATTGTTTTCCAATTTGTGATCAGGACCTTAATCTATTTACTTATTTTGCTTACCAGCATATCCTCATCTATCACAAAAATTCTCCCAAGGATGACTTCCAAGGTAACCAGTATATTACAGGCACCCCCTTTCCTGATGCTGGCAGAACTTTAATGATAACAATCCTAACATTTTTTTAATATGTGCTGGAAGTTTTCCTGAGTTTACAATGTATTATGTCACTTAAACCTTTAAAACAATATCAGCAGTAACAACCACTACACATTGTTAAAAGGTGACAGCAGAGAGCTAGACAGGTATGGACGCTCTGAAGAGTAGTAATCAGCCCTGGGAATTCCAAGTGGGGAGAAACCCTCTTTATTTCTGTAAGTAAGAATACTCATGGCTCTTCACCTATAGAGTTACTTTTCAAATAACTTTTTAAGTTAGCAAATTCTTAAGCTATTTTCAAGAATTCAACTATATTTTCAAGGTTCCTCTTGGAAGGGCACTAGGCCATCTCTCTCTCTCTCTCTCACACACACACACACACACACACACACACACACACAAACACAGTATTGGGGCCAACCCCCCTTGTGGTTTGGACCTTTTGCCAAGAAACATAAACAGTAGAATGGATGAAAAACACAGGAGGTAAAGGCTGTTTCTCACTCCCCTAACTCAAAGCTAATGCTAATGCACTTATGTTTGATACACACTTCAGTTAAGGCAGTAAACAAACTTCACAGCCCAAGAATAATTTTGGATTATTTATTTCGATGAACTCATTCCCACTGGGTTCCTACTGATTGTGAATTAATTTCACTCAGGTATTTCCCAAAGGGACTGCTTTATGAAATTATCATATGCAAATAGTTTGTGGCAAATTTTCTCTTTTATTTATTTATTTTTATACACACCAGTTATTTAATGGAGTGCTTCTCCAGCAGCACATCGAAACTTGCTTTTTAGCTATTAGGCACAAACTAAAGAATTCTACACTTGGGATTCATTCTACACTTGGGATTCCTGGAAATAGATGACTATTTTCTTTTAAAATTTCATAATCTGAGAATCCAAAAGAATGAAGGTCTGTTCTTTGCATATTCATGTATGCCTGGTGACTCAGACAGGTACAAAGAAGGGAGGAATCATCATGTGGAATAAATTGCAGTATTGTTAGTCTCAACATGCAAAGTTATTCTATGATACCTAATTTCAATCTGTTATGCCTAATTAAAGCAGTGATAAATGAGAAATAGAGAATCTGAATTTTAAATAAATTTAAAAATATATGAGGATTTTTAAAGAACTTAATGGTGTAAAACTTCCAAGGAAAATAAACCATCATGCTTAAAATAATCCTCAGAAGCTTTCCCTTTTTGAGTTATTGACAGACTATTCATCAGGATGCTCCAGCTGGATGGTCTTCAGGGGGACAAGAAGGTAGCTCTGTTTTAAAGGTAGCAAAATAGGACTCCTGGGCCACGTTGCCTGAAGAGGTCTAAGTGATGCATTCATACTTTATTTTGTGAGGCTTGGAAAGCCTGGGACTTGGTCAATTCCAAATTCGAATTTAATACCAAAATGTTCCAAAGCTTCATGGTAGATACTTCTGCTTCTTCTAGAATCCAACTGGAGTGTGGCCAGGCCACCTCAACTCTTAAGACTAAACCTAATGAGAAAGGTAGTTCTTGGGGTTAATCAGAGTTCAAACTAGTGACAATTTCATTTGCCAACACATTTTCACTGGTAAAAATTCAAACACAAAGAATGTTATTTATCAAGGTGCTAACAGTTCATTCATTAGTCATCAAAAGCATCTATGTAAAACTATGAGTCTGGCTTCTACGGCTAGCTGAGGGAAACCCAAAATCATGTGTTTAATTATTCGGTCGGTGTCACCCCAGGAAATCTCTACATAGTCTTCATAAGGTCCATCATGCTTTGACTTAGGCCAGTTTCACAACTACTAGATGTGGTTCTCAAGTTACACGGGATCTTAATTTGACCTTATGTGCTCATGAGCTAAGACACATGATAAATAAGGATACCTGATAAGGAGAAAGTGCCATCCACATTCCTCCACTGTTTTCCAGTGCAGAGTCTTGCACTATCCTCCAACATCTGGGCTAAGCCCAGACTATGCTGAGGCCCTGGGTAGCTAGTCTGAAAATTCTGGCCTGAGCTGAAGCCCTTTGTTCTGCTGGGAGCTGTGTAAAAATAGTATTTTCTCTAACATGGAATAGATGTGGCTCAGAATCAGACTTCTAAGACTACTGCCAGGTCCCTACTCCCTTGGCTATGGAAGCCATGAGACACAGAGTGGAGGTGAGGGAATGTATTTTTCAGAAAAGTAGAAAGATTCTACAGAATTTTTTTGGGGGTGGTGGTGGTGTTGAGGATTGAACCCAGGGCCTTGTGCATGCAAAGCAAGCACTCTACCAATGCATTCTGCATATATATATATATTTCTGCAGAGAGGAAATGTAGAGGCCCTTTGAATCCTCAGAAGTGGAAGAGCCTGAGACCATATGAAGTCCTAACTGGAATAATTTAGGTAAACAGCTAATTAGAAACTTTTGAATCCTGAGTAGATGGAGGAAAGGAGAAATAAAGGTGAATAATAAAATAAAGTGGCAAGTTTTCTTGACACATTGCTTGCCTAAAGCCGAGAAGCCTGAAGCCGAGAAGCATGAAGTTCTGCCAAAGAGAACAGAATCTGGAAGATTTCAGACACTAGAAAAGGATTCAAACTTACCACTTTTTAGACTTGAAAAGGAAGGTCTGAAGTCCAGTGATATGGTATATTTAACCTATTTTTGCATACAATCTTTAAATAATGCCCTTCAGTATGTGCATCTCTTCATGCATGATTTATTTCTTTAACCAAAAAAACAATTTAGATAGTCCCTGGCTTATGGTGGTTCTAATTGTGATTTTCAATTTTTACAATGGTTAAAAAAAAAGACAGACATTCAATAGAAACCATACTTTGAGTTTTGAACTTGGATCTTTTTTTCTGAGCTTCATGCTCTCATGATAGTGGTCAGTGGCAGCAAGCCACAGCTCTCAGTCAGACACACAGTCACAAGTGGAAACAACTGACCTTCTATGATATACTCTTGCTAAGCTCTGATGTTTGATAGGAGAGTTGCATATGATTTCTTATTTTCTCAGTAGAGCTGAATGCATTTTTCAACTTAAAATAGGTTATTCAGAACATAACCTCATCAGATGTTGAGGAACATATATAATGAACTTACTCAACCATAACATTATGGCGCCATAATTTACTGGACAAGGGCTGCTTGAACTGAACATAGAAAGGGGGAAGAAATACCCAACTATGTTTGGGTTATTTCTTCACTTTCTCTGTAGAGAAGACTATACTATACTATACATGTCCATTCCAGACAGAATCCCCAGAGTCATTCTGACTTAGAACCATCCTTTTGGGATATGGATTCTTCTGGTTCTGAGTCACACCACTGTCCATAGCTTTATCATCTCCATCTCAAACCATGCAGAGGTCATACATTACGCTCAATAGATTTAACTTTCCTTGTGAAAATACTAGGTGCTCCTGGACCTGACTGAGCATGCTACATAACTTTAACCATTACACCATTTCCTTTGTGCTCTACTGAGGAAATAAGAAATAATATGCAACTCTGATTGTATAGATACTAAAGAAAAAGCATCTTGGCTTTTTTCACATGCCTAATTAAAATCATCAAAGACAGTCTTAGCCATAAATTCCTGAAAGGAATCCAGACACAAAGATGTAATGATGGAATTGACTCAGAAATAGGGTGACTAGAACTCTGTCACAAATAGATAATGTATAAACATGTTACCTGCGGTAGTTTAATAATCAAAAAAAAATAGAAACAAACTAAATGTCTATCAGTAAGGTAGTGGTTAAAAGTTATAAAATAAAATACTTGAGAATCAACGAAAGAGGTGAAAGATCTTTATAATGAAGACCTTAAAAGATGGAAAGATCTACCTTGCTCTTGGATAGGAAGAATTAATATTATCAAAATGACCATACTTCCAAAAGCACTATACAGATTTAATGCAATTCCGGTTAAAATTCCAATGACATTCCTCATAGAAACAGAAAAAGCAATCATGAAATTCATCTGGAAAAATAAGAGACCCAGAACAGCTAAAGCAATCCTTAGCAGGAAGAGTAAAGCAGGTGGCATCAATAGACTAGACCTTAAACTATACCACAGAGCAATAGTAACAAAAACAGTATTGGCACCAGACCAGTAGACCAATGATACAGAATAGAGGACACAGAAATTAACCCACAAAACTACAATTATCTTATATTAGAAAAAGGTGCCAGGAACATGCAGTGGAGAAAAGATAGCCTCTTCAACAAATGGTGCTGGGAAAACTGGAAATCCATATGCAACAAAATGAAACTAAACCCCCATCTTTCACCATGCACAAAACTCAACTCAAAATGGATCAAGAATTTAGGAATACAACCAGAGACCCTGTATCTAATAGAAGAAAAAGTAGGCCCCAATCTCCATCGTGTGGGATTAGGCCCCAACTTCCTTATTAAGACTCCTGTGGTGCAAGAATTAAAATCAAGAATCAATAAATGGGATGGACTCAAACTAAAAAGTTTCTTCTCAGCAAAAGAAACAATCTGTAAGGTGAATAGAGAGCCTACATCTTGGAAGCAAATCTTTACCCCTCACACATCAGATAGAGTACTAATCTCTAGGGTATATAAAGAACTCAAAAAGCTGATAACCAAAAAAACAAATAACCCAATCAGTAAATGGGCAAAGGACCTGAAGAGACACTTCTCAGAAGATGATGTACAATCAATCAACCAATATATGAAAAAAATGTTCATCATCGCTAGCAATTAAAGAAATGCAAATCAAAACCACTCTAAGATTTCATCTCACTCCAGTCAGAGTGGCAGCTACAATAAATACATACAAACAACAATAAGTGTTGGCGAGGATGTGGGGAAAAAGGTACACTCATACACTGCTGGTGGGACTGCAAATTGGTACAGCCAATATGGAAAGCAATATGGAGATTTCTTGGAAAATTAGGAATGGAACCACCATTTGACCTAGCTATCCCTCTCCTCAGTCTATACCTAAAGGACTTAAAAATAGCATACTACAGGGACACAGCCACATCAATATTTATAGAAGCACAATTCACAATAGCTAAACTGTGGAACCAACCTAGATGCCCTTCAGTAGATGAATGGATAAAAAAAAATGTGGCATATATACACAACGGAATATTACTCAGCAATAAAAGAGAATAAAATCATGGCATTTGCAGGTAAATGGATGGAGTTAGAGAAGATAATGCTAAGTGAAGTTAGCCAATCCCAAAAAACCAAACGCTGGATGTTTTCTTTGCTATAAGGAGGCTGACTCACAGTGGGATAGGGAGCGGGAGATGGGAGGAATAGAAGAACTCTAGATAGGACAGAAGGGGAAGGGAGGTGGCATGGGATTATTAATGATGGTGGAATGTGATGATCATTATTATCCAAAGTACAGGTATGAAGACACGAATTGGTGTGAGTATACTATGTATACAACCAGAGATATGAAAAATTGTGCTCTATATGTGTAATAAGAATTGTAATGCATTCCACTGTCATATATAAATAAAAAAGTTGTAAAATCTGGAATTCCACATAGCTCATAATAAATTAAATAAAATAAAAATCCCTAATAAATAGACTAAATGGAAAAATAAATACATATTATATTATAGTTTTCTTCTCAATGTCAAAAATAAGCATATATAAAAATAAATATGGATCCTTAAATGCATTTTTAAAATGGTCCTAAAGAATGTACCTATCGATGGTGGATTACCTCTGAGGTGGATATGAGATGTGGAATGGAGAAAAAAAGATTTAAATTTTTTACTTCATTGATTGAAGTTTTTTTTAAATGAAGATGTATTATTCATACATGATTTATTTATATTTTTTAAAAATGAATACAAAGGGCAATAGTTCCTTATCTAGAGTATCCTAAATTTTTTCTTCTTGCCTCATCCTGTTTTCTCTCTCACTTTCCTAATCTTGTGTTGTAAGATTTTTCTCCTACAGAATTGTCACAACTTACTCAAAGGGCACACACACAAATACATACACTCATATGCATCTCCGTTTTTTGTAATACTTAGTAGATCATGTTGCTATACCATTTAGGCCAACAGAAAAGCGATGGATTAATATTGTAGCCTTAGGAGATATGTCTGTTTGCTAGGGCTCACATAACAAAAGGCCACACTGGATGACCTAAATAATAGAAATTTATTTTCTCATAGTTCTGGAGGGTGGGTGTCCAAGATTAGACTCCTGCCCAGCTGATTCTTCTGAGGCCTCTCTTTGGCTTACATCTTCTGCATGTCCACCCCTGGTCGTCCTTCTCTAAAGGCACTTTTCTGGTACTTTAATATATGTCCAAATTTCCTCTTCTTATGAGGACACAGTCACATCATAGGATCCACAGCTTAACTTAGTTACCTCTTTAAAGGTCCTATGTCCAAATACAGTTATATCCTGAGGTAATAGGAATTTAGACTTTAATATGTGAATCTGAGGGAAAACAATCCAGCCATAACAAGAGGCCTGGAACTCAACTTTTCCTTTAAATGGTTCTAATTGTCCACCAGAAGAATCACTCAGAAAATAAACTAAAACAAAAGTTTTCTACCCACCTACTTTAGTCCTGAAACAGTTATTTCAAGAATACTGCTTCCAACGGAAAGTTTTGAATAATCAAAATTAGTCACCTTTGAAGATAAAGCACAAGAACAACACAACTGCCCTACAAAATGATTTCCTAATGTTCTTATAACTAACCAAGAATATAGCACCTAAAGAGGACTGGAATTCCTATGGACATTTTCATCTCCTTAAAAACACCTTTACATTTTATCCAAATTCTATTCATGTTTTAGCCATTTTGCTGCTGTGAATAAAAGACCCGACCAGAAACAACTGTAGAGGAGAAAAAGTGTATTTAAGGGCTTACGATTTCTGAGGTCTTAGTCCACAGACCGCTGGCTCCATTCCTCAGGGCTTGAGGTAAGGCAGGACATTATGGTGGAAGAGTGTGGCAGAGGGAAGCAGCTCACATGGTGATCAGAAAGCAAAGACAGTCTTCACTCACCAGATACAAAATATATATCCATAGCCAGGCCCTGATGAACCACTTTCTCTATCCACACCCCACCTGCCTCCAGTCACCACCCAGTTAATTCCATCAGGGATCAATTCACTGATTAGGTTAAGGTTATAGCCCAATCATTTCTTCTTGCATTGTCCCACATGTGAGCTTTTGGGGGACCCACATCTAAACCATAATGATTCATAACCCTTTTGTGCCAGGAGATAGTTTCTCACGCATTGCTTCTTGGAGTTTACTTTCTGACAAGAGAGCATGAAGTACTAGTTGTGATATTCTCTAAACATCTGATTGGACACCATCGCAAGAGCTCTTCATAGAGTTGTTTTGGAAAGATTTTGTTTAGACAAGGATCAGCCATTTGTAAATAGTCTTAAACTAATTTATTATAGACCACTTTATTCTATTATTCTAGTCACCAAGCTTATAGATGTAGGATTTCTTAAAAGCCAAAACTTTCCTTGTACTTTGTGAGTCCTTTGGCTTATATTAGCTTGTGGTCTCTGCTCCCATGAAGTTTTGGCAACTCTCACTTAAAAAAAGAAAAAGAAAAACTCAAAAGAAACCCACATCTGGAGTCAATTGATTGGATTTTAACCAGTCTCCATTGCAATATGCAAATAATTGTCCTCCTTGGTGTGTACTTTGTGGGTGATAAAACTGGGGTGTCTTATTCTCAAATATCTCCCTCATTTCTCTTTTTTCCTCTGATAACAAAATCCTTCAGACAAATGTTTTCATCTAGAATGCATCTAATTTGATGTCCAATATTGCCTAAAACATCAAATCTGTGCTGGACAATGTAAATCAAGCAGGTGTAATATTTCGTTAACAAATTTGCTTCATTGTGAGGCAATGAGATTTATAACATTAAATTTTAAAAATCTCTCTTCATGTATGTTTTTCTCAGTTAAATCATCTCACTGTTATATCCACTCCTTGTTTCACCTCCCATCCACCCACCTGTCCAGGTCATCACAGTCAGCCTGCTTTTGCAAATCTAGACATCATTAACTCTTCTCTTCTTTCAACTCTTCATTGCTTTTTATATTTGCTTTAATGACTTGCTTACTTCTGCGAACTCTCTTAGGATGTCTAAGACATGGAAATTATTTTAATACTTGAAAGATGATCCAGGATATCCAAGGAAGGTAAAGTAAGAATTTTGGCATGCCAATATTTTCAGAATATTTGATAAACTGTATTTCCATTAATATCTGGAGCCAGATGCTTCTAATCATAAACTGAAGATAATTGGTTAACATGCTTATATCCTTAATTCCAATACTAGGTGTGAAACAATATGCCTAAAAAATGTTTCTGTGAGTGCTTTTCGCATTGGACACTAGACCATTTGAAAATTCAAACTCAGATATATCATCCTATTAGTTTTGCTGACATTTATCCCCACCCCCACATACCCAATTCCAGTTCCATGTGAATTTAACACAGGTGCAGACTCAGGCTTAACATAAGGGAACAATTTTCTGATTCATTCCTATAAGACCCGGAGGGAAAGAGAGAACAAGATGCATCAATATAATATTGCATTGTTAAAAAATTAACTTAGCTTGCTTTTCTACTAAGACATGAATACTCATATTCAAATGCTTAGATATATGAACCAGACCTCAAATAGGGTTCCTGTCTTGATCACTCTTGTTAGCATATTTTTAAAAAACTCAAACTCAGGAGGTAATTTTTAAGGGAACATAGATTTAAAAGATGATACATTTTATCTTTGTCAATTTATATTGTTGATTTAGTTCTGTATGGGAAGATGCAAGAACAAAAATAGTGTGATCGCTGTCCCCAAGCATACTACTCTATTGAAGCCACTCTTTTTCTGAAAGAAGATGGCATGTTGAAACACATTTTTCATTATTTATAAAAAATCGTGGGTTTTCTTAGTTCTGGATGTAGGGAGCCTTCTAGCCGAACTACACAGTTATTCAGTGCTTGAAAACAGAACGCAGGGGGAGACTAATTAGCATAGTTCTTACATCACCAATGGAAATTCTTTATTTGCCCTCAGGATCCACATTGCTGTGTCTGCTCAACACTTAAATATGACAAGGTCAGTAACCCTGTTTTTGTAACAATGAATGCCAACAAACTAGAGCCTCACAGACATTGTCATTGTTTAACAGGGTCAACTGAGTTAACTGGGAGCATTATGCATGTACAGTGCCAAGAAGACCCCATCAACAGTCACATATATAATGTTATCCTATTAGCATAAGTAGTAGAGCAACAGATGGCCAAGCAGAAAGCAAAGAGATTAACCCAAAGATTCCCCACCAACAGTGAAGCCATTCAAAGATTCTATACCTTGACACAGGGACACTGACCACAGGAGACCAAGGCTCTAGGCTCACCTCTATTAGTTTCTTGATGAAGGCTGTTTCCACGGCAATAGCATGAGGAGTCCAGCCAGATGACATTAAAAGCTGCTCTGCACTTGCACAGTTGTGATGCTCAAGCATTGCACAGGCTAAACACATTGCTGGTATGAACTTTGATAACTTACTTCTAATACAGTGGGTTTTGTACTTAGTTTCTATTTTTCTTCCTTTAGCATTCGGCAGAGAGGTGAGAGGTAAAGAAAAATGAATTCCAGCAAGTCTGGTTAAAGTGACCTCTGTTTAGAAAACTTAGAAGCCTGGACAGATTCAGTAAAGTGATAACTGACATGTGCTCCTAAACCTTGCAACATCATTAACACTATAATACAACCCCCTTATCACCTTCAGAGGAACTCTTTAGAATTCCAATGGGAGTATGTGACTTCCTTTATAATTCCAGTGAAATAAACATTATTAAATTCATTTTTTCTACATAAAGAAATGGAGTCACTTCCAGTTAAGGAGAATTAGAACTATTGACCAAGTCTTTTTAGTTTATGCTTGTAAAAATTGTTTTCATACAAACAAAACAATGCATAAATATCAAATGCTACAGATACTATTATACTATAGAACTATAAAATAACTTTAAAAGAAGAAAACCCAATATTCTATAAACATGAAACAAGTTTCTTTAGGTGCAAGGAGAGAAAACAAAGATAAAAGAAAAACTATCTAATGGAAAAGTACTATAAAGTATTGTAGATTGGCATATAAATAAGACAAAAAATATGAGGGAAGGAGTGTTGCTTTTAAATCCATTTTAGTGTAAATAGACTTTGTAGAAAACAATTTATTTTTAATGCAAATTGTTCTAATGTGAGAGTACAAATTTCCTTTACATATCATATTGGTTAAACTATGTCTTTTCAACTTTAATTTTTTTTATAGGAAATTGTAAATGTTTGTAATGGACCTTTTAAATGCTTGATGCAATGTTGTTATTCTGTGGCAAAACATTTCTCAGATGTACAACATTATTTTAAAATAAATCCCTCAAGATGAACATAGCTGCTGGAGTCCCTTGAAATTCATGGCATTTAAAGATGTGTGTTTCTTCTGTGCGGGAGCTCTTCAAGGGAATTTTTGACTGCTGATGCAAACGTTAGTAAGCAATGCACTTGTTTGGTTAAGACTTTTAGCCTTGACCTCCAGCTTTAAACCCTTGTCCTTTATTAATCACGTGTTTCCTGAATCAAAGAGAATATTTTTGGAGCGGGAAAATTGTTCTGAGACTGAAGGAGTGTTATATACCAAACAGACATGCCCAGATGACAAATAACCCCTGCATGATAGCCAAGGTTCATCCAGCTGGTCGGCCCCATATTATGTGATTGATGGTGTTGATGTTCTAAATAGGCCTAAGATGTGCCAAGTATAAGAGCCATAACAAAGTCCTTCAGATTTATACTGTAGATAGAAAGAGGAAGCAAGAAGGCATGTTCCCAGCACATGGCAATTCTAAAAATGGTGTCATGATTACAAGTAACCTTGCAGGGTTTGTCTGGTTTCTCTCGAAGTTAAACAAAAACTATTTGCTGGTCAGGAATGAACAGGGTCACATAAGGTCTGTCTGAACTTTACGATTACTAAAATGTTTCTCTGTAACTGAACACCTTCTGAAGCTAGAATAACATTGGAATTCATTGTAGGGATCGATACACTGATTTTTTTCCTTTGATTTTTAAGGCTTCTAAGAAAGTAAGAAAGGTTTTTCAATTAAAAAAATAATAATATCATGACATATATTGAAATCATTAAATATCTGAAGTAAAAGACCTTTAAGATTATTTAACCTAAACCTTATTTCTTTACATTTTGGAAAAGGTGATGATTTTTTAAAATCAAGAAGACTCACAAAATTTCTTTATTTTATTAAGGCATCTACAAACAATTCCTTAAAAGATTATCTATGAAAAAGTAAAACTCATGTTTGAGCTTTTTAAGAACAACAATGTTACCATTTACTGTTTTAAAATGAATATTAAATACAATTCATATGTATAAGAAGTTATTATTGTTATTATTTTATGTGAGTTCTCTAGTGAGAGTTCATATCCTTATGTTTACACAGCAATTGTTTTTTATTAATCTTCACAGCACTGAAAAAGAAGATCCCAGTAAACTAACCTTCACTCCTCATCTTCTCTATAAAATTGCTTTTACCAAATTGATTTGGATTGAGGTGTATTAAGGAATAGCTCTGCAAAACTTGTCCCTGGGATTGATGTAAGCATGTTTTTCAGGGCAGTTTCTATGGAAACACTTTGAGAAACTTCTTTGTAGTCTTGCTGGGTACAGTGGTACACACTTGTAATCCCAGTCACTTAGAAGCCTGAGGCAGGAGGATTGCAAGTTTAAGGCCAGCCTGGGTCACTTAGTGAGACTTTCAGCCCGTTAGCAAGATCTTGTCTCAAAATAAAAAATAAAAAAGACTGAGGATGCAGCCTAGTGGTAGAGCTCCCTTGGCTTCAGTCCCCAGTACTATTGGGGGAATAAAAAGGAGAGAAAATTCTTTTTAGTTTTAGTGCCCAGAATATTTTTGCTTCTCCAATATATTTACATTTACCATAAAGACCCCGAGGCTCGTGTAACTGAGTATATTTCTATTTTTCCACTGACAACTAAAAAGCATGAAACTTAATTTGAAACCCATCTTTCTCAATAGGATAGGGCTTAATAGTGGACTTTTGGGTTCCAGTTCATTCTTGGATTCATTTAATGTGTGTGTGTGTGTGTGTGTGTATTCTTAGTTTTCTCACTAAATTGTGTTGTCTTGCTGTACCTACCTTTGCTATCCTCAAGTTTTCTGGGAACAAAAGAAAACTGTTAATTGAAGTTTTAGTTTTTGTGAAAACATGCTTTTCCCCATCACCTTTTTTTTTGCTATTAAAATAGCTGTATTTTTTAATAAATTTGCAGAACTGCATGTTTATGTCCCTAGTTTCTTTTTGTTTTTTTATTGTTGGTTGTTCAAAACATTACATAGTTCTTGATATATCATCTTTCACACTTTGCTTCAAGTGGGTTATGAACTCCTATTTTTAGCCCATATACAGATTGCAGAATCACATCAATTACACATCCATTGATTTACATATTGCCATACTAGTGACTGTCATGTTCTGCTACCTTTCCTATCCTCTACTATCCCCCCTCCCCTCCCCTCCCCCCCTTCTCTCTCTACCCCCTCTACTGACCTTCATTTCTCCCCCTTTTATTATTTTTCCCTTTCCCCTCATTTCCTCTTGTATGTTCTTTTGTGTAACCCTGAGGGTCTCCTTCCATTTCCATGCAATTTCCCTTTTCTCTCCCTTTTCCTCCCACCTCTCATCTCTGTTTAATGTTAATCTTCTTCTCATGCTCTTCGTCCCTACTCTGTTCTTAGTTACCCTCCTTATATCAAAGAAGACATTTGGCATTTGTTTTTTAGGGATTGGCTAGCTTCACTTAGCATAATCTGCTCTAGTGCCATCCATTTCCCTGCAAATTCTATGATTTTGTCATTTTTTAATGCAGAGTAATACTCCATTGTGTATAAATGCCACATTTTTTTAATCCATTCGTCTATTGAAGGGCATCTGGGTTGGTTCCACAGTCTTGCTATTGTGAATTGAGCTGCTATGAACATCGATGTAGCAGTGTCCCTGTAGCATGCTCCCCATCACCTTTTACTGATTTTAGAGCACTTTATAAATGAGAATACTAATAAAATGTGAAGTTTGTTGAATGAACATGAATAGTGTCGTGGCATAATGTGACAGCATATTTAAGATCAGAATTGTCAACTAATCAGATTGTATGAGGGCCTTTATTAACTTTATTAGTGTTAGATTTTTTTACTTCCCAATTGAGGATGGATTTACCATTCAGGGAAAGCCAGTTAGATTCTGTTCCCTAAAATTCAGGGTAGTGTGAATGGATATGTTGATATCCAGAAGTCTAAAGTTGATTGATGCTGTACAAAAAAATGAAGAAGCAAATCAGGACACTATATTAAGTTTTGATGACTCATTTCAGCAATGTTTGCTATAACATTAGCAAAGATGCTAAATAGACTAAGTCAGTTATAGTTATTTATTGTGAAATTAAAAACCAACCAATGATATGGCACATTTTGAAGGGATTGCCCAGTTCAGCAGAACATTCATCAGATACTTGTGGAATCACCTTGTCTGCCAAGAGGAGACTTTGTAATGTTTTGGTTGTTATTGCTAGTGTAATAATGTAGTAGTAAACTCTTGCAGCCTACAAGTCACCAGATAATCTTGCAGGGAAAACATCCATAATTTTAAGGATGATACACTCCTCTTTGCTTAAACAAAAGAAATCTTTCTCTCCCCTGTTGTTTTGAAAAATACAACATTATAATACTCTTTTGGGTTTTGTTTTGTTTTGGCACATCGTTGTTTCTACTATTGCGATGGTTGTTATTGTCTGTTTCACAGTGTTCTATACTTACCCCTTGGTCTTTGCTGCATCTAAGATTTGGAAATATCTAGTTTCTTATATCTAGTGAGCAAACACATGAACTAAGGCACACATTTAAATTCTTTTTTTATGCATTGTGTAGCAAGTGTGGAGTATAGTCAAGGATAAAGCCTATGATCAGATGACTCAAGACAGTTAACTGTGACCACTGTCTCCATGAAAGGTGTGAGGTCAATTAGACCTAGCAGCACAAAGATATAGGGGATGACCAACAGAACTCTGCTCCAAGCTCTATTCTCAGTGGAGAAATTTTATGTCTCTAAATTATTCTCTAATGATTATTAGTACAGGTAAAAATGAAAGTAAAGTCCCAAGAAACCTATGTGTCCTATGCTGAGAAAACTTCCCGCTGGCAAAATAGTTGAGTTTAGTCACAGTGTGCTACAGCATAACTCTCAGCTTCACCCATATGTAAGCTTTTCCACCTCACCTCAACTATTAGAATTTTGACTGCCATGATCTGAATCTGCCCAGTTTGGACATTTATTTTCAACAGTAGAAGACTTTGTCATGAAGGCAGCAAGAGCACCCATCCTAAGGAATGAGAGCTACACATATGCTGTATGATAGAGTTTCAAATAATATTTTTCAGACACTTCACTTAGAATGAGATTCTGATCATTCCAGGGCTCTTTGCCGCCAAGGAAGTGGTGAAACTCAGCTAGATGTGGTTAAGGGGATGCTCTGGAATCTGAGTTCTCTCTTTTACTGGGGTTTCCCAGTCTCTCTTTATATGGGGGTTCCTGTGATATTAGTGGGTTTTCACAGTCCTTGAAGCCACAGTTGCTCAAAGTTCCCTTGAAACAAGGTTTATCTATTAATAGTATATTAAAGGATGTTTGCTTCTTCCAAACTTCCTCAGAAAAAATCTTGACCCTGGTTACATAACTGGCTGGGAATGCCTACTCTCTTTGTTGCCTTAAGTTTTCTTAGAGCATTGCTATCACCAGTTCCTTCTGTGTTCTCCCTGTGCAAAACAGAAGTTAGTGGTGACTAGAACAAACCTAGAAATCCACCCTGCTCTGCCATCATTTTAATTCGATACTAGGCCTAATACTTCCTCCTTAGCAATATTAAATATGCATGGACTAGCTATTAAGGAACTCATCAGTATCCAAGCTTGGACTTCATTTTGCTTAAACTTTCAATCTAGTGACTTCCAATGGTGATTGCATAGCTTCTGCCGACCCACTTACAGTTTCATCAAGACCCTATGTGGCTGTCAGTGCCTTCTTGCCATTCCTTCAAGTATCCTCCTCCATTCCTGGCTCTTAACCTTTTATTTGTTTTCATTTTCTAGTTGCAGTAAGAGCACACTATTCCCTTGAGCCCTTTTCCCAGCCTCTCTCTACTACTATTCCAAAGGACCTAAACTTCTATTCTGTCTGTCAAAAATGGTTAATACATGAGTATTAACGTCCTGGTTTTTATATAGTAATTGAAAGTTGCCTGCTGTGCACAAGATTCTGCTAGCCTGGAACCCGAATGGACTCAGCATTTGCCAGCCACCTGCCGGGAGAGACAGTGCACTGAGATAGATGGTGAACTCCGTCACCCAACAGGCATTTGCCACGGTCTGATTTTTGTGATTCAGGGATGTGCCTTTAAAAGGCTCTTCATCCAACTGCAAATCTTCCCTTCACTCATCCACTTGTTTGGATTCAGAAGATAGCACTTGGCACAAAGAGACACATTCCCTAATAACGTTTCATTCTTTTCTGTCAACCACCCTCTCTTTAATTCCCTGCATGTGGTGAGCTGGCTCCAAGTCCCCTGACTGCATACCCTGAGCCCACATGTTCACATCTTTGTGTCCCTTTTTCACCATTATCACTCCAGAGAGATTTTCTTTGCAATCTTGGTCAGCTCTGCAGACTCGTCCTTTGTAATGGTCTGTATTAATATCCTTTTCTTTCTATAGCGTCCTGTAGGGTTTTCAAAACCTTTTGATTTTTTAGCTTTTCTTTTGTGATTTTCTTATGGTTCCATTCTGCACTTGTTTAGATACTTCCAATCTGATTGACACATCTGTCAAGATCATTTTTTTGATGCACTTTCTGCTCAGTTTCTAAGATTTACTTCAGCAGTGTCAGTGTGGTTTATTCATCTCCCTTGACTCCTCCACAATCCAGACTACTGTAGATGATTAGTGTTGCTTTCTCAATGTAAGTCTCACAGCCATCACAGGGTTTGAGAACTCTTGCAAAGACCTAAGTTTTTGCATCTTTAACTTTTGACTTGCCTATGTGGGTTTTCAAGCATTTATCTTTTTCACAGTGAACAAAATTCTCTTGTTCCTTATGGGAGCGCTCAAGATCACATGGTCTCTATGCTAGTTGTTTCTTAACCTTTTTCATTTTAGTTTGTACCACTGTATTGATATATTAGTGTAAACTAATGTATCATTATTCTTGGCTTCTGTTTCAACTGTCCTACTTTCTATGCCTCTACGATTTTAAGCCAACCCCGAGGATAATTTCTAATTTTCATTCCTCCAAACTGTGGTTTTTATCAACACAATGCCTATTCATTCAAGTAGGTTATTTAAGTGTGAGCCATGAACCTAAATATTTTTCATTTCATGTGTTGAAAACACCCAAAGCTTAGATGTGTTGCTTCCAATTTTGCTCATTTGATTAGAGAACTGAAGGACTTTTTTTTTTTTTTGTCTTTGAGTCTCTAGAAGAGAATTGTTTTCAAATATCCTATGTTTTGTGACTTTCTTAAACCTTCTGTCCATTAATGACTAAGGAGGGCAATTGGAATCTCTCATCCTCATATGTATTTAGAGACCATTATCATGCTTCATTTCAGTCTTTTTTTCAAGTGAGCCTGCCCAGCCTTCTGTACCTTCTTTCTAGAGGCTATGTGTAAATCCTTTATCAATTTGTTATTTCCTCTCATCTTTCTCTGATTTATTTGTGCAGGTTGAATATCCCTTATCCAAAATGATTAGGACCAGAGGTGTTTTAGATTTTGGATATTTTTTTTTATTTTGGAATTTTTTTACATCTACATTATGAGATTCATCTTGAGAATGGCACCCAGGTATAAGCACAAAAATCATTTATGTTTCATGTGCACAATTTTATACAATATTTTTAGTGTACTCATGTTTTGTTTGTTACCCATCACAACAGGTCAGATGTGGAATTTTGTACCTGTGACATCTTATTGGTGCTCAAAATGTTTCCGAATATGGAGCACTTTCTGGTTCTGGATTTTCTGACTAGGGATGTTCAACCTGCATTTAAGAATCTTAGTTGCAAATTCTATATTTTCTGTAGTTACAAGTTATTTTTGACTTGCTTATGTGGGTTTTCAAGCATTTATCTTTTTCACAGTGAACAAAATTATCTTGTCCCTTATGGGAGAGCTCAAGATCACATGGTCTCTATGTAGTTACAAAGAAAAGGATAGAAGGAATTTTGTGCTCAATCAGCTTCCTTTGCTTCCTTTGTACTTCATGAATTTTTGAGAACTGCCTGAACCCCCTTATATCCTTAGATAGGAGCCCGGTGGTCTTCCTGACATCCTTAGCACTTACTTGCCACACCAGTGGAACTATGATCTCCTTCCAGAAGGTGTTGGTTTCCAAGGGTGTTACCATCAGAATAGGTAACCTTCTCCACTCTTTGGAAGAAGTCACACTGACCATTGCAGCCAGAAACCAGAGAGCTGCTCGTATATTAAGATGGAACTTTAAAATAGGAGCTCTTAGCAAAAGGTTTTTTAGCCAGTTGGGAGGGCACGAGTTGACATTCTCATGTGAGAGGAATCTAAAATCATTCCTTTCTGTATCAAATTCTACTACTCAATTTAATAACTGCCTCCTCTGTTGGTTCCTAGTTTTTCAAAGACAATTTTCATAATTTTATTGAAGTCATATCTGTTTTGCCAATTTGCAAAGGAAACAGATAAAGTTTAATAAAAAGTGAAGGACATAGCAGTATATTGCCGTTTCTGTTTTCAAAAAGAAAGACAGCTAAATCTATATCTAAAGATGTAGATTCTAGCTGCCAATCAGAGAAGTTGGAAAAAATGAGTATCTTCTTCTCAAAATTCTCTTATCAATACATAGCTACATATTAAATTTTGGATTTTTCATGAAAGGAAAAAGATAAATATTATTTCTAGCAGTACTATACTGTTAAAAGTAGTGTTAAAAATTCTTTCCAGATTTTCCAACAATTACAATAACATTTAAACTCAATTTTCTCTTTCAAGATCCAATTTGGTATAGGTCATTTATTTTCAAACAGAAAGGGATACACTGGAACTAAACTTGAGGTAAATTTAACTTTGCATGTTTTCACCTTCTCTTACCTTATTCGGCAAACTTGTGAGTTTATGTCCTGCATCATTTTATTGATTTTTTTTAAATTTATAGTGACACTAGATTTAAATTCCTGGTGATGCTGTGGGTAATGGTGTTGCAAAGATTATACACCAGCCCTCCCTGTTTGATTAGTGAAGGAGTTGGCATGAATCTCTAAGTTCCAATTTAGGATCATTTTAAAGGAAGAAAGAACAATGGTAACATACAAATATTGGTCAATGTAGCAAACATTCTCTCACTTTTTAAAAGTGGTTATAGCAGAGTATTGCCCTTATTAGTAAAGGCTGTAGATGTAGCTACTAAAATCCCATCTCCTGCAGTGCTACAAGGCCTACAAGAGTTGATTTGTCAGTATTGATTTCATAAATGGTTTGATTTTGACTAAAGGAGGAAAGTAGAGATTTTTTTTTAGTATGAGCAATCCCTGTTACTAAACTGAGACCTGTCCAGGCTACCACAGTGATTGATCTCTTTCTTGAGCTCATATCAAATCCTATCTCTTGCTATTTCTTTTTTTCCTAGTACTGAGGATCAAACTCAGGGATGCTCTACTTCTGAGCTACATCTTCAGCCATTTTCTTTTTGAGAAAGGATCTCCTTAAGTTGCCCAGGATAGCCTCCAACTTGCTATCCTCCTGCCTCAGCCTCCCAAGGCACTGGAATTGCAGGCATTCACCATGGCACCATCTACTAATTTTTATAATCACTTTGACTCAGGATCTTGAAAAGTGTTCCACAGATACTAGCCTGGACATGTTTGACAGGTACTTCCCAACATTACATTTGACCATAGACTCCTGCTAGGTCCCACACAAAAATCCATCTTTGCCTTTCTCTTGATTCCAGGCAACTTTTTCTGCCTTAACAGAAATGCCACACTCTGAAGGTCAAGCTGACCACTTTATTTAGGAGTATCACTCCCAAAGTTCCAAAGTTCCTCAAGCTCCTGGTGAACTGATCTAATATCTCAGGTTTCCCAAGAAGTTCATGCAGATTATCACTTCTGTGGGCACTTTTCTATAAAAATAAATATTGGTAGGCCTAAGGAGACTACTAGCAAGGGCTGGCTAAGCAAGTGAGGAGACAAAGACTAAATGAGCTACCTTATTTCTTTCATTTTTGTTGTGCTTCACATATTTCAAAGCACATTACCATTTAGTAGGTCTCTATTTTGCCTCCAAAATTATGCTGCAACATATTGGTGGCAACAAAGTTAACTTTTAAAAAGTGAAGAAGAGCCTGACACTCAAACTGGAAATGGCTTTCCAAAGCTAACTTCCCATAAACACAGACGCAAAAAAAAAAAAAAAAAAAAAAAAAAATCCTCAACATTAGCAAATTAAATCCACAATGTTTAAAAGGAATAAAGTACCAGAAACAACTGGGCTTTAAACTGGAAATGCAGGCTTCATTTAATAATCAATGTAACCCATGATATTAACACTCCAAAGAAAAACACATTATTTATTTTATTTTATTTTATTTATTTTATTTTTTTTAATTTTTTATTGTTGGCTGTTCAAAACATTACATAGTTCTTGATATATCATATTTCACAATTTGATTCAAGTGGGTTATGAGCTCCCATTTTTACCCCATATACAGATTGCAGAATCACATCAGTTACACATCCATTGATTTACATATTGCCATACTAGTGTCTGTTGTATTCTGCTGCCTTTCCTATCCTCTACTATCCCCCCTCCCCTCCCCTCCCCTCCCCTCCCCTCCCCTCTTCTCTCTCTGCTCCCTCTACTGACATTCGTTTGTCCCCCTTATATTATTTTTCCCCTTCCCCTCACTTCCTCTTGTATGTACTTTTGTATTACATCCAGTGATGCAGAAAAGGCATCTGACAAAATTCAACACCCGTTTGAGATAAAAATGACACTGACACAAGCAACAACTTGGATAAAACTCGAAGACAGGATATCAGGTGAAAAGCTCAAAGTGTTACATACTATGATTCCATTTCCATGACATTCTGAAAGATACTGAACCACTGTGAAGAGAACCAAGTGCTTGGTAAGAGTTAGGGTTGGAAGGAGGGATGGAAAGCAGCAACCTGAGAGAGTGCTGGGGGTTTGAGGAGCAATTCCAAATTCTGATAATACATAAATCTAAACATACATTAATATCCATAAAACTGTACATCCAAGCAGTCCATTTTACCATATTATAATTTGTTTAAAATGCAAAAAGAAATCCACTCACAGACTCTGACCTATCTTCACCACCTCCTATAGCGCCCTGGTTAGGGCCATCACAATTTCTTTCATCAGTGTCATTACTATAGCCTTCTAACTGGTCTTCCTACTTCCTCCCTTTCCACCACATATTCTATTCTCAACAAAGAGTGATCTTCTGAAAACATAAGTCAAGTAATGTCACTTTCCTGCTAAGAAATCTACACCAGATCTCCATTTCTCTCAGCATAAAAATTTAAGGTCTTTCCATGGCCTAAGCCCTAGTGGCCCCCCCAGGAAACTCTGTGATCTCCTCTTTGTCAGTCTTCTCCACTCAGTTTGCTCCAGCTGCATTAACTTTCTTGCTGCTGCTTGAGCATGCTTGGCCTTCACATTGTCTGTTTCTCCTGCCTGGAACATCCTTTCTCCAAATATCCAAATGGTTTCCTCACTCACCTCATTGAACTCTTTGCTAAAATATCATCTTCTCTCAGGGACCTATCCTGAACACTATTTAAAACTGCATCTCTCCCTGTATCTCCCTCTTCCACTTACAGATTACTTTTTCTCCATAGTTCTTATCATCTTCTAAAATATCATGTCAAGTGTCTTATTCCATTTGTGCCACTATAACAAAAAACTTAAGAGTAGATAATTTATTTAAAAAACAGCCGAGAACTTCAGGATCAAGGTGTCCAGTGAAGGGTCAGTCTATTCTGCCAAGATGGCATTGGTGAAGAGAAATGTCACCTGGCAGAAAGGATGGAAGGGCAAAAAGGGGCATGATCTCTGTGTCTCTTTTATGAGGTCACTAATCCCATTTTCAAGTGCTCTGCCCTCACAACCTAGTCAACTCAGAAGATTCCATCTTTTAACACCAACAACTATTGATTAAGTTTCAACATATCAATTTGGGGAGGTATAGTTAGACTGAAGCGTTATGTATTATATGTACTTTCTGTCACCCCCAACACATACCCACACCAAGAACACACAAACATACACATGTGAAAAATAAGTTCTATGAGTGCAGAATCTTTGCCTGTTTTTTTTTTTTTTCATTAAGAGATCTTCCATTACTGGCACCTAAAAGATTCTCCATAAATATTTTTAGAGTAAAGAAGGTAAAGGAAGGAAAGAGAGAGGGGGAAAGAGAGAAGGAAGATGGAAAGAAGAAAATGTTAATTAGCCAGATAAGTGGAAGGGAAGTTCAAGAGCAAGGTGCCCAGTGAAGGGTCAGTCTGTTTTTCCAAGAGGGCATCCCTGGAAGAGCTTGTGACTCTGAAGAGCCCTAGACTGGAGCAATGTGCTTGCTCAGGGCACAAGAGCACCCAGGTACTTGGAGAGCACTGATCAGAGAGGGAAGTGGGACTCAGCCTTATATGCCACCTGAGAGAATTTGGTCTTCATCCTTAGTTAAATGCTTTTATGTAGTTTAGAAACATGGTAATGTTTGCATTTTATAATGACCACTCTGCTCCAGTCAATTTGGTGAGGGCAGTGAGCTAGTTAAAAGGCTAATTTTAATTTGACAAATAGTTATCTAAGCCAAGGTGATGATGACCTGAACTAAGACTGTGGCAAGGTCCCACAACATAGGAGACACATTTCAGAAACACTTAAGTGAATAAATAGGATATCTATTAAATGTGAGAAAGTAAAGGTAAGAAATCAAGGATGCTCTTGTCCCTCTCTGCCCGTCTGCCAGATTCATCCCTGTGCATCTGGGAAGGAGAACACAGATGGTTTTGGCAGGAAGAGGATGAGTCTAATTAACTCACTTATCATGTGAATGCCCACCCCCCTTTTTTTTTTTGCATCCTGGTACCTTCCTCCACTGGGGTTGTTTTGTCCAGAATACCCTTCTTATCATTCTTGCTAACTCCTTCTTCTACAAGTTTCAGCTCACAAAACCTGACTCAGCTTACAGATATCATGGCACACATAGCATCAGAGAAGGAAAGATGTAGGAACTGATAATGCAGTTATTGGACAGGTTATTGAAATGGGCATTGTTCCCACTTAAAAAGAAGGCATTTTTCCATACCAGCAGGAGATATCTGTCCCAGAAATGTTATTGTAATGTAAGTAGCCCACAAAGCTCCTACTGTTATAATGAGTTTACACAGAATTTTCTGAGGTTATAAAATATTAATATTAGCTTTGTACACTCAATGCCAAATGTAAACATAGTGATTCTTTGATATTTGACCTTCAGCAAGTTTTTCAACCCACTCTTGTCTCTATCTTATTGTCAGAAAGAACAAAATGATCTCTCAGGACTAGTTCAACTCCAAAAATTTGGGAGTTTTGCATTTCTTTCTGTGGAGGCAATCAGAATGAGCATGATACATATTTTAGAGATGAAAAACCAAAGCTCAGAAAGGAGAGTTTTCTTTCAGGAGGATCTTTCTTTCCCATGAACTGATCATCTAACTGTTGAAACGTTGAAAATAATTGTTGTTAAAACTATAGAATAATTTGATTTTAATGAAATTTCAAATTGTCCTGGCACAAAAAAAAAAACCCCATAATTTTTCTTTTGCTCTTTTGCAACTAAAATAAATTTAAGTCAAAGTTAAGCCTGGGGAGTTTTTGTTTTGTTGTTGTTGTTGGCTGTTGAAAAATAGTAAAAAAAAAAAAAAAAAGCATGTTTTGTAATAGAAATGCTGACTCAAACAATGACTGTGAAAATTTGGATAAATCTTTTTTTCTCAAAAAATAAGAAAGTTTATTTAACTATGTGATCGTTAAAAAGATTGGAAAATAATATAAAATATGATATAGATGTAGTATTGGGTTGGAAAGAAACTACCATAGTTATTTTTTAAAAATATATGAGTTCTACATATTATGTTTTTAAAACATAATTCTGATCAAAAGTTTCATAATAAAAAAACAATATAATGACAGAAAACAAAACAAAACAAACCTATAGCACAGGCTTCTCCACGCCCCAGCATGGTCCTGTGGTTTTTCTCTCCACCTATAATCAACAGCAGCAATAGAGCCCTAGACAGGTCCAACTTCCCGCAAGGTGTGTCCTCAAAAACAAAACAAAACAAAAAACTCACTCCCCACTGGGCAATGTGAACTGGTGCTTGACCAGGGGGATTCACTCAGTGAAGTGATCCCAGCTTCTTCAGCCACCCGCAGGTGCTTCACATTCATCCACACACCTGTGTGTTATAAGTCAGCCAGAAAGAACAGGCATGAATGAGGAAACAGAATGGAGATGACCAAATCTCATGTACCAGGTAGACTGTGAAGTCAAGCCGTGCCCGCTGCCCTTCACATGGAGTATGAAGATCTAGTTCCTTGGAGCCCAAATGGGATGTGTGGGAGGTAGTCCAGAGGAAGATGCAAACAATTGTGGGCAGGAATAAGAAGTGCTCATCCTGCTGTGAGCACACAGCCCACCAGGCCAGAAGGACTTTATCTAATGAAGTATAAAGGTGAGCAAGCCACCCCAGAGTTTTCTCCATGAGATTCAAATTAAGAGGATATTGGTAACTTCATGATTTTCCAAAGCCTTATCCCTAAGGTAACTGCTGAGGTTAAGCTCCTAAGGACTTTCTGAAGCCACTTGGGGCTGCCCTGACAGCAGGCTGGCCCATCTGTCCCCACGTGGGTGAAATTTCAGAGACTGGACTATTTTTCTGAGGGAAGTTCCTTCTCAGGCTCTTCTCCCTTTTTTCCCTGTATTTGTAGGAGAAGGAGATGATTCTATAGAAAAACAAACAAACATACACAATTAGAAAAAAAAAAAAAGTCTCCTGTGCCATTCTTTCCCTAACAGTCAGGGTTTTTATTTCTACTTGTGGTTACTTCTTTAAATAAAATGTCGATATCACCATTTCTTGGTTTATCAACTTTAGCTACTGGTTTTTGGCATTTGGTCACAACAGATGAGAATCTAAGTCTTTCACGGTTTGGGGGGTTACGGCACTGTCCTCATTCTTCCAGCTATCACTGTACCTTCCTTCCCATAGCATCCCTGCTTTCAATTGCTCTCCTGCCACCTCGACTCCCATTCTCTGAGTGTGCAAACTTTTGTCCTTCTCCAACTCTCCCCTCTCCTGAAATTTTTATCAGTGCTATTTTTACTTTTATGTTTTTTTAAACCTTTATGATGTTATAACCAATGGTTAATCCTAAAACAACAACAAAAAGACTATAAGTGGAATGTAATTAATTCTATGTAAATGTTTCAATGCAGATCTAATAAAGTGACAGAATCAAGACATCTTTCTACAGGTTCCACTCTCAGGATTACTATGTTTGGAATGGATTTCCCTTTTTATGCTCTTCCAATTGTATTTACTACATGTCTAAGTTCTCAATCATGTTTTCTGTTCTACTGATTTTTTTTTTTAATTGCCCGGAGTTCCTCCCAGGGCTAGGACCAGTTGCTTATTGCATGTTGATAGCTTATTGCATGGCTGTCATTCTGGAATAGGATGTCTCTACTCCCATAGATTAGATGAATTGTTCTAGAAAGCTTCTTAATCAGTTATTGCTACAAAAATACTCTGTAACTATAATGCTGCATAACAAACATGTCCAAAATTTCAGTGACAACTTATTTACTTTTCTCACTCTCCTGCAGACTATGTATAGGTTGAGTTCAAAACTGTTTCATGTGTTTTTCATTCAGTTCCAGATGCTATTTGAGACATGGTCTTGTCATGAAAGATAACAGAAGAGAGGGAGGGAGGGAGAAATAGAGAGAGGGAGAGAAGGTGGGGGAACACCAAGAAAAGTCAAATAAGCATATTTAAATCCTCTGCTCATATTGCATGCATGAATGTTTTATTAGCCAAAGCAAATCACACAGCCAACCCAACACCAGAGAAGTAAGGGAAAGCAGTCTTCCTTCTCTGCAGTGCCAAGTCCTCTGGAAAAGGCATGGATCAATAAAAGGGACAAGGTAGACAATAGGAAACAATAATCCAATCTACCGAAAGAGTCTATGGACTTCTTACTCCCTTGTTTTGCTGGAGAACATCCTCTAGTAACTTCCTCAGAAAGAGTATATAATAGGTAAACTTTCTGCATTGTACATGTACAAAAATTTCTTTATTCTGCCTTTACTTCTGACAAAGAACCTTGAGATTCTGTTCCATTATCGTCTTACAGTCTTACATCCAGAGCTGCTAAGTTGTTTTTTTTTTTTTTTTTTTTTTGGCCAGGCTGCTTCTTTTTCTTATTGAGGTAACTCTTTCTTTCTCATTATTTCCTTTACCTTGTTATTCTAAAATACTTAGAAGATACACATATAGATAATTTTTCCTTTGCTGTGTCAAATATGGAGTGGGCCTTCTCAAAGTGAAAATTCTATGTACATACTTTTAATAAATCATTCTACTTTGTCACATAACACACTCCTGACCTCCTTCATCTCTGCTCCAGAGTCTTCCACCCCTCAATGTGGAAGTACTCAAGTACTCAAATACTCTATGCTATGTCTATTGTACTTCAAGGCACATTAGACATAGCATAGATTGCTACTTTCTCCAACTTGCTTAATTACTTCTCTAGATTCCAGAATTATTTTAATCCCCTTGTCCACTGATGGTCCTTGTCCACTCTCAAATTGTGAATTTATAACACTTAAATATTTTTCACGGACTGTGGTTGTTCTCAGTGGCAGAGTGCTTGCCTAGCATGTGTGGAGTACTGGGTTTGATCCTTAGCACCACATAAAAATAGATGAATAAAATAAAGGCATTCTATCCATACACAACTCAAAAAACTTCTTAAAAAAAACATTTTTCACTAAGTTTTTATTGGTGTCTCAGTAGGGAGTGGTAATAAGATGGTGTACCCAGGTCATCCTTTTGCTTCATTAGTCTCAATATTTTTTTCAAACATGCTTTACAGTTAATATAGACTATTTAAAGTGTTTATAAAATGCCTGGTTGAACCAGAGAGCATATTTTTAAGACTAATTGAATGACCAGGTTATGTTACCATACAGATTTTCAAAGATAGTTAGTTTAAATGCAGTTATTTACATTACAAAATAATTTGAAATATTACCAAAGATAGCCAGGTTCTCTAAAACAGTACATCCAACAGAACTTTCTGCAGTAATGGAAATATTCTCTGTTTTATACCATACAGTAGATACCATGTATGTGACCATTGTATGTGACCATTGTATGTGGCCACTGAACATTTAAAATGTGGTTAGTACTACTGATGAAATGAATTTTTAGTTTTATTTAATTTTAACTGATTTAAATTTATATAGCCCCAGATGGCTAGTGACTATTATATTGGATAATACAGCATGGATCTAAATTGTGATTATTGTCTCAAAATTAAAAATACATTTTAGGCAATGTATTTTTATGTAAAGGCAATTATAAGAAAGTCAATTAAAATAAAAAGAAATTTACATTTTTCATGTAAAGATAATTACACCTGAAAGGGGTAGATATGAGGAATAACAAGATTTATAGCCAGGTATAAAGCTATTTTTATGAATTATATGAAAAATATATCCATTTACTCAGTAAAGGTTGAAAAGGCACAAGCCATGTGCAAACTCTGCCAGGCATTAGGGCTATAAAGTCATAGATCCACAGGCACCTGTCCTTGAGGATCATTCAGTTCCTGAGAGGGCAGACATGCAAACCTCTCTAGAAGAGTGCATTACCTGCTTATGCTGATGAACAACTAGAAGACTGCATTACTTGCTTATGCTGATGGGTAAGAGGAGAGTGATTGTCCAGACACTCAGATAAGCCTTTACTCAGGAAGTAACAATTAAATCCTGACTGGAAGCTAAGACTTTCCCAAGACATTCATGAGTAGAACTTTTGAGACAGAGAAAGAACAGAAGGTACAGGCATGCAGGCAGTTTCTAGAAAAGAAGTCCACTTGATTGTGCTAGAACCTGGAGTGCAGTTGAGAGTATCAGGAGACTCAGGAGTTGCTGATGACTATAGTGTGAGCACAGCTACCCTCCCCCACCAAGAGTGGTAAAGTATATTCCTGACACAGTGTAGACTCACTGAGATACTGGATCCACTAATAAAAAGAATATTTTTTTAAAAAAAATTTAAATAGAAAAAGTAGGTTTCGATGTTCTCCTAAATCATTTTCATAGTGCAAATAGCTTTAGGAAATCTTCAAGTAGCTAGTGAAAAATTAAATTTGAACCCAGTCATCATGGGTGCCCCCAAGATTTACATTGTTAAAACTTCATCTCTAAAGCAACAGTATTAAGAGATGGGGCATTTGCAGGGTGATTAGATCATGAGGGTAGGGCCCTCATGAATGAAATTAGTGCCCTCATAAAAAAGGCCTGATGGAGCTTCTTTGCTCATTCCACCATCTGAGGACCCTGCAAGATGGCACCATCCGTAAGGAGCAGGCCCTCACCATGCACTGAATCTGCTGGCACCCTGATCTTGGAACTATCAGCCTCAGAACTGTGAGTAATAAATTTCTGCTGTTTATAAATTACCTAGTCTAAGGTGCTGCACTATAGCAGTCCAAAGAGACAAAAATACAGTGTCAACTGAAATGAGGACAAATTCCTATCTAGAGAACTCCCACTCACTAAGCAACTTTAAAGTAATAAAGGTATCATAGTACAGAATTTTGCTGCTCTAGAAAACACAGAATTTAATTCTAACACATAAGTGCTAAATAATAAAAGTTGTTCCAATTGTCCTATGCTTTCTAACAACTCTTGCATGTGTGTGTGCTAATTACTTATGGCATACTCATAATCTTACTTGTTTTTTAAGTTTATAATTTTGGTTTATTTATATCAAAATTGGTTTGGACTAGGGAAATTTAGGCACTTGGAAAATTAATACTCCTCTAAATAGTTACTTCTCCCTGGGAATTTGAGTCCATGCCAGTCACAGAATAATCCCTCTAAGAAATGGTAATTTGGGTAATATGTGTTATAGGGAAAGAAAGGGAATACAGATGAGAACTGGCCCAAGATGTCTATAGGCTTTAAGTCCTCTGAACTAAGATATAACAAAGATAACAAAGTACAAAGTCCCACTTCCCCATCCTTTAAAAAAACATACACAAAGAGAGACGGGAAAAAATGATAAAATACTCTCAATTAGAGTCAATGAAAATAAAGTTCTGGGTTAACACAGTGAGTTAAAAAAAAATACTTGCCAAGGTGTCATGACCCCATCTTATTGTTGAGTTCAGCTTTTCCATTCTAAATCCCTATTTTCTGTTTATAACTTACTCCAAAATGTTCCTTTTGACCTTTACGTCTGATATTTCTCTTGCCTCATCTCAATCCAAAGGCAAATTTATTTGCAATTTGAACTAAATCTCTTCAGTTATTTCAGTTACTTGAGTTTGAAGAAAATACCTGCTTTGTGCTTTCAAAAATTGTTCAGATTTTTCCTCATGTTCAAATAGCTTAAAAATGACTTTGTTTTGAAGCTATAGCATTGGCATGACTGTACTGAAGATTCAATTCAAAAAAGAGTTGGTTAAGAAATTTGGCTTGAAAAACCAGAAGTGATGAGACTCCATTGCATGTGATTACAGGAGGGCCAACGCATGCTCCCTTCCCCACAACTGTCTAACATGTCCATGTGACAACAGTCACCAGGTGAGTGCATGATTCAAAGAAGGGTCGAAACTTAATCGCGAACTCAATTTCAAGTACATGTCAGACTTTTAAAGGTATACAATACAATAAACAACCTTAACTTCCACAAAAGAGACATATTAAGGTACATATTAATTTATAAAGAACATATAAAAGGGCTGGGGTTGTGGCTCAGCGGTAGAGCCCTCACCTCGCACGTGTGAGACCCTGGGTTCAATCCTCAGCACCACATAAGAAATAAAAAAAAATAAAGCTAAGATATTGTGTCCATGTATGACTAAAAAAATTTTTTTAAAGAAGAACATATAAAAATACACAAAGAACATCCATATTAATACACAACAAACCTCCAAGTGACTTTTGCTAGAACCTGGAGTATCTGATGAAAGGCATTGCTAGGATTGGAAAGCTCCTGACTCTAGTGCAGATTTTCTTCTGACTTTTATGTTTGACCCAAAGCTAAGCTCTATGCTAACACTGTGGCTATGGAGATGGATCAAGAAAAGATGCTCCCTCAACAAATTCCTTGGGTGAGATTGATAGTGTCTAATATGATTTGAAAGATTCAGACTTTTCCTGAAAGATTCAAATTTTCCATGCTTATCTTTCAAAAAATAGTATATCATTCATTTTACCAATTCTCTTGGCTAAATAAAGGACACAGGACTAAGTATTAGATGTCAGGGGCCCAAAATTCAAGTGAGACACCTATTCTCTCCCCAAATCAGAGTTATTTGGAATTCTGAGAAAATGCTAACAAAGTGAAAACTGAGAGCTAGTTTCTCCCAAAAGATCAACAGACTTTTTTTTTTTTTTTTTTGAGTGCATGCTATTTGTGCCAAACTCTGTGCTAGGTAGTTGCGCCACATCTCACAGTGCTTGTAGATGTATATTTCATGGTAATTCCAGAATTTATCAAATACTAGACAAATCAAAACTGTTGGAGAATTAAATCAGCCTTTGGGCTTCACATCCACAGATTCAACCAACCATGGATGGAAAAATATTTGAAAAAAAAATGTGTCTGTATAGAACATGTACAGACTGTTTCCTTCTCATTATTCCCTGAAGAGTACAGTATCACAACTATTTATGCAGCATTTACATTGTATGGGTATAGTAAATAATCTAGAGATGGCTTAAAAGGGAAGATATGCAAAGGTTATGTGGAAATACTTGAGTATACATGGATTTTGTTATCTCTGGGGTCCTAGAACCAATCCCCTCTCAAGATTCCAAGGGACAACCATACTGCTGCAGAAACCAGGGTTCAGAATTTCTTGACTTCTTGAATTAGATTGTTTATATGCATATTAAAGAGACTTTTAAAAAAATTTACAATGAGGTTGTTCTAATGAAGTGAGGTTTGGAGCTGAGATGCAGTGAGCATATTACAGAGTGCTACGGTGCTGTGGAGTGGCCATGCACACAGATGGTATTGATTTTCATTTCCTGTGAAGCTGAATCAACATGTTGTGGCTAATGTCTATGTAATTTAATGTATTGAATAAAACTTACCATTGCTCCCTCCTTGGGGATAAAAGGTCTGACTTGGCTGTGGCGTCCTTGTGTTCTAAAACCACAATAGACATATTTAACAATCTTTTGTTATTAAAAATCAACCTAAGAAAATCTCTTCTGTTTCTTGAAAAGGAGAAATAAATTTTCAACTCACTTACGTGTTTTATATCACCGTAGCAGAAAGGCAGCAGGCATAAAATTTTCTCAGACTAATGAGTTTTGCAGATAAGGTTCTATTATGGTGTCAACATCATACTATGACCACAGAGTGACTGGAAGGCTATATGGAAAGAATCAACAAGCCAAAGCGTCAGCGCCAAATGAGATACTCTCCCGAGGGTCAATGTGAGGGTAGAATGAGAGGAGCTCTCCCTTCCTTCCTGTGCCCCTTTGCCACCTTTATTTGGCCTATCTCCCCCCAGAGGATGGGAGTCTTCTGTCTGAGGCCTTCTTGTTCCCCACAGTCCCTCATGGGAGACCAGACTCCTTAGCTTCTGTCTCCTCATCCCATAGAAGGGAAATAATTATGCTCACCCCACAAACCTCACAGGATCTTTGCAGGGAATCAGATGAAATAACATGTGAATCTCATAAAATTAAAAAGAGCAGTACAAATATATAAGATGATTTAAATGGCATTGTTGTTTTTAATCACTATTACTCCACATTTGAGACACACTATTGGAAAATTACCTGCCCTTTGGACCATACACACAACTCTCTTTGAATTCAGCTGGTTATTGATTCAATTATCTGTCTGAAGAACCTTATAAATAATGTGTGAATGAATTATGGTTTTTAAAAGCACACTAGAATTGATAAAATCAGATAATAATGGGAGAAAGTGGTGTTGCGCATTCATGCGCTGACCATTTCACCACCATCTAACAAAGAGTGACCAAACAGGAAGAATTTTGAGTCTGTCCACTGAATTTCTTCCCTGAGACTCCCCAAACAAGTGTCTTCCATGGAACTTTGTGATTCAGAATTGGGAGAAAAGGGAAGACTGAAGAAACAGGAGGCTGTCTCTGGCTGCAGAGGAAGTTCAAGAAAAGTTTTTGAAAGGGACTTAAGCAACCAACTGAGCTGGTGGGAGAATAAAGGGGGATTAAGTGTTGTCAAAGGCTATGCATCCTCTCCAAGGGGCTTCCTCATGTATGTGAAGAATCTGCACACATGGATTTTTAAAAATTACAGGCAATGTTTTTTATTATTATTATTATTATCATTGACTGGACCACTGGATCACAGCTTCTTATCAATATCCATTTAACAGTAAACGAATACCAAATAACAGATTACTCTCTTTTCATGCATTCTCATTTAGTTCCATTCACTCTTTAACCATACAAAATCTAGTACTGTACTTTTATACATGAGGAAATCTAACCTTAAAGAGGTGAAATAACGTGTCACAGTAACACAGCAAGAAAGTTTCAAAGTTGGGACTTGAAAAGTCAGAGACTGATCTCTGAATTACTGACTAAACTGCTGGAAGGATGAATGGGGGAGAGAAGAGAAGGCTTTAATTTCTCTATTCAACTTAGATGCTCAATTCAGAAAATAAGGATTTCCAACTTAGCTCATTTATGTTAGTTTAGCAATAGCACGGCTTATTATTGTTAAAACAACTGAAGAATGGTACATCCCATTAGAAATCACTTTGATACAATATTCAAAAGGAATACAGGAGCCAGCACTTACATTTCCTATGGTTGAAAAAGGAAACTTACATGAATTAGGTTACTCGACTACACTTAAAGCAGAGGCATTCCCTCTTACAGATCTCTTTTTGTTTTATTGATGTATAATAATTATTCAGAATAGTGGGTTTGTTGTGGCATATTCATACATGCATGTAACATACTTTGATCAACATCATTCCCTACTATCTCCCTTTGACCTCCTCTCCAAGTCTAACCACTGATTCCTACTGGTCTCCCTTCTATTTTTATGAGGTACTTCTCCCCCGACTTTTGTTCTCCCTAACTTCCACATATGAAAGAGAACACAGAATTCTTGACTTTCTGAGCCTGGATCATTTCCTTTATCATGATACTTTCCAGTTCCACCCATTTTCCTGCAAATGACAATTCTATTCTTCCACATGGCTGAATAAAACTTCATTCTTACATAAACCTACAGTAACTGGAAGATGACAATCCCAAATTTATACATCAATATCATTTCAATCTACAGGCAGATTTAGATGTTTCTCCTTTATCAATAATTGAGAGAAGTTTTGTTGAAAGTAGTAATCAAAAAAAAATAATATTCAGAATGACATTGGGGTAAACCATAAACAAAGTTACCAGAGAGCTGGTTTATATACAGTTTATGAGATGTATGCCAATTCTATTACCTTTAGGTTTCTAAGAGCACCTAGGACACCAGTTTGCTTAGAGAGGTGACTATTGAGTTAAAGAATGAACATAGCCCATGAATTACAGTGCATGTATATGTATAATCTTAAAAAATAGTGATTCTTTGTTAACCATTAATAAATATCTCCTTGCCAAGGACAGCTAATTTTTTCTAATCCCTGTACCTAGGTTCAAGGTCTCAGTGGTTACACTTGCCCTCTGTACCATTCTTGGATCACACAGTTGTCCTTCCACTGCAAAATATTATTTGCTGTTAGCAGATTAATAAATAGCTTCCTAAACACCCTGTGAATTTCTGGCAGCCCATTTCTATTGTTCAAGGCTTTCTGCTGCAGTAGCTGCTGTTAACCTTCTTCTTGTGCCTTGTGCTTGGTACAGACTCCCATGCATACTTACTTATTTATGCTTACTAGCTTTGTGTTCAAGAGCCAAGAAAGCTGACACAAATCCTTCTTATTGAATACCTGTGTAACGTAAGAAAATTACACATGTGTATTTAGGCTCCAGTTTTCTCATTTGTAAAATGGGAATAATAGTAGCATGGATTTGCCTTCTTATACCCTAATGCATTTTTGTTCCTCTTCTGTGGATTATAACTTCATAATACTAAAAATCCCCCTGCCTAAATATCTATAGTACAAGGGTTTGGTTGCATGTCTATGACGGTCATATTAAACTTGCATCAATTGAAGCTCTTACAACCTAGGCTCAACTTAAATGCTACCTAGTAATTAGTGTAGAATTGGCTTTCCTGTATTTTCACCTGGTTGTCATTGATTTCAGCTCAGAATAAAAGACCTGCTTAGATGGATATGTCTAGTTATATTTTAACAAGAGTAGTGTGAATAGGAGGAGAACATTTTCATCATTAAATTATATGAACAAAATTTGTTGGTGATGTTTATCAAGAATGTCCACAATAGCCTGGACATCCTTTTCACGAGGAAATAGCAGTCTAAACCATGAGGGGTGTGGAAGATGGAAATCAGGCAGGTATCCTCCAAGACAGAGCTCCACAAAATTCTTCTCATCTGTCTTTACTCACAGAAAGTGTTTTAGTTTCTTAGGGCTACCATAACAAATTACCACAAATTGGGTGACTTCAAACAGAAATGCATTCTCTCATAGTTCTAGAGGCTAGAAGTTTGTCCTGGATCCTATAGGGAAGAACCTTGCTTCTTGGGAGTTCCAGAGAATTCCCATCAATCCTTAGCATTCTTTGGCTTGTAGCTCCACCCTAATCTGTCTCCATCATCCTGTAGCCTCCTTCCCTTGTGTCTCTGTGTCCTCTCCTTCTCTTACTAGGATGCCAATCATTGAATTTGGAGCCCACCTTAATCCACAATGACCTCGTCCTAACTATATCTGGGACACTATCTCCAAACAGAGTCACATTCTGTGATTCTTAATAGACAGGGATTTGAGGAAGACACTTTTTCAACTCACAACAGAGGGTATTTCTGTCTGTCTGGTTGATGTGACATTTTAGCGGCACATCACTATAACCTTTCAAAGTGTCTACTATGATAAGCCCAAAAAGTCTACCAATTAAAGTTCCGATAAATTAGAATTCCCTTTGCATTACCACAAATTAACAAAAAATGTTAATATTACACAGGTCAATGAAAGAAAATAAATACTGATTATGTTGTTTAAATAACATTGTAAAATGCAGTTTAAAAGTTTTCATTTTAAATTATATAAACAAAGTTTGTAGTGATGATTACAAAGAATTTTAAGGGATTATAATTTTAAACTCTTTTTTTTTTTTTTGAGGATTCTTCCCTTTCAGATTTTAATTCTTACTAGAAAGCAACAGTAATCAAGACAATATCATGCTGGCATAAGAATAGATATGTAGATCACTGGAATAGAATAGGGAATTCTGCAACAAATGTTCACATTTACAGTTATTATATGTAGCCACTTCATTAAAAAGGAAAAGTTGATTAAATAATTTAAAAATATTTTGTTTAAAATTTTTCTTTTAAATTTTCATTATAGTGTTAATATGAAATTCAACATAGAATTTCTTACTCCAGATATTAATTCTTTATGTGTATTTTATTTATAATTTTTAAACTAAATTTTAATAAATGTTTAAAACAAGTACATAAAGACACTCTGAAAATCCATCCAATTTTTTCACTGTGTTGTGATAATATCATTCTGTATATTACAAAGTGAAAAAGTTGTGAAGTGCTGATACAACCATTTAAAAAATTGAATCAGTAATAAAAAGAAAATGTCAGGATCAAATTATTTTGAAGAAATGTTTATAAATGTCCAATAAATAGATAGTACTAATTTCACATAATTTTTTTCAGAACATAAGAAACAAATGCTCTTCCAAATGTTTTATCAAATAAATATGATTCTTATACCAAATAAGAAAAATACCAAAAAGGAAAATAATAGGCCAATCTCACTTATGATCAAAAATGAAAAAAATCTAAACAAAAAATCAGTAAACCAAAGAATATATTTAAAAGATGATATAAAATGAATGAACTTGATTTATTCCAGAAATGGAGTTACTTAACATGATGAAATGTATTAGTATACCTCATCACCATCCCCCTAGAAAATTGGAAGCAAAAATTATCACTTTAATAAATGCAAAATAATAATCTAAAAGCTAGAATATGCCTTATTTTACCTGATAAAAAAGCATAAGAAATTAACATACATCAGACTCATGATCATTCTCTTAAGACCAGCTAAAAATAAGGTATATGCTATCAGCATTTCTATTCTCCATTTTTTTAGAAGTCCAGACTAATACAATCAGATTTTTAAAATAAATAAAAAGTAAAATGATGGGACAAGAAGAATTCTAATGCTACTATTAACAAATGACAAGACAATTCCCAACATGTACAAGTTATTAGGATATTCATTGTGGTAGTCAAGACAGGCTATATATTTGTATATATCTATGCATAAATTTGCATAAGCATGTGTGTAGTATATGCCATATACATATGTATTTGATAATTTTTCTCACTGTTGTAAAGAAATGAAACTGACTTTTGTAGTCACCTTCTATGCAGCAACATTTTAAATTTATTTATTCTAATAATCTGTGAATTTTATCAAAAGTGATCAACCAAGGACAGTATCGAAAATATAAGGGATAAGAGTAAAATGAACAGCCCAATAAAAAACAAGCAAAAGATATGAATAGGAATCTTAAAAAAGAAGAAACATGAATGACTCATAAGCATATGCAAAAACATTTAGCACCATTACCAACCCGAAAGGTACAAATTCAAACCACAGGAGATAATGCTTCATATTCAATAGATTGAGAAAAATTAGAAAGACTGTTGGTGAGTGTGGACAACAACGGATCTCATTAACTACTGGAGGGGATGTAAAATCACATAAGCACTATAGCAAATACAGTTACCACCCAGTCAAACTTAGAATGGGCATGTCTATGACCTGATATTTCCATTCTTAAGAATATACATTCAAGAAACTCTGGTGCCCCAAAAATTCAGAGCTCATGAATGGTTGCAGTATCATTGTTTATAATATAAAAATAACTGGAAACAATCCAGATATTCATCAAAAGAAGAGAAATTGAGGTCAAACAATTTAGAATATTAGACAACAATAAGAATAAACAGATCTCAGATATACATAACACAGGTTAATCTCAAAAATATAATAAGCAAGACATAGAAGCACGCATGTAGATACAATTACATTTACATAAAGTTCATAAGCTCATAAAATTAAATGATTTATTACTTACATATCCATAGGTATGGGATATAACTTTAAAGGAAAAGCAAGGAAATTAATTATAACGATATTCAGGATTATGGTTACCTCTGAGAGGCAAGAGGGCTAGCATTGGAAAGGATCCACACCATGGGGAAATTCTAAGGCACTATTGTATTCTATTTCTTAAGCAGGGTGGTGGATATGTGATTGTCATTTTATTATTTTTACTGTGTATTTACATTATATACACTCTACTCTATTATTTAAAATTTTAAAAGCCACCTTCAAGGAGGTTGTATATCCAGCAGGAGCTTTCCATGTTATTTTTTTCATATCATTCAGAGCTGATCCAACACAAAAGATTGCCTTAATGTTATTTATTAGTTTCATCCTATATGTGTAAACAGAGAATAAATATCAGTGGAAATAAAATCATGAGAGTTTAATTACACCATCATACTGAGATTTAGAGAAATCCCACTACTCCAATTATTCATCTCAATGGGAAGCTGAGCAGTGGCTGCCAGTAGAAATGGAGCAAAGGTATTAGTGGAATGGCAGAGAAGGGTGAGACGTGAGAGGGATTAGCCAAAGGTATCTTGCACCACTTCCTGTTATTCACTACCCAAGTCCAGAAATTCCTGAGCTTCGCCCTATCTGTTGCCCAAGTTGTCCATTGTTGGAATGGGTGGGGCAGAACAGCCAATGGCAGAGAAACATGGGTTCAAAAGGAAGTGATCCAGGAGCACCCTTAAAAATAACTTTGGTCAAAGGAGTATAGAGAAGCAAGGTCACAGGGATCCTGGCCCAGAGAAGGCCTCCCTCCATTTCTCCTTCTCTTGGCCTCAGGCTGCCTTATGGTGTGTGAAAGCAGATACAGCTAGGAAAAAAAAGTAAACAGTGAGGTTATATCTCAAAGTCATTTCATGATGCCTAATAAACAATGATGATAAAAACCTCTCTCTTTCTCTCTATCTCTCTCTCCCTCTCTCTCCCAACAATACTACTACTAAAAGCTTACCCTCCCCAACCAGAACCAATCTCTATAGCTCTATTATATGCATTTATTATTTTCATGCAACTAGTGGAAATGCCCAATAGTGACATGAAAAAAATCTGGTGCCAGAGTAGAAACGTGTGCTCTCAAACCTTATTTAAAATCAAACTCTCTCATAGCTTGGTTGCTGTTCAGTTTAACTTAATTTCTTTCAGGACCTGGGCCAGCAATCACACTAATTTGCATGACCACCACTGTTTAAACAGGCCCCTTAGTTCTTCATGAATGACCTTCTATATACTATTAGACTTTTTGTGCATAAATCAACTGCTCTTATTCTAGTAGAACTGGGGCACGGGTAGAGAAGACTGCAGTTGCAAAGCTGCCCAACTAAAAGAAAAAGAAATTGAAAGCAGCCGTCCAAGAAGAAAAGGAAAACCAGTGAAATGAAGTATGTTAGTAGGCCCTACTCCAAGCAGGGACATTATCAGGCTAGGAGCATATGACTTGTTTGAACTACTCTATTTGTTGTGTTTGAGCTGCAATATTTTTGTGTGTAGTAAGTCCATCTCCACTTCTAGCCTGATACCATTGTTCTAAAGTTATCACTTATTTACAGTAACTGGGAGGGAAATTTCAGACAAAAGGTGCCCATATATGCCCATCTTACAGTCTAAGAGGGAAACTTAGGCCCAAGATCCATGTGAGAGTCTTCCAGCCAGTTGCAGCCTTCGTGACTGAATATATTGTGAATTTTGAAACCATTGCTATCCATGTCTTATCCATGGCTTAAGAACTGGACTACGATTGTTTATTTAGCACAGTTAAAGCTCCTAAGGGAGGAAACTAGAATGCATATACTTATGCAAGTCTAAATCGGTCTCTGTGAGTCACATTATGACTACAGCAAAATTGCTATCCCTCTCTCTGATATATCAATGAGCAGGAAAAAAGAAAGGTGTGCTTCTTTTTCTCTTAGCCAAGTTGTGTTCTTCTGGCAGTATAGCATGGTGAAAAGCAAGCTTCAAAGGCAGACATAGGTTTCTATATTCCAGGTCTGGCTTTGCTAACAGTTCTATATCCTTCAATAAATTATTTGACCACTAAACCTTGGGATTCTATTCTATAAAATGGAGATGTCATTAATAAATTTTAAAGCATATGAAATTGCTAGTATTAACTATTGTTGACCTACAAAATGGCAATTGCACATGGTTTTACCAAACGATAGCTACCCCTTAAGCATCATGGAGAAAGTAACATTATTTGAATTTTCTCTCATCTATAAGATCTTCCTTATTCATTCTGTAGTTAATATGAGCACAGGAGAAAGAAATAGAATCCTGTAGTGCCGCGTCCGGCCAAGGGAGCCGAGTCCGGCGAGGGACGGCGAGGTTAAAAGACACACAGGACACCAAGGTTCTTCATCCAGGAGTCAATAATAATCTTTATTGCTAACACGCCTTTTTTTATACCCCAAGCAGCAGAAGTGGAAAACTACCCAAAAGCAGGAGGGAGGGGGGAGAAATTTAGTTTCAACATCTATTATTGTCAGGTACCGAAACCTCCCTTAACAATAAGTCCATCAGACCAGAAAAGGTCAAGGCATTCCCGTGGGATACATATGTCTCAGACGGATAAGCAGGAACAGAAAAACCGCAAGTTCGCCATGGCCTTGTGAGCTGGCCACACTGGCATGCAGAACAAACTAGTGGAGGTAGGGCTCCAGGGGCCAAGGTGGACCTGTTGCCAACAAGTCCCCCTCTTTTGTTTTTTGCATGCCAGTGGGAATCAAGTAGCCCCTGTCTTAGGTCGTTCACAGCCCTTGCGATGCTTACCCGTCTCTGGGAAGGCCCCGATTCCCTGGCTTAGGTCGCACAGCAAGCGTGAAAGTTGCCCGTCACTGGGTACTACAAGATCAGCTCAAGGTGTTATGACCTATCAAGACACTATTGCGGTAAACGCTTAACCGTCTCCACCTACGGGACCCATGACCGTCACCGCCGAATGGCAGATGTGATTGGACCGAGAGATTAGACAGCAAAGATCCTAGTACAGGAAGGCAAGAGGGAGAGGTATGCATAGAGAAAAGATATGGCAGGAGTTCTTCTTTTAAGGAGGACACTCATCTTCGGATAGGTCTGAAGTATATCTCAGAGAGGCGATCATCCATCTTCAAACGTTGATAGTGAACCTGTATCGGCTTAGAGGCTAAGATATTAATTTGATCCTTAATGAATTGTACTATCTTATTTACAATGCAGGGTCCTATTGCCACTACTAGAAGGAGGCCTAACAATGGTCCCAATAAGGGAAGAAGATAAGGCAAAAATCCATTAAGTCCAGTCCAGAGAGGGTTCTCAAATAATTCCCTCCTCCTTTTTTTTAGGTCTTCTTGGAGTTGTTTAATTTTTGTGCGAACTATGCCAGACTTGTTAGCATAAAAACAGCACCTCTCCCCAAGGGCTAAACAAATTCCCCCTTGATTGGCAGTAAGCAAGTCTAAACCCTGCCTGTTCTGAAGAACTACTTCTGCTAGGGAGTCTATCTGGTCTTGTAGGTCCTGAAGAAGTCTCCACTTCCCAGACCCCTTTTGTATAACAAAAATAGGGGTATTCCAAGGGGAGGTAGAGGGCACCACGTGTCCTAACTTAAGCTGGTCTTGAACTAATAGGGAAGCGGCCTGTAATTTGTCCTTAGTTAGGGGCCACTGTTCTACCCACACAGGGTCATCTGATAACCAAGTAATGGACAGTGGAGGTGGCCGCACTTCAGTGGCCCCTAGGATAAATTTCCCAGTCCTCTCCGGTCTCTTCCCCGCCGGGTAACCTGTTCTGCTGGATCCACGGGTGATATTCTGCCCTCATGTCTCTTTCCTAGTCCCCTTCCAGGGATCCATCCCATGTCTAGCATTACATCATTAACAAAGTCATTATTTCCTTTCAAAGTTTGGGTAGTGAGAATAGCCCCCATTTGATGAAGCAAGTCCCTCCCCCAAAGATTTGTGGGGAGTCCAGTCACCACATAAGGCTGGAAATGGCCACTATGTCCTTTGCCATCTCTCCATTTTAAAAAGGAGGCACTTCTTTTTGGTCGGGTCTGTCCTATCCCCTGTAATATGGCCGAGGGACTCTGGAGGGGCCAGGCAGGTGGCCATTGTTTTTCAGAAATGACAGAGACATCCGCCCCCATATCTAGTATTCCCTTGAAAGCCTTGTCCTGTATCTCAATGGTCAGGTTGGGACGCGAATCCAAATGAGCTACCCAAAAGGCCTGGGGAGTTCCAGTGGAGCCAAAGCTGCCGTCGCCCCGGGACCCACGGAGGGTGTGCCCAGGAATGGAAGCTAAAGGTAGCAGCAGGGGGAAGAATAACAATTCCTTGGGTAGCTTCTACTACTATTTTTATTTCTCCCTGATAATCAGCATCAACAACCCCCGTAAGAATCTTCAAGCCCCACTGAGTTGCGCTACCTCGTCCCAACACTAGTCCCACCGTCCTCTCTGGCAGGGGTCCAAAAACCCCAGTAGGCAGCGTCTGAGGTCCCATTTGGGGAGTTAATACCGCTCGGGAGGTGGAACTGAGGTCCAGTCCTGCGCTTCCTGGTGTTCCCCTGGGGAGTTCCCAGATAGAAAGGGGTTGGTCAGTGGGAGGCGGCGGAGATGCCCACTCCCTGGGGCACTGTTCTGTCCCTGCACTGCCCCGTACACTTTGGCAGCAGGGGCCCGCCGGGCCCCTGCTCCCATTTCCCGACGGTACTGGGTTACCCTGGATGTCAAATTTTGACCTGCACTCACTGCTCCAATGATTTCCTTTATGACATCTAGGACAAAGTCCAGGCATCCCTCTGCCAGCACCCTCGCTCCTTTCCGGGCAGTTTCTCTTTATATGTCCCTCTTTCCCACACTTAAAACACCCCTTAGAGCGGGTTCCCCTGTTATCAGCTTTTTGCATTCCAGTCTTAAGGGCAGCAGCCAAAACCTGACCAGTAATATGAGGCCCATCTATATCTTTGCATGCTCGAATCATGTCATCTGTACTTTTGGCCCGGGAGGACTTAATAGCATTTTGGCAGTAAGTGTTAGCGTTTTCATATGCCAGTTGTCTAATAAGTGGCATAGCCTGTTCCAGATTAGGGAATATTTTTCCAGCAGCCTGCATTAGGCGGGCTATAAAGTCTGAATAAGGTTCAGAGGGTCCTTGAGAGATCTTGGAAATTTTTGCTTCAGTCTTAGAAATGGGCAGGGCTTTCCAGGCATGAACTGCAGCTGAGGCTATTTGAGCATAAACACCTGGGTCGTAATTAATTTGTTGGCCTATGGTGGCATACTGCCCAGTTCCTGTCAACATTTCAGCATTTCGCCGTTGATGGCCCGCATTCAGGTTAATCTGAGCCAGCTCGCGGCACCTTTCATGATATTCACTTTTCCACAATAAGAAATCCCCTCCAGATAACACAGCCCTGCAAAGTTGTTGCCAATCATTGGGTATCAGTTGACTGGCTGAGAAAGACTCGAAGAGGGTCAATGTGAAAGGGGCATGAGGTCCATAATTAATGACCGCCTCCTTAAGCTGTTTTATGTCCTTGAAGGCTAGGGGGACATGGGCTCTGGCCGGCTGTCCATCAGCATCGGCGTTTTCAATCATTGGAAAAACTTGAGCCACTCTAGAACCCCAGTGGACCCCCGCCCGTCTAGTAGGGGCGTCCTCATTCCAATCGGGATTATAGGGAGGAGGTGCGGCAATTGAGGGGGCCCTAGGTACCCACCCTCACATTTGCCCTTTTAAGGCGATGTTCTAGTTCCTCTATCTCCCTTTCTAATCCCTCCTCTTCCTCAGAGAGAGAACTGAGGTCCTCAGGATCCTTTTTGGGCTTAGAAATCTGGAGGCGTTTCCTACCCTCCGAGCCCGAGTCCTCAAGGGGACCCTCATCCTTTAAGGATTCTGCCATTTGCTCCTCCTGCACCTGATTAAGGGCCTGTTCACATTCAGCAAGCTGATCCTTGATCTTTACTTTATCTGTTAATAAAGCATCCTTTACCAACCTCCATAAGGAAAAGGTGGCAACTGGGACACTGTCCGAGCCCCGGTCCCTCAATAATTTCTGAAGGTCATGCCTCACCAGGTCCCAGTCACTATTATTAAGAAATCCTCCTGTCAGAAACCAAGGACAAGCCTGGGCAATAATTTCAACGAATTCGGTTGCAGTCTTAGTTTTTATTCCTGTTCCTTGTGTATTTAACAGCTCTTTCAGTTCGTTGGCCAGACGAACCTTCGCTGTTGAGTTACCCATGGTACGTACCCTGTCTCTTTAAAATATCTTTAAACCAATCCTCCCCCTTCTTTCTTAGAAGGTGAGCCCCGTCCGCTTACCCCTGCTTTCCGGATCTCGGTGGGACCTCCAATTGCCGCGTCCGGCCAAGGGAGCCGAGTCCGGCGAGGGACGGCGAGGTTAAAAGACACACAGGACACCAAGGTTCTTCATCCAGGAGTCAATAATAATCTTTATTGCTAACACGCCTTTTTTTATACCCCAAGCAGCAGAAGTGGAAAACTACCCAAAAGCAGGAGGGAGGGGGGAGAAATTTAGTTTCAACATCTATTATTGTCAGGTACCGAAACCTCCCTTAACAATAAGTCCATCAGACCAGAAAAGGTCAAGGCATTCCCGTGGGATACATATGTCTCAGACGGATAAGCAGGAACAGAAAAACCGCAAGTTCGCCATGGCCTTGTGAGCTGGCCACACTGGCATGCAGAACAAACTAGTGGAGGTAGGGCTCCAGGGGCCAAGGTGGACCTGTTGCCAACACTGTAGCACTGAGGAACTGGAGGATGCCAAATGTTTTGTTTTACCTTCTCCTGTCAGATTTTCTTGTTGGATTTCATTTAATCAGGACTAAAAATATTCTCTTTGTCAAAATTCAGGAAATCTATTGAAGTACTTTATCATTTACTAAGAAGTAGAGACATTCAGACCTCATGTTGTTAAAGAAAGACAAATATTGTTTCCTCATAAAGATGAATTAATTTCATTAAATCAGAAGTTTTCAAGCTTTGGGCTCTGAAGAACTAGGGGTCTACAAATCACCTTTTTGGAAGTCTTTAGAAAGCAAACATGGGCTGGGCACAGTGGCACACACCTGTAATCCCAGAAGCTCTGGAGTCTGAGGCAAGAGGATGGGGAGTTCAAAGCCAGCCACAGCAATGTAACAAAGTCCTGAGCAACTTAGTGAGACCCAGGCTCAAAATTAAAAAATAAAATGGGCTGGGGATGTGGTTCAGTGGTTGAGTGCCCCCCCCCCCACCCATTCAATCCCTGGTACTCCTAAAAAAGAAAGCAAACATGATAGTTATTTAAGATATTTAAATTTCAATGGTCTATTTTTTTCCAATCTGAATTGAATCCTAAAATAAGTGGAATGGGTTGGCGGTGGGGAGGGCAAAGCACCACAACAAAATCTAAGGCAGAAAGATTCCACAACTGAGAGGGTTTAATGGGTTAGACTATCCCATCAACAGATCCTGTCCTGGCAGCAAAAGGTACACATGAGCCTTGATTTCAAGAATAGCTGGGAAACCAGGAAAAGATAGCGAAAGGTCTGAGTCTGTTTAGTGCTGACCACTTCCCACTTCTGCTATGCAGTCTCTCCGATTGTGAGGCCACTGTTGATTCCCAATAGATTCAGAAAAGTGGTTCTGCACAGCATGTGTCCGAGCCCTGAGACAATTAATACCTATCATAAAATATTGCTAAAAACATTTTAAATTCAGAAAATGATATCAAAGTTTTGACTTCTGAATGAATCTCTACAAATAAATATTTAAAGAAAATTTCTACTTTCATTTCTCCGATTAATTTGTACTTCCTTTTACCTAACATTTTCTTTCCTTTTGGGGGGAGGACTGGTTATTGGGGATTGAAACCAGAAGCACTTTACCTCTGAGCTACATCTCCAGCTCTTTATATATTGTATATATATATATATATATATATATTTTTTTTTTTTTTTTTTTGAGACAGGGTCTCATTAAGTTGCGAAGGGCCTCACTGAGTTGCTGAGGCTGGCCTTGAACTTTCAATCCTCCTGCTTCAGCTTTTTAAGTTTCAGGGATTATAGGCATGCACCACCATGCCTGGCTTACATAATATTTTCTAAAACCCATTTTGTAGCCAAAAAAGAAATGAGCTTTTTGGTAGTTGGGTCTCCGAATAAGCAAGCTACATATTCCACCTAATGAGTAGATTACAATTAATTAAATTGGTGACATGCTTCCAAACTCAAAACTCTTAGGATTGATACTTGGACAATTCTAATTTATCCAGATGTTTATAGATCACCTATAATGTGCAAAGCCTCATTGAACATAGTAGGTAGATATAGAAAAGTAAACAAAATATTGTCTTTTTTCTTCACAGAGTTTACCAACTGTTTTAGTCAGCTTATTCATCGCTGTGACCAAAGACCTAACAAGAACAATTTTTGAGGAGGAAAAAATTATTTGGCACTCATATTTTCACAGGTCTCAGTCCATAAAGAGCCAACTTCATTCCTCTGGGCCTGAGGTAAGGCAGAATTCATGGCAGAAGTATGTGGCAGAGGAAAGCTGTTGGAAACATGGCACCAGGAAGCAGAGTAAAGACAGCTTTCCTCAGCAAGAAAAAAATATAAACCCCAAGGGCATACCTCCAACAACCCACCTCCTCCAGCCACATCCTACCTGACTACACCACCCAGTTAATCCCTATTAGGGGGTTAATATGCTGATTAAGTTAAGATTCTCATAACCCAGTCATTTCACTTCTAAACTTTCTTGCATTGTCTCACACATGAAATTTTGGGGGACATCTCATATATGAACCGTAGCATCCACTGATGGAGAAACCCAGTGATACAAAACTAGAACAAAACGTAACATATATAAAGGAAGTGGGATTTGAAAAGTATCATGTAGTGGGGAGAGGTCACAAAGTTTGAAGCTATTAGTCACAATTAAGGATACCAAAGGCAGTTACTTTGAAAATACCATTTATTTGGGCCTTAAAGATGTGTGGGGTTTTTGCAACAAAATGTGGAGTGGGCAGGTAAAAGGCATTGCAGATGGAGATTAATGTGTCCAAAGCCATGAAGGTATTTTATATCACAGGAAGTTTAAGTAAATTGGTGTGGCAAGAACAAAGGGTCCTTTGCAAGAAAGAGGTATGGTTGGAAAGAAGTGGAACTAGTAAATTGGTTCAAGCTAGGGAAGGCCTTGAGTGTCTTACTAAATAATTAGAACTTGGTTATTTAAATAATGAAACCATCAAAGGCATGTTTTAGAAGATACTGGCAGAATGGATTTAGAAATAGAGCTTGGGATATAATTAGATGTCTTTGCCAAAATGATGAGGGCCTGAACCATCCCTCATGGTGGTAATCAGGATGGGAAGAGGTCAGGGGCTAGAGACATTTCAGAGATTGAAATAATCTCAATAAATGGATTATTTTAATATGTCTTCAAAGGGATGCATGGTGCTAGGGGCAGAGGTCTAAGGCAACCCCTATGTCACTCCATAGTCATTATATAGTATAGAGGTCATTGGAGATTAGCCAGATTTAAAAAAAAAAATCACAAATTAGATTTGAGCTCAGGTGCCAGATAGATATCCATGGGGGAATGGCCAAAAATACAGCTGACAAGCAGGTCTATTTCTCAGGAGGAAAAAGACCAAAACTAGACCCATAAATTTAAAAGGGCCAGATTAAGACACATGGACATGAGACCTTGGCTACAATTTGTCACTGCGCTTTAAATCAATATGCTTTCAGTATCTGATGGTATTAGTGTGATAGGGCTGCCATAACTAAGGATCACAGAATGGATGACCTAAACAATAGAAATGTATTTTTCACAGTTCTGGAGGCTAAAAGTTCAAGATCAAGGTGTTGGTTTCTTCTGAGTCCTTTCTCCTTGGCTTGTAGTTTTTTCTCCCTGTGTCTTCACATGATCTCTGCTATGTATATTCTATGCTCAAATTTCCTCTTTTTAAGAATATGGGCCTTATTGAATCAAAACCCATCCTAATTACCTCATTTAATTACCTTTTTAAAGACCCTATTTCCAAATATTATCACATTCTGAGATATTGGGGCACATAAACACATAAATCTGGGGGATAGTTCGATTCATAGAACAACACTGGTCAATGTTTACTGAGAGGAGCAATAGAGTAATGTGTGAGAAAATGTAGAGAAGGAAAATCACAAGTGACAAATGAGTAATTTAGTTTATCTTTGAGTTGTATGCCTTGCTCAGCAAAACAGAAGCCCTGAGGATAACCAGACTCACTGTCTATGGGTGGCAGTTTAAAATCATCTGTCAGCAACTGAACATGGTGGATTGTCTACAGAACTTAATAAATGGAATCTAACATATGTAGAGACATAAGGTACACAAATAGCCTACCAGAGAATAAGGACTACACAACCAGAATAATGAAAGCAATGTAGGAACAAACAGATCAATGGAATAAATAAAATATAGGACCTAGAAACAAACACTTGTCTACATGGGAATTTGATATATTACAAAATAGTCAAGGAGTAATAGATTTTTAGCAAGGTTGATAGTGAATTGGCTTATTTATTGGAGAAAAAGAAATCTGCATGATTTGCAAATGTTTATTCCATTATTGTTGATAAAACTAACCTGTGGATGGGCATCTTTCAAGACAATTGGATTAGTACTAGTTTAAATTATTAGAGTTTGTGAGTATTCCCTGATACCTTCTTGGACTTTGACTAAAATTATAATTGATACCAGTGATGTGATGTGAAAAATAGGTCTTCAAAATGGGAGTTTAGACCCAGGTGTGATGGCACATGCCTGTAATCCCAGAGACTCCAAAGGCTGAGGCCTGAGGATTGGAAGTTCAAGGCCAGTCTCAGCAATTCAGCAAGGCCCTGCAAAAAAAAAAAAAAAAAAAAAAAAAAAGTTTAAAGGGTTGGGGATGTGACTCAGCAACCCTGGATTTAATCCCTAAAATCCTCCCATCCCCCAAAAAAGGGTTTTTAGGATTGCATTGCTTCTATTTGAAGAGTATACAGAAAACCTCCTTGCCAGAAGGATAGAAAAGACTGGTAACCCATGCCATGCAGTGACATCCCAGGCACTCAGGTTGCCACCAGTGGGGCAGTTAGTGAAAGAAGAGACTAAGGCCTTGGCAGATAAAGTGGCTGTGGCACTTCATTGCTGTGGTGACAATGGGATCACTGAGATGATGGGGTAGAATGCTCTGGAAAGTATATGTAAACAAGAAGATAAGCATAAAGCTTTGACTTTCCAAACCAAAGCAGTGGAGGAGTACCAGAAATCCTCTATGGTGCCTTATAGAGTTCCTTAGCTTGTGCAGCTGCAGGGCAGATATAGATATAGCTGAAAGTCAGGCCAAGACTTGATTATAAGAGCTGGAATTGGTGTTTTATTTAAATATACCAGGCCACAATGTTCTTTTGCAAAAACTGTAACTCCAGAGACAGGAAATTTTGACTTGGTGACAGTAGAAACAAAATCAAGTAAGGGAGCACAGATATATAGCAAGGCTTAGAGATGGCAGCAGTATGGAAGGGTGCTTCAGCTAAAGCAGGTAATTGGGGCTTCAGGTGAAGCACTGATCATGAGGCCAGACTGCTGCTCTCTGAACAACAGTAAATACAGCCTTTATGGCCAAGGTGGACTAAAGTCTGATAATTTCTACTAGCCAGAGGCATGACTCCAAAAGATGCTTCTTCTTGTGCAAAGCTCGAACATGAGGCAGTGCCAGTGAACCGGTGCTCAACATCCTGTGGCTTGATCTGGGCCTTAGAATAGGGATGAAATATTTGGGGTTCTTGGGCTGCTGTAGTTGCTAAAAAGCCCAAGAGAAGGGTACAAGAAAGCACACACCATCTCTAACCAGAAATCAGCATGTATTATCTATTACAAAGCTAGTGGAAAACAAATAATGCGTTGCCCAGATGTGTGTAACCTCCAAAATCAGTGATTTTTCAGTTGACTAAGAACAAGTGAGACTAGAGGGATTTTTTTAGATTTTGCCCTGGTAACAAGTTTACCTTATGTAAACATTCTGCTTCTGTGGTTTTATCATAATGGGTCTGTTTAGAGCACAGGGTAGAGAACCAATTGCCCTGCTACAAAGGGTGATACTTTATTGTGCCCAGGGATTTGTTTCATTGTCTCAGACTTTTGTCCCACTATGATGTTTCCTGACTGTCTCAATTGGAGGCCAGTTGGGAAGGATTTCAGCTCTGATGATTAGGGTAGGATATTTGGGAAAACACAGGTAAGACTGATAACTTTGAAGCTTCAGCTATCTCTGAATTATTTTAGCAGGGACTTTGAATTATTATCCCCAGAACATCATCCCAGTCCATTACTTGATGACATTATACTAATTGGATCTGATGAGTGAAAAAAGTGAACACCTCAAATGCCTTAATAAGATGTGTACCAGAGAGAGAAAAACATAAACCCATGAAAGTTCCAGAGCCTGACCCATGAGGGAGTTTTGTGAGTCTAGTGTTCTAGGACATACTGTGTTAGCTCTTATCAAGAAGAAATACGGCCAGGTGCAGTAGCACATGTCTGTAATGCCAGCAGCTCAGAAGGCTGAGACAGGAGGATCGAGAGTTCAAAGCCAGCCTCAAAAGCGAGGTGCTAAGAAACTCAGTAAGACCCTGTTCTCTAAATAAAATACAAAAATGGGCTGGGGATGTGGCTCAGTGACCGAGTGCCCCTTAGTTCAATCCCCAGGAACCAAAAAAAAAAAAAAAAAGAAGAAGAAGGGAAAAGGGAAAGTGAGGAAGAGGAGGAAGAAGAAGAAGAAAAAAAGGAGGAGGAGGAAGAAGAAATACATTGCTGCACCTTGAGCCTCCCACCATAAAGAATATGCTACAACACCAGGTGGGTCTTCTTGGATTCTGAAAGCCAATAGGTACATGAACGCTGTTCTGACATCTCAGTAGCACTCAAGAACATACCTGAGAGAAAAGTGCACAAGTCATTCAAAAGGGTGATGATTCATAATTTTACGAATTTTAACTCATTTATAGGACCGATGATGACCACAAAAATTGCTGTATATGCCTTTGGTCGGTCAGCATTAACACATTTGTGAATAGCTAGCAGGATGAATTTAAACTATGTATACCTATGTGCCTGAGTCAGAGAGGGACAGAGAGACATAGAGACACTGAGATACACACACACACACACACACACACACACCGGATGAGAGAATGTATTTTAAGTAAATGATTCAAAACACTGAAACTTTCAGGAAATTGATTAGCCTTAGGCTATGCCAGCTTCCTTGAAGCTAAAGAGGTTGCCTACCCAGGCTTCCCCAACCTCAGATCCATCTTGACTGATCACCCTGAAGTGGGTCTTCCTTCCATACTTTGAGATGTTATTATTTGGAGCAGAGTCCTTGAACTACAACAATTAGCATCACTTGGAAACTTAAAGTGGGAACTCTCATGACCACACAGACCTGCTGAATTGAATCCATATTTTAGCAATGTTCCCAGGTGATTTTTCTGCACATTACTCTATAATATGTGATTATGTTAGAAGATACCTCTAAGGGTGGGGAAACCTGGGTGACAGCCTTATTAGCATCAAGAAACAGGTTTAACCTAAGAAATTTCCCATTACTCTGAGCAAAGCCTCGGATCTCCACCTGAGTGCTCTGCTTGGGAACCCTCGGGGCTTTTACAGGAAAGGTGAATGAGAACCTCCTCAGATTCATAATTTTATCATCTCTGCATTTTGTCTCCAAAGATTCTAGTTCCAAACAAAACTCCACATCCTGCATTGTCTAAAAACAAATATATATGGGGCTGAAAGTCTGCTCCAAAGTCTTTGCAGATCATGTGCCTCTGATCTCACTTATGGGTCATCTGCCTAAGGCAGTCTTTCATGCTCACCCTCACTAGCTAACTTCTACATGAGCCTGGCCCTGGTCCTAACAGTTCCTGGAGTAATTCCTCAACTCTACCCCTACCTTGTTTCACCCTCAGTGCTGTTAGGGCCTCCTCCTGAGATCCCCATGTCCTGCTGCACTTCTGCTATCCTGGAACCAAACATGTTGAAGTGAAATTGCCTGAAATTTCTGTGAGAGTGGCTGTGAGCTACTAACCTCTGTGTAACTATAACACATATGCAGAGCCTGCCACTTCCCAGGTACCTACAGCTACCGAATAAGTGAATGAACAAATAAATAAAGGGAATAACTTACCCAAGACCATGTAGCTGTGGTGGTAGCCCAGCTCTGACTCAACCTCCTACGACTTTGGGCTCCCCACTACCTCATGCTGCTTCTAGGTTCCCTGCTAAATAACCCTCAGTGGAAAGATTATAAAAACAGAGGTTGTGCCATGACTGCCAAGTATATATATATATATATATATTTTTTTTTTTTTGCAGAAAATGCAGCTTTTAAAAACATATTTTGCATGTAAATTTTTTCTTATGTATAATTTAGCATCACTGTGTAGAGAGTTCCAGGACCTTGGGGATAAAGAATAGGGAGAGATACATCAAAAAGAAAACATGTCCTTAAAATAAAATAGTCACAAAGAAATAGTAGTTCAACACAATCAGTATCTCATTCTTCCCTTGCTGTAAAATAGCATTAGTCTTCTTTCCACTTTCTTTAATCACTATGTTATATTCAAAGATTTGTGTTTAGAAATGAGTGCTCAGGTAGTTGAGAGTTACCACATGATCACTCTTGGTTCAGGTAAATATTTCTTCCATTTTATGTTTGAACTTGCTAATTGTGGTAGCCTGAAGGCTGAGGAACATAATAATTATTTCTTATATTCTGGCACACCTAATAACCTCATTTAATTACTTATATTTGTTTTTCTTCTTTTTCTGAAGCATAAATGAAATTCTAGCCTGGTTAATTTTTCTTGGTCTGATTGCCAGACTTTTCAGTAACCACATCTGAGTTTTTTTTGACATATGGGTAATTTTCATTATTTCAGTCCAGCAGTGACCTTTGAAATTCCAGGATCATTTTCCCTCCCCTTCCTGGTGCCCTCACAAGACCAGAAGCACATACATCTGAAGGACCTCTTGGCATCTTCACATCTGTTGGCATAGAAGATGAAGGCCACTGTGTGGTCAATTTTCAGCAACAGGTGTTGAACTTGAGAAAGGGTTTGCTGGTTTTGAGGGATGGGCAGAAGTGATGCTTAATTCTTACTTTCCAGGCTCTTTGGAAACACTTAGAAAACAAAGTTAATTTGTTTATACAAAGCTCATATTGAGAAACCACAGTAAGCAATTGCTAAGTAAAAGACAGGTTTTTGGTTTCAAAGTCTCATACATCTTATATCAATTTTCCATTCAGAGCAACTCAGTCTGAGGTTATGCCTCCTTGATGCATCTAGAATCCAGGAAATTCTACTCATTGAAGGGGTGGCTCACTTTTTTGTATGCCTAGTTTTCAACACCCCACACAGTTCTTAACCCTAGTACACAGAGTTGAAATTCTTTCCAAGACTAATTAGCCCAGTGGAGGTTACTCACCAGGAACAATGCACCAGTGTGAAATACCATCTGTGTGATCTGCCTTACAAAAATCTCTGAAATCATTGCTCCTCTTTGCTCACTGGTAGTAAAGACTCTAAATTACAGAAACAAAAGAAGCACTGTGTTTAACCCAAAATATCACTGAAATCCCATTTTAGGAAAATCTGTTTCTTTCAAATTTCTCAGAGAAGTACAAAGTGTTGCTTGGTGTGCAGTTATCTGCCGGTATAAATGGTATAAATGGATGATTACTTAAATACGGCTTCTTTTAGAAGAGAGTTAGAGGACTTTACAAAAGCTTCACGCTGTGCTTGCTATACAGGTGAGGTTCTTGCAAGTAAATAATTTGACTTAAAGGATTGTTAGAAACTTTCCTTATCTCTTTATCTGGGCAATAATTGCTATATTTCTAATCTGCTTTTTAAAAAAATCAGCTGGGGTTTGATTCCTTTCCAGCATCTTCAAAATCAGGAATATTTGATGGGAAGGGAAGAATAGATGAAAGGGTTAAAGAGAAATGGTCCTTTTCATCTAAGTTCCAAGAAATGTTATCTTTCTTACCCTTATAGCATGGAAGTGTACAATACCAAAACCTGCCTAGGAGGCCTTACAATCACCATACTTTAAATGTCCCATATATCTAGAATTTTGGAACAAATTCATCTCAGAAGATCACTTTCAGAAAGGCTTCAGTTTGCCAGTCCTACTAATCTTGAAGATGAGACTCCAACTCAAATGCCCTGTGGTATTAGGTAGTCGGTGGGCTGACTTTTTACCAGGCACCCAGGAAACCCTTTTGCAGAGATTGAGCTCTGGCTGTGAAACAATCTTTGTCCTCTTGGGCTCCTTTTTCCATGCGAAATCTCAATGCCTGTGAGCTAAAAACTCTGCTGCTTATACCATCCCATTTTCACTTCTGTTTTCAAGCATAGAGTGCAGATTCTTGCAGGTTATTGCAGAGTCGCAAAAATTTACATCAGATTTCCATAAGCATTTGTGTAAGAGATTTTGTAGACTTTATGATCCGACTTTTCTCACTTGCTTATAATTTGCTTTTAATGGGCCAAAGTACTACAAAAGTTAGTGCATTTTATTCCTCTATGTGGAGGTTAGGCTGCCCCTGCCCTGCCAGCCAGCCACCAAGAAAAGGTTTTTCTACTGTTGGAGAGGAGAACCTATAAGAATGTGGGAGAGTCGGCAGAAATACTTCCCCACTAGAGAGGAAAAGCATCACCACTTCTCAGTTCTCTTCACATACTAGATTTTCACAATCAAAAAAGAAACCTATCTTAACTAAAGAATTTCTTGCAGGCTGAAGAGATAACAAAGTCCTACTGATGATTTGGGAAATTACTAGAATTTCCATGAAGTGTAGTTATCAGTGACAAATAAGATATCTTATTTCAAGGAGTCAAGAGTCTACCATATTTCTTTTCTTATTTTATATTTTTACCGTGATATTTTATCCCAAGTCATCTATTAACAAAGTACTATTTTTACTCAAAATATCATTGCCAATTTGACAAAGATAACCATTTCAAGTAAGACACTGAGGCCACAGTTTTCAAAGATGACCATCTGCCAATATCTTGGGTTCGGCAAGATCTTCTAAACCTTGCCACTCACATTTTAAAAAGAGGAGTCTAATGCTCTTCTTTTCTTACAAGCAACAAAATGTGGTAGAAGTCCATGTAACTTAAGTCAACAAAAATGTCATATCTTCATATCTTCTATCTTGCTTGATGGATTATTCATGATGGAGTCCTGAGCAGCCATATAAGAAGTTAGACTTATTTGAGGCCATCTTGCTCTAAGAAGGCCCAGAGCTGTCCACCAGGAGAGATCATATGGCGAAGTCCTGAGACTATATGTAGATGACAGATCAGAGAAAAAGAAAGAAGGACCAGATCAGCCCTCAGCTGCCCCAGACAGACCACTGTTTCAGCAGCAGCTATTATTTAAATTACAATCATGTAAATGACTCCAAATGAGAGCTACCAAACTGAGTCTGTCCCGAATTCATGAGCCATAGAAACTATGAGATAATAGGATGATTATTGTTGTGTTAAGCCAGTAATTTGGGGGGTGATTTGTTTTGCTGCAATGTCCAGAACAGACAATATTCCACCATGACATAGAAGAAACAGTCTATGAGTTTGTTGGTCTGAGACTTCTGTGTTCAATGGGAACCAAGATACCTCCTTTCACTCCTTTACTTTGAATTTGCCTCATAGAAAGAATCAGAAAATAACATGGCTTACTAACCTCCACATGCATCTTACAGCACCATTTTTTTTTTTTGGCAATTTATTCTCACCTAACAGCATCATCTGCAGGGTATGAATTTCCTTTCAATGCTGGATCTATAACTTGTTTAAATTATACTATGTGTGTTCCTTCCAACCCTAGACATACTGTCACTTTTTGGATATAAGAACAAAGCAGAACCACATCATCTCCTTTTTAGTTAGCAATAAGCTTTGCAAAATATATTTTCCTTGTTTCCCAGGTCTAACTTATTTAGAAATGTATTTACTTTTGTGAGAAGCTGAATGTACTGACACATGCTGTACTTTTCCCTTAGGAAAAGCACATCCGTGGATATTCAGCCGACATGTTCTACCGGGGCACAATGGATCGTTCCAAACTTCACAGATCCTGCCTTCTTACTAGTTTGACAAAGGGGGTATTTAGTTGCTTTTGTTTTATTTTGTTTTGTTTGAGGGTTTTTCGTGTTTTTGTTCATTTGTTGTTTGTTTGCACTTTGGAAGGCTTGGGTATAGAGAGAAAGAATAAGCAACACAAAGTCAATTTTGAAGAAACAACAAATCTGCAAGGATTTCTTCAAAGAATCTGTTATTAGATATTTTGCTGTGCTGGAATGATGGTGCTTATTAAATATTGCATGGCGGCTACATCCAGGTTGGTAGCAACTAAAATCACAGTCAATAAATTTTACTTTTGTAGTTTCCATTAAGGTCATGAGAAATTACTCTACCATGTTCACAATCAGGAGTGTCCTTAACAAAGGGGGGTTGAGAGTGAGCGTTAGCTATTTGAATATCACATTCGTTTTTAAAATCAAGTAGGCAACACCAAGGTTAAGTCTAATGTTTTTATAACTCAAATGAAAACCCTCATTGTAACCAAAGAGCTCAGGGAGAAGGAAGAAATTTATTTTGCAATTGAAATTCTAAACACTGTTCACCTGCTTTAAAATCTGACAAGATTTTTTGGATATTTGGTCACTTGTTATTATGGGCTTTCTGTAGGTTTATTATTATTATTATTATTATTCACAGTTCTTAAATATATGTCCGTGGTTCCTGAGCTTTTCCCCATTTTTGTTGAGTTGTTTGTGTCCTTTCAAAGCGGCTCAGTAATTCGCGTGTACTTACTACTCTTTCTTGGGTAATGAATGCATAGCTTCTACATCTCGCAGGGCCTTATTCATTTCCTCTTTTGGAAACTCTATCAGTAAAAACTACCCACATTCAATCGCCTACGGTTTTGGCAGAGCTTGAAAATGTTATGATTCCAAGATACACCATTAGCTTAATATCTGATCTCATTAAGTTATGATGCTTTCTAAGCATAATGTAAACAAAGTAGAATTATTAGCAACTTCCCTGAGTCATACGGTATAATTTATTTTTATAGCAACTGGTTGTCAAATGAGGATGTCTGTCTTTACACACTGCCTCTATTTCACTGTGTCCTATGCTTTGCTATTTGTTATAAAACAATTCTGCTTTCAAGGATGTAAAACCTTACTTTTACTCTCACATTTTCAATGATATGAAAAGGTGTTTTTTTTTTTTTTTTTTGTTATGAACAGATTTTTTTTTCTTAAATCCATAGGGATGTTTTTTCAAAAGGTGCTATCCATTAATTGCTTTCTTATTTGGCATTAAACAGAAAAATGATTCAAAATTAGATTTAAACCATACAAAATATATTGTAACTATGTTATCTATTTATTGTAAACATTTATGTAGGTATTTAATATTTATATGATGTCATCATTAATAGCAATTGAGCTTACATTTTACATTAAATCTTTCTCCTTCCTTAACAAAACAAAATGAAAATCAACTTCTTTTCTGGATGTACCCAGTTTTGACTTGGATTTTCCATAGTCAGCTACTCCTAAGATTGCTTTTTACACTGGTCTTTTCTTAACTAAACCTCAACTGGAGCAGGGCAGGTGGGGGACAGGGAGCAGAATTCTGTGATATGCAAAATAAAATGAGGCTCATTATGGACAGACAATGTGCCCTGATCTATTTAGTTTTATTACTTTCATTTAGAGAGTGACTAAAAGTAAACAAAGTCTTTTTGAAAGACACATTAAAGTGCCCTTCATTTGGATACGATGCTTTGCTGGAGACCAAGAAAGGTTCTTTAAAATATGTTATATAATTTGATTAGGTTTATTTATAATATGTAGATGTCTAAAACTCTCTGCAGACTGATTTCAAACTACATATGGACTCTCAAATTACTAAACTTAGATTCCCTAGGATAGCTTCAGATAGGGAAAACCTGTTCAGACCCCAGTGTGAGAGCTAGCAAAGTTTACTCACATGGGGACCATGGAGCATTTCGTAAGGGACATGTGGCTCACTTTACATCATATAATAAAAAAGAAATGGAATATTCACAAAGCCAACAATTTTGCCACCACCCAGTAAAAACTCCACTGAATGCCTTCTCAATTTGCACATGGAAAGTCAGAGTCCTTAACAATCCAAACTTTCTATATTGTTGTAGGGCAGCTGCATTAATTTTGTTTCTGATATTATAACAAATGAGGCATGCTTCTCGTCTAACAAGATGAAAATCTCGAATCTCCACATGTTTCCATGAACATGTAACTAGCTTTGGTATTTTTCTAAAATAGGGAATAATTTATACTGAAATTTTATGCAAAATTCTTTCAGAAATTGTTTTTCCCCCATAAGAGTTTCCCTAAGTTGCTGCCTTCTGCCCATTTTAAATGCTGAGTTTGGCACAGAAAACATTTAAGAAAATGACAGAAAAATGAGCGTCATCAGCAACTTCAAAGTAAGGCCATACAATTCAGAATTTGTTACTAAAAGTCTTTCAGGACTAAACCACACATGGAGGTATTTTTCCCCTCATTTCTCAAAGCAGAAAAGGCTGCATTGAAGAACACCCCAGTTTATTAATTTTGCAATTGATTATACTGATTGCATGAAGATTTCCATTGCAAAAACAGACTTTTAAGGACTAAAAATATGACAATTATGCAGGTTACTCATTTAAGTGAATAAACAACTGCAGGTTTTTAAAGTAGCAGACACTTAAAAACGCAGGGAGTCATTTGCCCCCTTCTTTCACCTGCCTGAAATTTCTATTCATGTTTTAAAAATAAAAGAGGGGCAATGCATGTTAAATGATAGCAATCAAGACCCTTCATGCAACAGTTCAAAAATCTGAAATGAATGATCTGTAGGAGCATTACAGAAAATTAAAATACGACATTGTCTTGATAAAGTATCTCCATGCAATTAAATACAGCCTGATCCTCAGAAAAAGAATCAAGAAATCCTCTCCAGGGGCTGAACAGCCCTCAAGTGGTGGAGCTGAGGCTCAGCCTGAGTATCTTCCTACCTCCACATTCCAACTTCAGTCCTTCAGCCATTCTTAACAGGGAAAGGGCAAAGAGAGAGTAGCTGGGGCACTGTCATTTGTCACAACAAGGGTGATTGAGTGCTGATGACATTTAGTGCCAGGGACTGGGAATGCCAAACAAACCCACAAAATGAAAAATTTCCCACCTCGAAAGCCCTGGCTCCTTCTTAAAAGAGGACCTCTTGAAATTGTTTGCATCTGCCCATGATGCTTTTCCTTCTCATGACAAATTCAAGTAAAAGGGATGAATAAAATCACCCTGGGATCCTAATTTGAACTTAATAAAGAACTCAGAATCATCACAGTTTATTGCAGGGCTTCTCAAACTGGCCAGATATCTCAGTAACAAGAATTTTTGTCTGTTTTGTTTGCTGAGGGCAGATAACTGGGTTCAGCCTAGACCTGCTGAATGAGAAACTCCAGGGATCTGGAGGAGCCAAGGGACCTGTATTTCTAACAAAGACTTCAGGTGCCATCTTAGGATTGAGTCATTTATTTGGTTTAGAAGCCAAGTAAATCTGGGACGATGCCTAACTCTGCCCCTTAGTTGGGTGTGACCTTAAGTGAGACACAGCATCTGAGTCTGATTCATTCACTTAACATATAGTTTAGGATGCCTACTTTCTTTGTGCTACTGCTGAAGTTATATCACAAGCAAAACAATACAGGTTTTGCCTTCCTGGATCCTTAACTTTCAAATGAGAATAAGTAATGTCACTACCTAGGGTGGATGTGCAAGTCAAATGAGATAAAGATATAAATTCAAAATTTAATACCAAAGCCTTTGCATGCATGGAATTTGTTTCTTTAATGAGTCTCATGTAAGTGGCAGCAAGGGAGAATTGCTCCTACCCAACACACAGTAAAGCTTTCTGAAAACCATCTTTAACATCTGTCTCCCCGGTACCAGAGGCAGGGTAAATTTACATTCTAAAATGCCACTCAGCTCTCTTTTTGGTCAAGAAATCAGACCAAAAAGATTTTGTGTTCTAAAAGCTTTTGTCTTTTTCCCACTTAAAATTCCTATTACTTGAGACTCCACATTTCAACTCAAATGTGAAATTAGTAATTATCATTATCAATCTTAATCATGATGTTTTTTTTTTTTATTTCTAGAGTGCTCTCACACACATCTCATGTGATCTGAACAATGCATTTAAGAGAGGTGGAGTATAGATCGAGGAGAGGGATAGCTGGGTCAAATAGTGGTTCCAAATAGTGGTTCCGTTGCTTTCCATATGGGCTACACCAATTTACAGTCCCACCAACAGTGTATGAGCGTACCTTTTCCCCCACATCCTTGCCAACATTTATTGTTGTTTGTATGTATTTATTGTAGCTGCCATTCTGACTGGAGTGAGAGGAAATCTTAGAGTGGTTTTGACTTGCATTTCTCTAATTGCTAGTGATGATGAACATTTTTTCATGTATTTGTTAATTGATTGTACATCATCTTCTGAGAAGTGTCCCTTCAGGTCCTTGGCCCATTTACCCCTCACACATCAGATAGAGCACTAAGCTAAACACCATAAAAACAAATAACCCAATTTATTATTTGTTTTTATGGTGTTTAGATTTTTGAGTTCTTTATATACCCTAGAGATTAGTGTTCTATCTGATGTGTGAGGGGTAAAGATTTGCTCCCAAGATGTAGGCTTTCTATTCACCTCACAGATTATTCCTTTTGCTGAGAAGAAACTTTTTAGTTTGAGTCCACCCCATTTATTGATTCTTGATTTTAAAGGACTTAAAAACAGCATACTACAGGGACACAGCCACATCAATGTTTATAGAAGCACAATTCACAATAGCTAAACTGTGGAACCAACCTAGAAGCCCTTCAATAGATGAATGGATAAAAAAATTGTGGCATATATACACAATGGAATATTACTCAGCAATAAAAGAGAATAAAATCGTGGATTTGCAGGTAAATGGATAGAGTTAGAGAATATAATGCTAAGCGAAGTTAGCCAATCCCCCAAAAAAACAAATGCCGAATGTTTTTTCTGATATAAGGAGACTGATTCATATTGGGATAGGGAGAGGAAGCATGGGAGGAATAGATGAACTCTAGATAGGGCAGAAAGGTTGGAGGGGAAAGGAGGGCAGATGGGGTAGTTAATGATGGTGGAATGTGATGATCATTATTATCCAAAGTACAGGTATGAAGACACGAATTGGTGTGACTGTACTGTGTATACAACCAGAGATATGAAAAATTGTCCTCTATATGTGTAATAAGAATTGTAATGCATTCTGCTGTCATATATAAATTTAAAAAAAATAAGAGAGGTGGAGTTGGTATTATAATCCCACTTTAAAGATGCTCAAATGTTGAAACTTCTTTGCTCAAGACATTATCCTGGGAAGGAAGACCTAGACTGTGACAAGTCTTTCCATTAGATCTGACCTTTTAAGCAATCACTTAGAAAAAAACAAGATATTCTGAGGCCCTCTATCAAAGAAGTCTGGTTCAAGGACAAGCGGGATGAGTATCACCTGTGTTGTGGTTTGGAAATGAGATATGAGGTATCTTCCAAAAGGTCCTGTGTTAACGCCGAGATGTTCAGAGATAAAATGAGTGAATTATGAGAGCATTAACCTAATCAGTTCATCCTAGTTTGAGTGGACTCACTGTAGGCAGGTTGGGTATAGCTGGAGGAGATAGAATTCTTGGGGTGTGCCCTGGAAGGGTTTATTTTCCCTATGCCTCCCCCGCACTTCTTGGCTGCCATAAGGGAAACAGCTTCCTCCTCCCCACACCTTTCCCTAATGGAGTCAGACAATTATGGACTGAGACCTCTCAAACTATGAGCTCCAAATAAACTTTCCCTCCTCTAGTTGTTTGTGTCAAGTATTTAGGTTACAGCAATGTAAAATTGACTAAAACACCCTGGGAGTTTGTCAGACATAGATTCTGTTCTCATCTCAACAGAATTGGAATCTGCATTATAATGAGACCACCCAGATAATGTGTATGTAGGCATATTAAAATTCAAAAGTATCATTGTAAGAAAAAAAACTGGCACATGCAGCACAAGGTGAATCATTTAATTATTCATATTTCTTGTAAGTGCTAAACTAACAAACTGCATAATAAGCAACTATTTTTTCATGAGTGAATGAATGACTGCATATGTACCACAATAAATTTTATAGTATCTTGACTTTTTCTTGCAAAAATTCCAACAAAGCATCAGGGTTAATATTTATTTTCCTACAATCAGTCATCATCTTGAATCCTCCAAGATCATCCCTGATTGAAGAATTTGAAAATATAAAATTTCATTTCCATGGTATACATTTAAACACCTAATTATATCCTTAAAACCTTGAAGGAGGGGACTATCTTATTAAAGCCACAAGTAAGGCTTATGGATCACAGCTAAAGGCACTATGGGATATAAGCATCATTTACTGAGCAATTATTTTTTGCATTTCTAGTCACATGAGATACAGACTAGGCCTAGAGAAGAGTTGGAGAATTTTAGCTCCTTCTTTTGTAGGACTATGTATAAATCAAAGATTAAAAATTGTCATGAAGGAACTGAGATTCTGAAATGTAAGTGGTTATGATATAAAGTATTATGTGATGGAATCACCATTTGACTCAGCTATCCCACTCCTTGGTCTATACCCAAAGGACTTAAAAACAGCATCCTTCTGTGACACAGCCACATCAATGTTTATAGCGGCACAATTCACAATAGCTAAATTGTGGAACCAACCTATATGCCCTTCAATAAATGAATGGATAAAGAAACATTGGTATATATACACAATGGAATATTACTCTGCATTAAAAGAGAATAAAATCATAGAATTTGCAGGTAAAAGGACGGAGTTGGAGAATATCATGCTAAGTGAAGTAAGCCAATCCTCAAAAACCAAAGGCTGAATATTTTCTCTGTGGATGCTGATCCATAATCGGGGTGGGAGGGGGGAGCATGGGAGAAATGGAGGAACTTTGGACAGGGCAAAGGGGAGGGAAAGGAAGGGAGGGGATATGGGGGTAGGAAAGATGGTGGAATGAGATGGACATCATTATCCTAGGTACATGTATGAAGACATGAATGGTGTGACTCTACTTTGTGTACAACCAGAGAAATGAAAAATTGTGCTCCATATGTGTACTATGAATTGAAATGCATTCTGCTGTCATGTATAACAAATTAGAATAAATATTTTTTTTAAAAAAAGATTTAAAAAACTAAAGTATTATGTGATAAATTTCGTGAGAAAGGAAAAAACAAGTGTCCTGATTATTAAGAAAGGGGGAAGTTTCTCTGTGGTCAGGAGAACAGAAACATTTCAACAGGTGATATATTCTTGAGTAGTATATCTTCAAAATGAGATTGAATTTAGATGAGGCCCCAGGCCTAAGGGGACATCATCTACATCTAATCACCAAGAAGGAAGCTCATTGACCACAATCTGCATGAGTTTGGGGTTCAAGGGGGACAGGGAGCTTGGTTGATAACAAGTAAGTCTAAGTCTGAACCACAAGATCCTATGGCAACTGAATTTTACAAAACCTCTTTTCCCCCCCACTACAAAACTGCTGTGGCCATCCCTACCCTCAGTGAAGACTGGTTTAAAAACTGAAGGAGTGTGGGGACAATAGACACTGATGGGAATATGGTGGAGAAAGCAATGACAGAAGGAAGGAGAATTGGGCTGAAATTACATTCCTAGTGAATGTGCATTTTCTAGAATGTAAATTCTTAAACTCCCTTGCACCACACACACACACACTCACACACACACGTCTCTAGAAGATTGACTCTTCCAGAGTTACAGTAGAGACTGTACAAAAACCATTATCAATTGATGATGGTTGGCCATGTCAAATGATTGGCTCTCCTACACTCCTTCTCTGCCGAGGGAATAAAAATCCTTGTATAACAGACTAGAGGAACTTTCCTTTTGTGATGTGAGTCATCATTTCAGTTTGGCTGCAGGAGTCTCAGAAAAGATACTCCTCTTTGTAGTGGAAGCCAGCACAGGCACACAAGATAAATAAGAGAATCTGTAATTCCTATGGGTTCCCTGTGTAATTTACTTCTAATTTATTCTTTAGAATAGTTTTATGGGGTTTTCATGTTTGTTGTTTTAATACCATCAAGCTGGCTGACTTCTTGTTTCACATTATTTTCACATACATTAAAAATAATAATGAATACTTCAAACTGAATGTTTGTGTATATTATTTTGGGTTCAGTTAGGTTTTTCTGCTAAGCTCATCTCTCACTATTTCTATCCAAATGACTATTTCACAACACTCAAGAAGGATCAGAAGGATGTACCTAATAATTTCCCTGCACTTCCTTACCCCTCACCCAATTCCATGCTGAGCAACCGATAGTTGAGAAACTGATACATTTTATCAAAGGAATCAGTACTAAAAGGAGCATCTTTAAATTTGTTCTTCTCAGGTTTGATTTTTTGTTGTTGTTGTTGTTTTTTGAGAGAGAGAAAATGGAAAAGTTAACACTAAAGACCTCAGGTGACTGAGATATCTGGAGGCCACAGGAACAAATTCAATTACTCTCTGCTGTCTCTCCTGACCAAGACCTATTGCTACATTGCACCAGCTATTTTCCACAATTGCTTCATCTGAGCTTTGATGTTTTGGTGAAACCAGTGTCTGCAAAGATGAGCAGTGGGATTTCACAGAAATTATGTCCATGTCTCCCACCCACTTACATGGGAAGTTATTGTGTGTACTACAATAAACATGTAAAACATCATCAGGCATTCTGAGTCGTGGCTTTTATCACTTTATTCAAATCAGAGACATTGTCATGATACATATCTAGTCTAAGAGGATTCAAATACCCAAATTGCAAGTTTAAAATCCAACTCAAAGCTAGGCATGGCTGTACATGCCTATCATCTCAGCTACTCAGAAGACTGAAGCAGGAGGATCACAAGTTTTAGGCCATCCTATGCAACTTAGCAAGACCCTGTCTCAAAATTAAAAATGACTGGAGATGTAGTGCATCTGGGTAGAGCACCCTGGGTTCAATCCCAGTACCAGGGAAAAAAAATTGGAATTTAGATGATATGACATGTCATGCTCTGCTGGGAAAGCAACGTATTCCCAGTATAATCCTTGAAGGCTCTGAATACTTGGCATAATCCTAATTGTTATCAGTCCTGTACTACCGCTTCTATCTTCGCAAAGTCAGTATGTGGACTGTGGACATTTTATTCTAAATTGACTGTTTCCTCTTCAAGATATGGGACCTAAAAGATCACTATCAATCATATTTGTTTTCATTTGAATATTGTATTTTCTATAGATTGTCATTCATGGGTGGAAGGACGTAGAGGGGCCAGTCTACCCACATGGCCTCCAAACCCAGTTCAGTTCCCCATAGTAAAAAGAAGAGAGCCAACTGGATATTTCTGGGTTAATGTGGTTAACACTTTTGCCATAGTCAATTCAGAACCTTCCTAATGATATTTATCTATAACTTTCCACTGGAAAATATAATCTGCATCTCATTTATGAAAATATTTATTGGTTTAATAATTGTCCTGTCACCTGATAATCTATCTCAAATTGATTGCACAGATGACCTGGCTGTGCATTAGCTCTTGGCCCATTACTGAAGTTCCAATGTAGCGATTTCAACTTTTAAATTCATAAATGCCACCCAAAAAATCAATACATATCTCATGAAAAAAACTAAGATCAATTAATGTCAATGACTGTTGTTTCTATAGTTATCTCAAAAGAATTACATAAAGGTATTAGTTACTTCTATTTAAGTTTTTTGCTCACAGAGAAATGGAAAATACCCTGTCCTACTATAAAGATGTTTGGGATTTCCCCACCTCTGTGAAATTTCACTGACTCCTTGTCTATTACTTGACTATTGTGTTTAAAAGTAAACCTAAATTGTGTTCATCCACATGCACTCATAGAATCTGCATCTAAAATACCACTAACAATAATATGCTTTCAGTTCAAGTTACACCCATCTGAATGGGGAGATGAACAGATCAGTATTGTACATAAGCTGATGCTTAAGCCTCACCACACAGGTAATTAATCTTGAGTAGTACAAGAACTTTCGTGTTTCTTTCCTTGATTTTGCCTCAGGTATTAACCAACCAAAAAGTAACAGGCAGCATTAAACATCTCCAGCAAATAGCTGGATATCCTTTCACATGACATAACAAGAACTTTACTAGCATGACTTCCAAAAAAATTAAAAGCTAGTTTGGATTACTGTTGTTTGTTGGCTGCTTGAGGCCATTTGGAGTGGAAAGAATTCTGTAGCTAATTAGAAATACACAGGATTAAAAAGTGGAGTCTAGCCTTCTTACCCCTCAGGTGTTAGGTGGGAGCTTGTCCTAAAGAGAGACTACCTGACAGTTTATAAGAGACTACCTGACAGCTGGCCTCCTTAGTTTGACTATCTTAGCTTCAACAGAGAGAATTATAAATCTTCACTGAAATCAGACACAACCCCATGGAAACAAAGTGCTTTCAGCCTGTCTTTAAAATAATGCAAGTGTGCAAATCATAATCCTAATCTCAGTCCTGAATATGCACATCTAATATAATTAATGGAGGAGGCCATTGAAGTATTAATAACAACTGATTGGCATTCCTTAATGGCGCTGGAATAAAGTATCTTATAATAAAAGGTCTTTCATATTACTTTTCCCTTTGTGGGTACCCTTAGGTGACAGATGATCTGAAAGGGCTCTGCTCAGTAGAAAGATGGTAATTAGCTTAGTCAATTAATTTATATTAGCTTCTTTCTGAATGCTAAATAAACCTTATCGGAAGATACTATGGGCTGAATGTCTCTCCAAATTTAAATCCTTATTGAGGTGGCATCAAAATGTAGGGCCTTTGGAGAAGTAATTAGTCATAACAGCTCTTGTACATTGATGAATTTGTGCTTTCTAAATGGGGAGGGAACTATCTTAGGCTCTTTATGACCTCCAGTCCCCTCCATCATGTGAGGAACCAGCGTTTATCCCCTTTAGAGAATGCAGCAACCAAGTATCATCTTAGAACAGGAGACAGGACTCTCACCAGACACCAAACCTGATGGCACCTTAATCTGGAAATTCCATGCCACCAGAACTGAGAGCAATACATTTTTGTTCTTCATACATTACTCAGTCCTAGGGCATTTTGCTATGGTAAAATAAATGAACTGTCAGCCAGTCAGTAGTGACAAGAGCAGGGTACAGATGTGCAGACAGAACCAGAAACACCATAAAAGAGCCACTGAAAGAGGGTAGAAGAGTTAATTCCTAAAGCTGTCTCAGTACCTCATATTTAATGAGCTTTTGGTGTGTACCAGACCTTGGGTGAAATACTTTACATGCATCACTTTATTTAATCCTCAAAGTCACATGAGGATATTGATGTTTAGAGATTTGAAGTAGCCAGAACTCCACTCAAGCTCTTGCTGATTGCAGTACAAAGCCTGGGTTATGTCAGTGAAGAGCACAACCCAAAGGAGCTTCCGGTCACAGTCCTGAACATCATTTCCTTCTGGTCCCAAAGAAGTAGGACAGTGTTTTCAGAAGAAGCAAGCCTTCTGTGAACTAGTGTTGTCTCTACCTATCAGGGAATTTAGAGGTACCCTGCTAAGTATTCGTCATTAATAGAACTCACCTTTGATTTTCAGGACACCAAAGTGAGAAAATGAATACAAATACTCTGTGGCCCTTCTCCAGCATCCTGGAAATCACTAATTATTTCCTCCCTCCTTCAAGACCACCATGGTCCAACTAGTGTGACCACTAATAAGCTATTAGCAGTGGCTTGCACGTATTGAGACAGTAGGTATAAAGACAAAATCACATGAGACTTATGAACCCCTTTGCTTACTTGTCCCCAGATAACAGGACACTGGGACTCGTAGGCAGCATCATTCTCAAGAAGAAAAAAAGGGCAAGAGACAATGTGTTCCTCATTGCTCCTGATTTCCCCATTAGGATCATTCAATCCTTGTGACTCAGCAGCAAGGAAACTTGAGGTTGATGTTGAATCCCTCCAAGAAGTCTCCAGTGCTTGTGTTACATCTCCTAGAGATCTATAGATCTGCAGTGCATAAAGAAAAGGTCACCAAAGGGCAAGGCACATATTGCTGACTGCATGAAAATTACTTTATAATCTCAAATAGTGTGTATATGAGTTTATGTGTACATGTGTGTATGTATGTATATATACATGTGTGGATGTGTGTATGTGTATGTGTGTATATGTATGTGTGTGTATGTGTGTGTGTGTGTGTGTATATATTATAGAGAGAATTTCACAAAACACCCAAGTTTATAGTTCAATTCCCCACTCAGACTGTCAGTGTTCCCACCAGCATGACAGAAGAGATCTTTCTGCTTCTTTATCAATATGACAAGAAGAGAATTTGCTTGTATTGGTATCTTTACTTTGTAGTGAAGTGAAACCCCACCGCTTTTATTTTGTTGGTAAAAATCCTTAAGAACCCTCCTATCTTTGACCCCATATGGAGTCCTATAATCTAGTCTCACTTGGGGCACCAGAACCTTTTAGGCCATCACTGCTGAAATTGGTACTGGAAAGGAAAATAATATCTCTCAGAAAAGTCAGAGAGACTAACAGGAAATTTTGTGAGGAGAATATTAGAAAGAAAAATGCAGAGAGGGATTTTCATGTTTTGTTTTTTACACGCACTTTGAAAGTTAACTCTTTGCTGTTTACAATATTCTTGTTTGCTTCCCTTTAGCACACTCATTTTTGTGAATCAGCTTTAAGACTATTGCATTGAGAAAATAACTGTTTTGAGAAAGAGATTTTTTGGAGCTCTTATTTTATGTATAAGACACAACATTCAAGAAGTTTCTCATCCATGTCTATGAAATATAAAAATTAGAGATGTCAGAACATACATAAAGAACAGCACAGTCTAATAGCCGTTTTTGACACAAAGTGGGGAGGAAATGGCTCCATTTTCATTTCTATATTGTACACCTATACCTTATTTTAAAGTAAATTCTGTAGGCATTTCCTAATTAACATAATAATTAGAAATAAATTGTCAGAAACTTCATGGAAGATGCTACAATTAACTTCTAATTTGACATTAAACTTCTGAGGACCAGAACAAAAAGAGGGAAAGGAAATGTATTCTATTTTTCATATTATTGACATTACCAAGGCAAACTAATGTTTTTCTGACAATAAACACTAAATGGAACTGGTCACTTAGATTCTTATTTAAGGGTCATTTGAATGACCCTATGTAACTTTCAATAACTCCAGTTGAAAATACATTGCAGGACTAGAGCCTAAGTCATATAGAGGAAGAAGGAGTTGACATATCTTTCTCAGGTATCTATTTTGTTCATTGGCTTTTAATAGGTGCTAGAGAATATGCACCCATGTATTAACTTCCTAATGAGGACCTGACATGGCAGAATCGACAATTTGCTCTGTAAATTAATGGACTTGTACTTGTGACCAAAGAGAGAGCCACTCTAACCTACAGAGATGACTTTCAGGGTTATCTATACATAGGGTCAAATATATCTCTCTGTATTTAATAGAAGAAACAGCAACCACTCCAGGGATTTCCAGCAGAAAGAGATTTAATACAGTAAACTAGGTTGTTGCTCAATAACTGGAATGACTAGAAAGGTATAAGTCAGGGGATTGCCACAGGAGTTTTGGCTTCAAGGTATGCTGTGAACCAGATTTTAAGATAACACTGCTGCTATAAACACAGCCGTCTCCCAGTCATGAAGCTGCTGACTAAATAGAGAAATGGAGAGTCCAGAGCCTCATCGTCAGTTGCCACTGCTACAAAAAAAAAAAAAAAAAAAAAAAAACAAAAAAAAAAAACAGCTTCCACTTTCCAAATCCCTTCCACTTTCCAAATCTCTTCCAAGTGCATATCAAAAAACTGTCCAAGAGCTGGGGATGTAGCTCAGCAGTAGAGTGCTTGCTTAGCACAGTGTGAGGCTGGGTTTGATCCCCAGCACCATAGAAAGAAAGAAAGAAACAACAACAACAACAACAAAAACCCACAAAACACCAAGTATCCAGAATCCTAGCTGCAAAGGAATTTGAGAAATGCAACTGTCATCCTCCCAGTCTTTAGGATAGGAAAGGGAAACAGAAAGCAATGAACAGGTAGATTCCAAATGCCCACAGACAGTATATAGCATGCTTCTCCAAAGAGCTTCCATCTGCTCACATACTTGGGACAAATCTTCAATTGTGACTTTCAAGTTCTATGTTATAGAACCTGGAAAATGGTATTCTGTCTAGAAAATATTATGGGTACGTATTACCCCTTCTTCAGTTCCTAAATCAATCCTAAGTGAAGTTGAAGGTGCTTGACCTATTATAACCCTTCCCATCTTCTCAATTGAGAAGGAGAAATGTGGACCACAGTGGACTACACCCAGACACAATAGGCAAGGATGGCTCAGGGTAGGTAAGAATTCTAGGGAGTCCCTATGGTTCTTACAGGACTTCCCTGTCTCCTCAATCCAGAATTCAGGGTACCTGAATGGACCCAGTTCCAACCTCTCATCAATTCTGTGTTCCTGCAAAGCTGTTGCCAGACTTTGGGAGTAAACTGTAATATACAGAAGCAAGTACTTACATGAATTAATTTATTAGTTCAAAAGTAATATAGCTACTAAAGAAAAGTAATTTATTTTAATGGAGCAAATATTAAACTACTGTTTTCTAAAATAAAAGGTCAATAAGTTTCATGTCTTCTTAAAGCTATTTCTGAGATCCTGAGATGGCATAAATCTCTGTCTTATGTTTGTTGTGGTAGACAAGAATCAGTTCTTCTAAACTGAGTCAAGTTATTGAAAAATGCTTAAAGAAGTGACTTATAGACCAGACCATCTTTTCTACCACATTCAGTTGATATTTGATTAGTCAATGTGGCAAGGAAAGTTAATGTCTAGTAAGAAATTAGACCTGGCAATGAAAATAACCCTCTGGTGAGTAACAGGGATTAGTACACCTGGGGTGTGGTCAAGTTGGACATCTGTTGCTCAATAGTTTTTAACAGTCTAGTAGGTGAGATGTGGGGAGATTTTTGTTATTGTCATGGGTTTTCTTCATGTGAATGAAGGTACTTCTGCTAATTTCACTTTGTAAAAGATTTGTTTTCCAAATGTTCACTGTTAAAAATGCTGCTCAGAATAGATTGTCTTTTTGAAAAACAAGGGATGACCATATTTTATTAATTCTATTTATTTCCTTATTTAACAAGTTTAGATTTTAGGGAGATTTTCTTATCACATAAAATAATTGGTCATTTGGAAAAGTTATTACCACACTATGTCATTAATATAACGTAGCAAAAATTTTTCTCAAAATGGTCTCCAAAGTGGGATACTCCTCTGTAAAGGTGCTTTAGAGTTTTTTTCTTATACTTTTCCATTTTTTCTTATATGTGTGTTCATTTTATAATGCATATATAAATCAGATGGTATATGCATATAAGCAAATATGGATATGTTAGAAGTTAATGCTCAATTTTTAATAACAGAAGTACAAAGCAAGAATTTTGATAACTACGATTTTATACAAATATTTGCCTGAAAAACTTGAAGTAGTTTTTTCTAGTCTCAAATTTAAATAAATCAAGAGTTCATCTAGCATTTTATCTTCAGTTTTTAAATATTTTATTGGATATAGGAGTATAAATCTTAGAGTCAAAGAATCATAGAACTTTACTCCAGGAAGGAGATAAGAGATTATATCACGTATCCCCCTCATTCTTCTGATGAGGGGAAAAATAAGACCTGGAGAGGTTAAGTGACCATGTGACTTCCCTTTGCCTCTTAAGGAAGGGTACCTTTTTGTAGCCATCAATTTTTTGCCTATGTTCATTAGAATCAAAATATAAATGCATCTGATGTTGGTACCTAACATCAGACTTGCATATTACAGTGATATAGACTTCTTATCAACTGCTACTGTGTGAGGCTGCTTCAGTCCATGGCAGCTACAGATCACTGACAGTATTAGTATAGAAAAGGCCAAGAAATGCATCTCAGGCTAAGAGCACTTAGTTTTTGTTCATCATAAACATTTGTATTCACCATCCTTTCAAACTGAGATTGTCACACCTATTCTTTCTGGATCTGGATCCCCATCAATGTTGTTTAATTACTTTTGCTAAGTCTTATAAATGTGATATTAACTGGATAAAAATAAACGCTAAATTTACAACAATAAATGTGCATGGTTAACTTTATAATACAAAACACTGTAATTTCCCTTTTGACTTCCAAATATTGTGTTCTTTATCTTGTTTAGATACTAACCTCAGAATTGAAGGCTTTCCATTTCAAGGATGGCAATGTTTTGCTAACTCTCTTCACCTTCATTCTCCATGGCCATGCAAGTTAGTCTCCATATTAGTCTCCTGTAATAGCATTCCAAGATCTTATCCTCCCACTACCCCTTACAAGAGCAAATTCCTTCTCCAGGGTACCAATTAAACTAGGCAGGCCCTCTCCAAAGAGTGCTCTCCCTAGCTGATCAGCCCTTTCCTCATCAGTGGATACAATGGTTCCCCTCCAACTCAAGTTTTCAGCAGTTCTTGGCTCTTGAGTAGCTATCTACTTTGTCTTGACTTTTGATTGTCTTACAAAGCCCTCACTGGGTTCTCTTCTTTCATGTCTCACAAGTTTAGCTGTTTTCTTCATGGACTCCTGACCTTTTCTGTTCTGTGATGTGAACATAAGATTTGTGCTGCTCCATCATGACCAACAAGAGAGAATATAATATCTAAGCGCTTACTTGCTGCAGGATGGCGGAAGATGAACCTGACACAAGAGGAAGACCTGGGTCAGCTGCTTAAGGTCAATCATGAGATGACAAAACAGAGTCCCGGCAATCAAGGGGCCTTAATGAACCATGCCAGGGGAAATCAAAAGGACACTTCAATTCCAAACAGCCTAGAATGTCAAAGCCCTAAAAGAAAATTTGTGAGTGGAAGTCCAACCCAAAGCCACGTAAATTTATAGGAAGCAAGGTACAGTAATTAAAACCAAAGGACAAATGGCAAGTCAACGTGTACAGCTCTTGCCATGAAAGAAGACTTGTGAAGCTCAGAAGTCCTGGCCCATGTTCAAAAGATCTTCTGAAAGGCACATCTGACATTTTTCTCTTTTATCTCTAAGCATCATCTCAGAATGGCCTCTTAATTCTTTCTTCTGACTTAGTTCTCTCTTTCTATTTCTCCCAACTACCTTTTCTGGACAATCAAATATTTTAGGTGACTTCTTCTCTCTGTTAGAAGTTATTTTTGTCTCTTCAAGACATAGGCTTATTTCTAAACCCTCTTCCATTTGCTCTGGATTCTTAAACCTATAAACCTCCAAACCTGCTTTCCTAAAAAATTCTTCCTGTCCAAAATACAGTTGATTTCATTCTTCTGTAACTTAATTTAACATCTTTAAAAGCTACTTTGAGTAGTTATTACCAAAAAAATCATTAGATAATTATTAATTAATCATTAAACAATAAATAAATTGTGTAACTAGACAATTTATTTATTCTAGGTTTGTTAGTTTAAGTTGGTTTGAACAGGTTTTAGCAAAATCAAAATCGAAAGACACTGCTTTTAAGAAATATTTGTAAAATGTCAATGAGCTATATAGAATCAGCCAATTAATCAGGCCCAAGTATAGGAGTATCCACTTAAATAATTTTTAAGAAGTACAGAGTCAATAGTTACCTAACCTATGGGAAAATTATGAAAAAAAATATTATACGAAGTATTCCTAGTACACATCTCTTGAAAAACCTCTCAGGAACAAAGCAGGTGTTGCACTTTATTCCCAAGAATTATCAACTGACAGAATACTGAAGTATAATCTCTTTCACTCAAGAATAAGCTCTTGAGCCAGGTGCAAGGATGCATGCCTATAATCTCAGCGACTTGGGAGGACTGCAGGTTCAAGGTCAGCCTCAGCAATTTAGTGAGGTCCTAAACAACTTGTGAGACTCTGTATCAAATAAAAAGTAAAAAAACAAACAAACAAACAAACAAAAAAACTGGGGATGTGGCTCAATGGTAAAGTGCCTCTGGGATTCAACCCCCAGTACCAAAAAAAAAAAAAGACTAAGCAAAAAAGACTAAGCTTTTGGAGGTCGGTCAATGTGTTATTCATATCCTTAAATCTGTGCAGAAGATGCACGCGTACAGTCGATGGAACATATTCAAAACCGGCTGTCCCTGGGTTCAATCCACAACATCTAGAGAGAAATGGAGAGAGAGAGGGCAGGGGGTAGGAGAAGAAAAGAATAAAAAGCTTGGCTCCAGACTTCATTAGCTCTGTTATTTTAAGTGAGTTACTATCTTGATTTCTCCATCTGTAATATTAGGAAGATAATCACTATCCTCTAAAGTTACTGAGATTATTGAATAAGGTTCAGTGTGTGAAGTATCTGGCTTGGCATCTGGCCCATGATATATGTATTGACTTCATTCTCTCCATCAATCTCTGTGCCTGGTGCTGAGGTTACATCTATGAAGTAGACAGCCATGGGCACAGTATGCAGCCTGGGGGCATTTCTGCTTCTACGAACAAGGGACATAGTGTTGCTGGAAAACCAAGTGTTATCTGATGTGAACCTGAAAGCTGCAGGAATCCTCCAGAGACTGCAAAGATGGGAAAGAGTAGGCCACTTGAGGGAGGTGGTATGCATGTGTGCATGGTTATGATTTGAGTAATCTTCTCTAGTTGTGCATGTGCAATTGATACTGTTCACTAGGAAGTTTTAATTCCTCTGAGAATGATAAATGTTTTATAGCAACTTAAACATTCAAACGTGGCATAAACAAATAGCTCTTTCCCAAAATATTTGTCTAATCTAGCTCCTCCCACATTGTCCAGGGCTCCTCCTACTCAAAACAACTTGACAAACTGAGAATCAGCAGAAGTACCTTGTTTTATTAAAGAACATTTATTGATTCCTGAAGGAAATAAACATGTTTATTATTGATTGACATTTAACTCTGATAACCCCAAGCCTTTATTCCTATGAGGAAAAGCATGCTACTCCCCACCCCACACCAGTCTTGTCACATCCACAAAAACATTTGAAGTAATAGTAGCTGTTGCTGTTTTTAGGTTTGGAAATTTGCCTTAATGATAGATTTTGGTTATTATTTTATCATTATTTAATATGCTAATCAATAACCTTTTCATATTTGGTTAAACACAAAATATCTTAAAATGTCTAAATGCAAAGGCAAGTTGAAAATTAACCAGTCAAGTGTGCTGGGGTCTCCTGCTGTCTGCAGCCCCTGGTTCCCATCAGCACAGTTGGCTGGGTCCCTTCACTGAGACAGAAAAGAGTGAGCCCCGTCACCAGCCTGTCCTCTGGGGGTTTGTCAGAAGCCACTTTCCCACCCAGCGAGACTTTCTGACAGATCTTTCTTCTACCCATCACAGTGACCTTGACACCTCACAGGACAAAAACAATAAAAGGTTATTTCTTCTCATACATTTTCAGCTTCTCTTTTTAAAAATACTTAACAGAGGTATAATTGACATACAAAAAACTGAAGATATTTAATATACACTATTTGATGAGTTTGGAAACAAATATATGCCGATGAAACAATCTATAGCATAAACATATCCATTACCTCCATACGTTTCTTCTCATCTTCTTTTCTCATTATTGTCAATTTTTGTGATAACAACCCTTAACCTAATAAGACCCTTTTAGTAAAATTTGGGGAATTTAATATGGTATTGTTAACTGCAGGCTCTGTGCTGTACAGTAGATCTTTAGATATTTTTATCTTGTGTAACTGAAACTTTATACCCTCTGACTAATGCTTGCCTATTTCCCCGCTCCTCCCAGCCTTGGGCCACTGCTATCCTACTCTCTGCCTTTGTGAGTTTTACTATTTAAGATTCCTCACAGAACTTGTTCAATAACAGAATAAAGGATAAAAAGTCATATGATCATCTCAATAGACATAGAAACAAGTGCTTTACAAAATTCAACCCCCTTTCAAGACAAATTAGGTATAGATAGAACTTACTTCAAAACAATAAAGCCCATAAAAATAAATTTTAAAAAAATAAAGCCCACACCTAGCATTATACTCATTGGTAAAAAACTAAAAGCTTTTCCTTTAAAATCTAGAAAAAGACAAGGACACCCACTCTTATTACTTCTATTTAACATGATACTGTAAGTCCTGGCAATTGGCAGGGGGTGGGGAAAGGCATCCAAACCAGAAAAAAAAAAAGAAGTAAAATTACCTCTGAAGTTGACATTATCTTACCTGTAGCAACCCACCCCTGCACTTCCCCCACAAAAAGACCCTGTTAGAATTAATAAATGAATTCAGCAAAGTTACAGATACAAAAGCAACATATAAAAATCAGTTATGTTTCTGTACACTAACAACAGAATTAAGAAAACAATCTTGCTTACAATAACATTAAAAAGAATAAAGTACTTAGGAATAAACTTAATCCAAACAAATAAACTTAACCAACATTTATATACTGAAAACCATAAAATGCTGATGTGTAACTTTCAACTTCTTAAGTTTAAAGCTATACAAATAAAGGCCCTGGGAAGTTAGCAAAGCACAACTACAAGGAGTGGAACAATCAGGTCTACAATGCTTCTTGAATTCAGATCCCAGATGGCCTGTCATATCACTAGTCTTTTTTCCAGGCTGAGTCTGAAAGGGAACAGCCCTGGACAGCCCTGGAGAGGTCAGACTTGGATACCAATTGTATTTGAGAAAGTCTGTATAGTATTTCTTGGGAAATTATTGTGTTTTTCTAAATCCTAAGGAAAATCTGGCAAGAAATTTTAAAAAACTGGAAATTTTTTCTAATTCACCTTCAACAATTATAACATGGTAATCAATACAGAGATGTTGATGATTTGAAAGGCTCCGCCCACAACAGGTTGAAAGCAAGAGCAAGAAATACAAACACATGGAGTCAAAGTCAAAGTCAAAATCAGCATCTCTGGGACTAGGGAGAAAAGCACAGAAGAGAGAAGTGGTCACTATCTAAGAGGTCAGTCTTGCTTGTAGCTGTTGCTATTGAGTGTTCACAGATCTGAGTAGTGCTAACAGTGAGTCAGGTTTGCAAACATAATAAATATTAGTATGTTTATTATATAGAATACTTTAAACAAACATGTAAGTATTGTTCCAAGAAATAACAAGCTTGGCAAGCAATATAAATTTTTAAATTGGCAATTTTGACACATGAATCTGTGTAGTGCTGAGAGATCTGAATTTACATCATTGAATATTAACCAATAATGTTTGCTTGAGATATTAGAAAATTTAAATACTTGTTGTGGATAAAAAAAAATTACTTATAAATACTATTAATCATAATACTTATTTGTTGAACAAGATTTTTAGATGTCCATAAAATATATATAAAGAATATGAACAACATTGGAAGTATTTTGAAGACAAAAAACAACTTATGATTTCAGTAATTCCTGAGACTTCCTGGGGATTTTGATCTCTCATTCCCGAATACCAAAAATTATGAACTAATAGGTATTTAGGAACACTAGGTTTAAGTCATGGATGGGACATAAACCCAATCTGCATGAATTCATGTTCTAACTTTAAAAAACTTTATAAAGAGGAAAAAGGTAAAAGTCTCTGTATTACACTCACTATAACCCTACTAACTTGAAATTTTGTAATAATATTATTTAATAATAATAACAATGTTTATAGAAATAGTTTGAAGAATCAAAAGCAGACTTCATCAAGAATAACAAAACTTTTGCAGAAAAATAGCTAAGTATTATCCCTACACCCAGCCATTCCATAGTTACCTTTTTTACAAGATTTTATGGGCAGTCTATATCTAAACTGCAGTACATACACTACCAGCTCTTCTACCAAGCTGAAGAAACAAAACCACGTTTCCTTTGTGGATTTCTTTAGGACTTCAGGTGTTGCTCAGATACAGAAGAGCTTCCCCAAGCGTATTTCTACTCCAAAGGTGAATAATGGGCAAGTTTAGCTTTTCAGAACATGCAACACATACTTCTTAAAATTCTATCCCTATTGCATTTATGCTCAATATGTTAATAACTCGATTAAACTGAGAGATTATCCCTGTCTATGAAACTAAGAACTGGAAATGGAGGAGAATATTTATTAATTTAAACAAATTATTGAGATGAGAAGATAATATCCCATTTGGATTAAAAGTAATTTCAAAAATCCACTTATATTTTATGGCCTTTTAGGGGAAACCTTTGCTTCAGAGTCATCTCTCCTTCATGTGCAAAAGAATCCATTGATCTACCTAAACTATAGTACCACTTGGTTTCACATTCCTAGTCCAGAGCTACAAAGAAACCTTCCTTTACAAACCTATCAATTGTTTATCACCATGTCTTATTTCTTAAAAATACAACAACCTGTAGAACTGCAAGAATAGTCCCTTGGTGTATAGACACTTATTTTGATTAAAAAAAAAATCTTTATGTGTAAGGGAGAATATGCTGTATTTGTCTTGTGTGCCTGACTTATTTAACATAATGTCCTGTCATTTTATGCATTCTGCTGCAAATGATATGCTATCAATCAGAACCCTTCAGAAAGAAAGACAAATCAACATTACAAGCAAGATTATGACTTTCCCCTTCTAAATAAAAAATAAAAGAAGCCTGACACAGTGGCACACGCCTGTAATCCCAGTGGCTCGGGAGGATGAGGCAGGAGGATCACTGAGTTTAAAGCCAGTCTCAGCAAAAGCAAGGCACTAAGCAACTCAGTGAGACCCTGTCTCTAAATAAAATACAAAATAGGGTTGGGAATGTGGCTCAGTTGGTGAGCGCCCCTGAGCTCAATTCCTGATACCCCCTAATATAAATAAATAGATAGATAGATAAAAGAAGTAAAAATAGTATACAAAAGGAAAAGCAAATATCTTTGCTATATAGTGGGATCAATGTCTTTAATGTGATAGGAAATTTCTTAATTGCGCCAATTTTAAAATAGGGCATATATATATATATATATATATATATATATATATATATACACACATATATAGATATAGATAAATATATATATATATATATATATATATATATATATATATATATATATATATCCAGGCATTTCATGAAGAAACTCAAATGAACAACAAATATAGACATATTTGATATAACTTATAAGTCACTAATAAATAAAACAATATATCAAGTTTTACATATCAGATTAGCAAAAGTTCTAAAGAATGATGATAATCCAAATTGGTAAAGGTATAGGAAAATAGGTACTCTCCAGAGTGCTATGTTAGCTGAATACTCCAAGCCCTTTAAAAATGGCATGCTTTTTTTTTTTCAACCAAAATTCTTTCATTTAAAAATTTGCCTAAGGAAATAATTGGATGGCCACATAAAGAAATATTTAGATGTTCCTTGCAATCTTGTTTAATAATAGCAAAACATCACAGTTCCCCCAAAGCACTGGAAAATAGTGAATTGCTTAAATAAATTGTAGTAATTCATACAAATGAATAACCTACAGAGAAATAGTAAATAAAATGTAAATAAAAATGTATGAATGTGGGTATATAGATGCTATTTTAAAATCTCCCAAAACAGATTTATACACAAATATTTGTTGAATTAAATAGTTGATAAATAAGTTAGCAGTAATTATCTACAGGTATTGGTATTATAGGTGATTGCATGTGTATGTGTGTGTGTGTGTGTGTGTTTTATTTGCAGGAAACATGATAATTATATGGCTTTGCTTTGTTGTTTTTTTTAATTTTAAGGATATATCTTTAAAATGCAAGAGAAGCTAGATGAATTCAGAGTCCTAGTTTTCTTCTCTTGTACCTAAAAGACTACAGAGAGAGAAATGTGCCTGGAAACAAGAAAACTAGTGATTAGCTTAATAAATGGATTTTAAAAATCACACAAAAATACCCACCTTTGAAACTAAGGTCAGTCAAAACTCTGAATTCTGAATATAAACAGGTTATATAAATGAAACCTGCCTGAAGGCATCTTTGGTTCACACACCCAATTTTAAGAAACATAGTATTGCACAGAAGATAACAGTTTGATTCCATTCTTTATTTTTTTCAGACTACACTGGCTTTCTTGGTCTTCTCTGAACCCATCTAGCCCTTCACCTACATGGCAAAATGCCAGAAGTCTTTTTTTCTACTCAACTTTGAATACAACTTTTTTTTTTAAGCCATGTCTTTGCCTCCCTTAGATTATATGGAAACAGGAAAGATTGCATGGAAATGTTAAAATCAGATCTTATCATTAACAAACATCTTTGTAACTAATAAAGGAACAACTAAAAATTTTTTCCAGCCTATGGCTAGCAAAAAGGTAACTTTGTACTTATTAAGGTGCAGAATCTAAGGATCTGGAAATAAGAGAAATAGTCCCTACATAAGACAGTCACAAACCTATGAGGTAAGAAATAAGCCAGTGCTAGCTGGAATTTAAACAAATCCCCTCAGGAGCAACCAGCTCTGCCTGGGGCACAGAAAAAGTAGAGAAGACCTTTGAGATGGAATTTAGAAAGTGAATATGCATTTCCCAGGTGTGAAAAGACCAGAAGGGCAGGCTGAAAGGCAAAAAAGCAGAAAAGTGCTTGTCTTAGTAGGTGTGGCAAAGTTCTGGCTCAGAAGAAGAACTTTGAAATGATGGTAGGAAGGGCATTTGGCCTAAATAATAAATTAACAGTTACCTAGGTAATTCAGTCTATGCATGACTGAGTTTCACAGACCCAAAGACCCCTATATTCAAGTGATTCATTGGTATCTCAAACTAGCTCTTTGTTCAGCTATAGTGGTAATTGACTTCATTCTAAAATGGAATCTCTTTTTTTTTCTTGCCAGGAAAGGAGTGATTTCACTTTTGCTTCTCTTTTCCTTTTGGTGCTTTCCATTCATGTTTTTGCAGACACATAGACACACCCTTTAAGCCAAGGTTTCAATGAAAAAAACTAGCCAATCCAGTTTTAGCATTGTCATTGGTGATATTAATATAGAGACAGTTGCCTTCTTGTTGCTCAATAGGGTGAGACTTTGAAAAAGGCTTGGGCATGTGTGTGGAGCCAATGTGTCTGGCTTCAGCCACCTCCTTCTCTCACATTGCCAAAGAAGCCGAAGCCAAGGAACCATCTCCTTATTGTTCTCTTGCATAAACGGGCCTGCTGCCCATGGGGGGAGGGTAGTGCCTAGGCATTTTTCATGACCTCCTATGAAAGGGTGGGGTTACTGCCTCAAAGTCCTTGCTCTTGAAAACTGGGGTATGGAACCCTACTAGCTAACTAAAGGAAAAGGAAAAGAACTGACCTGCAAGCCTGCTGGATGCTGTTTGTAGGGAAGAATGCTAGAACACTTTCTAGCTGGCAAGAACAATTGTTGAAAATGCAGTGCAGACCACCATTGGAAACTTAAAGATTGTCAGCTTCTCACCATGTTGTCGAGCATCAAAAGGCCAACTCACTTTTCTTTTGACCAGATACACATAATTAGGCTCATTTGAATCTGGCATCATAGACCTTGAGACATTTCTGCAAAGCAGTTTATGATGACATTTATGAGCTATGCCTCATAGTAATCTCTCAAGGTGAGTGAAGGTGATCCAACAGATGGGGAAACTAAAGTGTTGGGAACCCTGGAGCAGGCCCCAGCAAGTCAAAGCCCATAGACTGAAGTGACAAACCAACAAACTGTTCAAACTAACAAATTCAGCTCCTGAATGGGTTTGGAATGTCACAAATGGACAATAGCCCAGTCCATGAGTGAGGAAGCTGCATCCACCACATCTGAGGCAAAAATAGGTTCAAAGTTGTTAGACACATGGACTGCATTCAATTTCAGCCAATGAAACAACAGAATCTCAAGGTCAGAGTCCACCATGAAACAGCCAAATGTGTACCGATGGCTGCAGGGGTGACCTATGTTGACCATGTAGGTTTGAGTAGTGAAATCTCTGCCCACAGTCTGAGATCATGAGATCAAAGGGTCTATATGACCCTTTGTCTTAGAGAGCTTAGATACTCAATGTACTCTCTTTTCTAGTCTCATGTCACATTGCTGCCATATACGATTCTGAGTAAAAGATCTATTTTTCCACTAAATCTTTAAAATTTTTATTAAACTACTCCAGACATGGGATTGTTATGAAAAAATTACTCCTGGAGGCAGTATAAACAAGTCTCTGAAACAAAGGTTAAGGCATTTCATTTTACTTTTTTTTTTTTTTGGTAAGGTCATTTTTAAGTCATTTTTCCCCTTCAAAAATCTTGGTTCAATCCTGCTTGCCACTGGTGAAATATAAAAAGGCTGCACAGCCCAGGAAAGAAACCACCAACTACCTTGTCAAAAAGGAGGTCATATCTCACCATGCTAACTGCAGTCAAGAATAAATTTCAAGTGCTGGGATTCTACTTTTCAGATCTTAGCTCATGTTGTTCCTATTGTAAATGTAGCCTACTCAGAGGCATATTCTTCCTCTTTAGACTTATTAGGTTTTGCATTTGCCTGGAGAATTGCCTGGAAGCACAGATCCAGACCTCAGGTTGACCTTCATTTGACCTTCATTTGGATCTCAGCTCCCAACTTACAAGCTGATGAGCCAATCCCACCAATCTCTTCCTCTCCACTCTCATGCCCACTGTTCTGTCTCAGGCCACCAGGCTCCCATTCCCCAACTCACCTCTTTCCTAAGGCATTCTCTATGCTGCCACCATATTTTGCTTTCTCAACTACACATGTGATCCTGTTGTTGCCTGCTATCACCACCCCCCAGTCCTCTGCTGCACCTGGGGAAATGTAAAGGCAACTCCTTACCAGGCTGCAGCATGCCTTCCTCTCTAGGCTCATCTCTGACTCTCTCTCTTCCTACTTCAATCCCTTGCATTCTCTTCCTGAACTTGCTCTGCCCCAACCATACTGCACTATTTGCTTTAGTAAATATTAGGATCAGAACTATTTCAAATTTAGGTTAAGTGCCAACACTTAGAAAATATTTAGAACCCTCCCAAAGTCTCCCAAGGCATCCCTCAACTAGCACATGTTTTTCAGGTAGTAATTATCTGAAGTTTCCCTAAGGACAAGGGTTGTCTTTTTTGCCTTTGTAACCCCAACAATCTAGCACAGTGCTTGACATGTAGGACGTGCTTCATTATTGTGAGTGGAGGAATGAATGAATGAATGAACCCATATACCTACCATAATGTCCTCAAATATATAGAAGGCAATTGATGGTTAGTTTTGTTTCCATTTCTTCTTTTTCAGGTCAAGTTCAGAATCAAGGGGTTCTTGAAGTGGTAATTGTTCTGTAGGAAATACTGTGATGTTTTATGTTTTATATCTCAAGATAATAACTATTTATTTTCCAACTGTCTTCCTCCCCACCTCTACACACACACACACACACACACACACACACACACACCACATCTCATGAAGTATCTCTAGCATCTCAGTGAGGTCTCTTGAACCCACCCGCCCTTCTGTTGACCCTCTAGATGTTTGGACCTTGAATTCCCCAAGAGTCACTTGGGGAGCTTGGTAAAATACAGATGTCTGTGTCCAATCTTCCCAGCAAGTCTGGGGTAGAACCCAATGATTATAGTTTTCCAAAGCCATCCCCAAAGTAATCCAGCAGATCTGCCAAGGTTGCAAGCTACTGCCCACAGGTTAAATTTATAGTTCCAAAGAACAAAAGGAAATACCATTCAGTCTGTGACTCCTTCCAGAGGGCACTCCGCTGTAAGCCAGGCATGCTGCTATTGCCAGGGAAGGAAACAAACAAACAACAAAACATATTTGTATTTTTATTTACATTCTTATTTATACCTCACATTGCTCCAGAGTAATTCAGGATGCCCTAGGACAGTAGCAATCTGCAAACAAATGGAAAAATATGGAAAATCACCAAGTCCATGTCTATCAGATGACCAGTACTTCCTAATTTTAAAAAATTATCTTCTGTGACTCTAAAGCAAGTCTTGTTGCAGCATCACATCTCGTCTCCCTGACACTCTGCAAGAAGTTGTCTGATTTTGGGAAGCATGAGGCTCCTGAGGAAACTCAGCAGTTTCTAGTACTGTCAGTTTGCATTTCTGAGATGTCACTTGCACTGATAGGATATTAGTCAGACAAAAGGATTGTGCCAGGAAGAGTGAAAAGTCCTAAAACCAATAAGGACTAGCAGGAATTGTTTTTAAATGTCAGATTTGGTCCTTGGTTGTCCTTTCATAATTATAGCAGCACAAAATAAAATGGTACTTGTTTTTTTAAAAAATAACTAGACTAGTTTGGGTTCTCTATCCATGGCCCAGAAGTCAATTTTAATTCGCTACACAAGCACTCAAGAAAGAGTTAAATTTCCAATGTGTTCCCCACTAGCCCCAGGGTCCTTCCTCAAGGGAATAAAGGGAAAGTGAAGTTTTACTTGTATTACTCTATGAAATCCCCAAAAGTTTTGATTGCTGTCTCATTACTTCCTTTTTTATTTTCTGCAGAGGTAACAAAAGCACCAAACTTAAAGGAAAAGATAAGGAATCCCAGAGAAATGGGTCTTCTTAGTTTCTTTCTCTTTCTTTTGGTGCCATCAGCCTTATTTGCAAATTACAATTTCCAAAGTTCAATAGGAAGGTCCCGACTACAGCACCTTGAACCCAGTGTAGATACAACTAGCCCAGGAAATCCAGTAGACCTAGCATGATCATGGACTTCATCCCTGATTCCTCCCCCAAATTCCCAAGTACTTTGGGATTTTGGATTATTGTTCTTGCAATGTGACCAGGAATTCTAGCCATACCCTCAGAGAGAGAGAGCTCATTTCCTTCACTGATATATAGGGAAGCTGGGACTATGCAGGGTAGTGCCTGGAAAAGGTTAGAAATTCTTTATTGAAAGTGACTCCAGGACTCTCATTTTCCCCCCATGCTGACAGTGACTACCAGCAATAAGAGTGACCTCCACCAGTCTTGGTGTAGCAAAGTGATAGCAATATAAATCACATACCAGTTCTGAGACTGTCCTCCAAATCTGCTACTTTAAGCAGTGGCCTCCTGACCCAGCAATATGGCACAGAGAAAAATCTTTATGCGATTGCACTAATCACCTGCAGTTCTCCATAAGATCCAGCTACCAGAAGATACTCTTGGAGAAACTGCTCTGCTATTTTTCTATGAGGCCATTTTTCCTTGACATACCAATAGTTCCCAACTGATGTGGGTGTGTAGAGAAATATCCTCCCTCCCGCAGCATCACACCCTACTATTAGGTCACAAAACAGAGCAGCCTTGTGACTTAGCTTTTTATTAGCCCCACTATTTTTCCAGTCCTATCTCCTAAGACTCTGGCTCTAATCCAAAAGGAGAGGGGTCAGAAGCAATTAAGAGTGCCAGCTTCCTTTGATGCACTTTTTTTGGAAACTTCTTCCCAGGATGAGTTACTTCCTTATTTAGAACACTGTAGCAGGTTTTGAGGTTTATCCTAACTTCCAGCAATCTAAGAATAGAGACTAAGGATCAATTGTGCAGCTCTGTTCAGCAGTTTTTCCTTCCAATAGGCCTTTTCTTGGTCCTTAGGAATACAGTTCATGGGATTATGTATCTGAATATGTATTGGACATACAGCTTAAGTCTTCATCCTGAGGTTTCTTTCATGACTTTCCCTTCAGCTCATCCACTGAATATTCACTGAGTGCCAAGTATGTGCCAAGCACATACTAGGTCATTGATCTATACCAGAGAGCAAAATAGATTGAAAATATTTGCCCCTGTGAAGCTCCATCTTAGTGAGACAAATAGTAAGCAAAAAAAATGCACAAATTATGTAGTAGTTTAGAGTCTGTGATGTAAAATGTATAGAACTGGGATCAGGAAGCAGGGATTAGAATTAGGGTTAGAAAACAGGGTGCAAATTCAAATACAGTGGTCAGGGTAGGACTCACTAATAGAGCAAAATTTGAATAAGACATAAAGTCAGTGAACTAGCCTTTTGGCATATCAGAGAAGAGGAAAAATACTTGAGCCAGTGCAAAATACTTAAGGAGGCATATCCTAGAAATAGCTATGAAACCAAAGTCAACAGTAAGGAAGTGTGAAAGGAAAGTCAGAGAGAGAATGAGAGCCAGATTACATGGATCCTTGCAGGCCATAACCTGGCCTAGGACATCTGTTATTTGCAAAATTCATTCTCATCATTCAATAATCTCAGTCTTATAAAATAAGAGCTGCAGTAGAAATAATACATTCATGGATAAACCCAACCCTCTTTTATGCTCAAAAAAAGTGATTTGACTTTCATCCCTTTTCATCACTTCCCAAACCTTCTTTTAGGGTCCTGGTAGAATGCACACCCCATGGATCTAGTGATTCATTTTAAATGTAGCGAATTGGCTTCAGCTTTGAAGCCATGCTAAAATGAAATTTCAAGGTAAAATTTATTGGTTGTTTTTTTGTAGTACAGGGATTGAACATGCTAAGTAAGTGTTCTACAACTGAGCTACATCCCCAGCCCCTTGGGAAAATTTGATCATTTAAAAAATATAGTTTTGTATCTGTCACCTTTAAGTTTGCTGCATAAGAATAATGCCTCCAGGAAAACAGGAGACTTAACCTAGGAGTACCCATTAACAACCCTTGTCAACTTGGAGAAGCTAAGGAGTTATAAAGCCAGAGCCTACAGCCAATCCATCACCAAGATCTGTCAGCGTTTTCCTTAAATACATCCCCAGTATAACCACTTTGCCCCTCCCAAATACTACCACTCAAGCCTTCTACTCTTTCTACATCAGCTACAGCAGCCCCTAACTGGCATCTTAACATGTTCATATCACTGCCTCCCATAAAGGAGTAACCTATCAGAGCATGGTAGCAAGGGCCAGAAAATACTGAGCGGCTCTTAAAAGGCATAGAGGATTCTGGACTTTTTCCTAGGTGAAATAGGAAAACACTATAGAGTTGTGATCTAAAAAAGAACACAATCTAGGTTTTTTTTTTTTTTTTTAAAGAACTCTGGTTGCTGTTTGGAGCAAGAGACAAAACAAAGAGATCAGTTAGGAGTCTGCCATAGTAATAAAGGTGAGCTCGGTGTGGTGGTGCAGTCCTATAATCCCAGCAGCTTGGGAGCCTGAGGCAGGAGGATCACAAGTTCAAAGCAAGTCTCAGCAACTTAGTGAGGTCCTCAGCAACTTGGAGAGATCCTATCTCAAAATAAAATATAAAAAGGTCAGGGGGAAATGGAGCTGTAGCTCATTGGTAAAGAGCTTGCCTTGAATGCATGAGGCACTGTGTTCAATCCTCAGCACCATATAAAAATAAAGATACTGTGTGTTCATCTACAACTAAAATATATATACATTTAAAACAATAATAAATAAAAAAGGCTTGGGGATGTGGCTCAGTGATTAAGCACCCCTGGGTTCACTCCCCAGTACAAAACAAACAAAACACACACACACTCAGCAAAAGAGGTAAACAAAGACCCTCTGATTCTCTTTGTTTTTACTTGAAACCCAAAGTCCCTTTCCACCTCAAGACTTTGCAGTTACTGTATCTTGGTCTTGAACACTTTTCTCAGGTCATCTGTTGCCTCATTTCCTCACTGATTCCAATCTTTACTTAAATGTCACCACCCTTACAGAGGCTTGCGTTACCCATCCAACCAGAAGCAACCCCCATCTCTACCAGTTAGTCTCTATCCTCTTATTTTTTCCCTCTGATCAATTGTTATTACCAGATATTTCACATATATTTATTGTTCAGTTTATCTCGTCTGCAATAGCATACACTGATAGGAGCAAAAATTTGGTCCAGCACCTTTGCTACTGTGGCTCCATCGCCTGGATCTGTACCTTGCACAAAATGAACATAATAGAGATTCAATAAATATTCATTGCCTGGATAGATGGATGAATATAGTTATCTGTTTATAGTGAAACAAGTTTAATATCTTAGAAAGCATCTATATTTAAAAAAAAAAAGAGGAGATGATGATAGAAAGTATCAAATTTCCCTGGTATATAATAATCACTTATTTTTATTGAGGTTTCACTATATTCAAGGCTGTATTATGGGTCTTACTCAGCTGAGTTACACCTTCAGCAACCTTAAGAAGCATTTATCATTACTGGGCAAGGTGGCACACACCTGTAATCCCAGCAGTTTAGGAGGCTGAGGCAGGAGGATCTTGAGTTCAAAGCTAGCCTCACCAATAGCGAGGTGCCAAGCAACTCAGTGAAACTCAGTCTCTAAATAAAATACAAAATAGAACTGGGGATGTGGCTTGGTGGTCAAGTGCCCTGGAGTTAAATCCCTGGAACTAAAAAAAAAAAAAAAAAAAAAAAAAAAAAGGAATAGATATTGTTATCCTGATTTTACAGACAAGGAAACTGAATCTTGGATTACCCACCCAATGTGGAGTTTTAGAAAAACTTGTGAGTTTGTTGCCTTCCAACTCTGAGAAGCCCTTGAAAAGAAGGATTTAGCCTTGAAAAAGGAAAAGTTGCTGATAGAGCTTGTTTAAAAGCCAAGACGTTGTTATAGTTTTAAAGTCTAAATTGGACCTGGTGTCAGCTGATCGGATGACCTTCCCTTTTTTTTATCTCAGGTAATCCGGTAATCTCCCAGTGATGAACAAAGCATGTATACACTATTAGATACTGGGTGCAGTTGAAGTGCCCGGCAGGGAGCCATAATTGACAATCCAGAGCTGAATGGGGCAGCCTGGTCACAGCCCCAGTCACCTTCCCCATCTGCCCCTCCTCATGGAGCTGCTGCACTGACTTCCTGCTCAGCTCCTCTCTGACCAAGGACTGGTGCCCTGATCTGGACCTTCCAATTCTGGTCTAATTCTGTCCCTAAAGCAGGTGATTGTTCAGGTGAGTCATAAACACTTCACTAAATCTCACCTGAGAAGTCAAACGGAATTCCCGCTCTATTCTTCACTCCAGGATGTGTAAAATATCCCCAAATATGTGAATTCCCTTAAAGGAAGGACATTCAAAGAATTATTGTGAGTTTCAAACTCAGAATTTAAAAAGGCACTGGGAGATATAAATACTTGTAGAGAACCTAACTAAATAATCACAGTACAATACATTTAATTTTCATCAAAAAGTATTTTATGTTTATAAGCAGAGAGGCATGAAATTCCATCTTCCTAAAAATGTTTGATCATTTTTAGGAAGATGGTAATTTATGTAATTTAGTTATATTTTTAAATTGCCCACAGTTGGAACTGGGTGTTTATAATTTATCATTTTGAGTATTTATGAGTGTGTATTTGTCTCAAGTATTTTGATAATATAGCCTGCATGACCTCCCTTGCAGGAATTGGAGAGATCAGATGATTCAATTTATCTCATCTTTAAGGCTTATTTTCTCAAGATTTTATTATCCTCAGTACCAAAAAAAATTATTATGAAGGAGTTACTTTTTATAAATATTTCTCATGTCTTTTATTTTATTTTTGCTCCTCTTTCATTAGGAAAAAGGAAAACAGCAGAAGGTTCTCTTCTGAGACATACAATGGCTTGCAGGAAGGCAGTCCACAAGCAATTTGTTCAACAGCAGATATTGTGGTCTGTGTGGTAAAAGGGACAAGCATCTCTTTGCAGGGTAAGTTGTGGAGGATACGTAGATCTCATGCTGCATAGTCTAACGGGTACAAACCCTGTATTTACTTCAGAGTCTGAGGCTGTTTACAAATAAACACAGACCAAAATGACATTTTGCCAAAGATAGTACTGTGAAGGGAATTCTGGAGTCTTTTGGTTAATGGTCTATCTGTAATAATATACCACCCTTCTTCCAGGGGCAGAATTTCCACTGATGCAGTGCCAAGTTGGGTGGCCAGTACTGAATGCTATGATGAAAGCCCTTCACAATGATTTCCAAAGAATGAGAGCCAGAAACAAAGTCATACTTTAATAGATCAGCAGAGAAAGCACTTCCAGTGGTGCATCCCCATGGAAAAAGTCGGCTCTGACTCCATGGCCCCAAGGATAGCCCTGGGAACCATCAGAAAGGGGCTCTAGCAGATCTCAACTGACATACAAGCAAGCAGGACAAGGCAAGGAAAGAAACTGGGGCTCAACCCAAGTCAGACTTCAGCGATACAAGAGTGTTATGTATATATGTGCATGCATCACACACACACACACACACACAGAGTAATTGTTATTAGAAATGTACATTTCATATATTAATGATATGCAAATATTGTAACAGCAAATTGCCTCCTTTTGCCTTAGAGATGGGATTACAGGTGTGCGCCACCTTCTAAAGAGATGAAATCTCATTAGAAGCAACAAGAGCAGAGACCCTGGATTCTCAAATGTGACAGTGGTCTATGAACGATCAGGTGATAGCCACAATCAGTTTTCTGTTTTACCTATTTGTTATGCTTTAGGAAGTTTTGAACATAATACGTAGCCTACCTCTGCAGGGAGGATACCAGTACCTTAAAATCACCCCCTCTCCATGAACCTCCTTCCAACCCCTAATCTCACTGCCATCCCCCCAGCATTAGTAATTCTGGGTCATCTCTCACAACATAGGTCAGGCTCAGTCATCTGTGGTTTCATCAGCCTACCCCTTCACACAGGTGGTTTGGCAGCCAGCAGTGTCCTTCTCTGAGATGCCCTTATGGATGGATCTTTCCTTTCATTCACTGGATATAAACTGTCACCTAGAAATAAAAACCCTCCTTGGAAACACTGTCTACGGTATTTCCTGCCTCTTTTTATTCTCTGTGAATTTTTTTTTTATTTCCCTCATTGCCTTTTTCTAATCTGCAATTCTTTTTCAGTTGTTTATTGCCTCTTTTCCCTGTTTGAACACAAGCTTGTTTAGATTAGAGACAATATCTTCTTTATCCCCATCTTCCACTTTGCTCAGTGACTGATACGTACAGGAGATATTCTATAAATATTTTTTTAATATATGAAAACTTTGCTGAAGTCCCACTATCTCCATTTCAGCCCATAGTGATTGTTACCTTTTCTGGCTTGCTAAAGCACTTAGAGGTCTACATTCACATTGTGCAGCACTTCATTGTGTGGCCCTGATGCTCTGTTGAATCATGTCCTCTTACCTCATTGGTATGCTACTGAGATTAAGGATACGATTTTCTACTTAATGCTTTACCTAAACTCCCAGAATAGATTTGGATTCACCTGTGCTAAAAGTAAGGCAACAAAAATGTTAGCTTTGGGGAAAGCAGCTCTTTTTCCTACAGTGGTCCTTTCCCCATAAGCCCTCCAGAGAGCTGTAGACCTACTGCCCAGACACTGCACTTCAAACATAATGTGAAACCCCAGGCCTTATTTTCTGAATGACAGGAGCAAGCCAGCACCTTCAGAAACACAGATTTGCTTGCAGAAGTCTTGAACTTCATATCAACATCACTCTTTTCAGTCACATTATGAAAAATCTAAACAGCTTTAAATTAAGAGCTGATTGTGAATTATCACAGATTTCCTCCTGCTGCTTTCATATTATTTGTTTTAAAGGATCTGGTAAATACCAGATCTTTACTATTATGACTAATGTTCTGACAAAAAAAAAAAAAAAAAAAGGAGAGGGGAAAAAAAAAAAAAAAAACCCTTTCAAAATTATTCTCCAGGGAAATGCAGATGGCTCTGTCCAGCAGTACAATCCCTCCCTACCACCCCCACCCCCAAGCAGACTGTCATTTCTAAGCCTTGGAAAGAGCTCTTTTAAGATTGGGACTTACTTTGAAAATTGCTTCATCTAAGAAGCCCAAGCCTCTCATCTTGCTAACATTTGCTCTATGTTGTCAATCTTTGGTGGTCAGCAAAATGACCCCCAAATGCCAGAATCAAATGAATAATTCAGGCATTGAACTTTAGAATAGATGCTTGATTCTTCAAGATAGAAACTCCTACCACCTGTCAGATGCTTGGAATGGGATGAGGCAGAAAGTAGATGGTAGTGCACAAAATGGAAAAAAAATGCACTTAGCTGAGCATTGACTTCAGATTTCCAATTCAGTCAAAATGGGCACTCACAGTCCTGGATTCATTTTAATTAGAGGGAAAATGGTGAAAGGAGAAGAAAGAAACATTAGTTTTTTCATAAAAGCCTAATCATGCAAGATGTCTCAATATTTTCATTCTAGTAAGCCAATATTCTCAAGACATAAGCCATTTCTATTTGCAGAGTACTCTCTGGATAGCATTTGCCCACCCAGCTAAACAGACCACCAACACCACCATATGTCTCCAGAGATCAAATTAATCTCTCCCACTACCAGTAACTGCATTCAATATCTAAATTACTTTTGTTGTGGAGATTCACTCAAGAAATATAATTTGAACTTAACTTTAAAAACACTTGTAAATTTCATATCCATGTAAGAAAAAACTGTATACTGAGAGGATAATTAATTTAAAATAATGGAAAAAATTATACTGTTTTTGAGCAGTAGTATGAACTGAATTGTGTCCCCACAAAACTCATGTGTTAAAGCCTAAACCACAATGAAACTTTATTTAGAGATAAGACCTGTAAGGAAATAATAAAGGTTAAGTGAGATCATAAACATAATCTACTAGGAATGGTGTTGGTTTTAGTCAGCTTTTTCATCCCTGTGACCAAAAGTCCCAACAAGAACAACATAGAGAAGCAAAAGTTAATTTTGGTTCATGATTACAGTGGTTCAGTTCTCAGTGGACTGACTCCAAAGCTCTGGGCCTGACGTGAGGCAGAACATCATGGCAGAAGGGCATGACAGAGGAAAACAGCTCAGAACATGGAAACCAGGAAGCAGAGAGAGCTCTGATCACCAGAGACAAAATATAAACCCCAAAGATATACTCCCAGGGACCTAACTTCTCCAGCCACACCCTACCTGTCTCCAGTTACTTCCCAGTTTGTTCATATCAATGCATTAATTCACTGATCAGACTACACCTTTATAATCTAATCATTTCACCTCTGAACATTCTTGCATTGTTTCATGCATGAGCTTTGGGGGGACACCACATATCCAAACCATGGCAGTGTCCTGTAAGAAAAAGAAGAGATATTAAAAACTAGAAACTCTCTCTTTCTCTAGACACACGTACACACACACGCGAAGAAAAACCATGTGAGAACACAGCAAGAAAACAACCACTTGTAAACCAGTAAGAGAGGCCTCACCAGAAGCTGACTGCACCTTGATCTTGGACTTCCAATTGCAGAACTGAGAAAATTAACGAAGCTAGATGGTATGTAATATTCTATATGGTAGCCCAAGCTGACTAATCCAAGCACTTACTGTTGCATGGTAAGCCACAAGTGCTTTATGTACACAATCTCATTTAATCCTCATGATTAGAGGTCTACATTCACATCGGGCAGCACTTCATTGTGATAACCCTGTGATGTAGGCATTATTATTATCCCCATTTTATGTATGAATAAGCTGAGGCTTAGAAGGGATATGCAACATGCCCAAAGTCATGCACAGTGTCAGTCCGCTCAAAATCCAGGTGGATATTATAATAAATCAGTGAGAATAAGCCAAAAATATCTTTAACATATATCAAGGCTTAAAATTTTATTATGGCTAGTATGTGTCACTTATTCTTCCCATTCAGATTTCAGCAGTACCAAATTAAACATAATTTGAGTTAACCATACCAATCAAAATTAACCAATGTAATGAAATCAAAATGTTCACATTTAATCAATATACACCAGGTAACAGTTACATTATGATTTTTATCATACTATTTTGCCTTTAAAGGATGCTGTAATCTGTTCTTGAGTATAAAGTTGTAGGTGGATTTAAATCTTTTTATTAAGCAATGCTGTCAAGTGCTGCAGTTGAAGCTCCAAATCTTGGCTCATCTGGTGGGAAATGTGCTGGATTCTAAGAAGCATGTTCCTTCCTCAGTGCATGTAATTTAATGGGAGGAACAAAACGATCAAGAAAAAATATCTTGAAATGTCTATTTTTATTTAGTGTACCATTTATTTGCCAAGAGTACTAATGGTATATGTAGATTTTATAATATGGAGGATCCATGGAAAACAAGAATTTGGGGAAGGCAATCCATGGGCAAGACTCTTAAATGGTAGGGATTTGGTGAGCATTTAATTGCTGTTACCAATATATCTGACAAAAAAAAAAAAAAAAAACCTAGAGTGGGGAAAAAGTCTATTTTGGTTCACAGTTTCAGAGGTTGTCCCTGGTTGGCTAACTCCATTGTTCTGGGCCCAAAGTGAGGGGGTCACATCATCACAAGGAGAGGGTGTAGCAGAGGAAAGCTGCTCCGTTCATGACAGCCAGGAAGCAGAAAGAGTTTCACTCACTAGGGACAAAAATATAAGTCCCAAAGGCATGCCCCCAGTGATCTGTCTCCTCCACCCACGATCTGCCTACCACAGTTACCAGCCAGTTAATCCATTCAAGTGGATTAATTCACTGATTAGATTACTCATGATCTGATCATCTTGCCTCTGAGCATTCTTGCATTGTTTCACACATGAGCTTTGGAGGGACATCACATATCCAAACCATAACAGGTGGCAAATACAGACCTGGAGTCACACAAATATTGGTTCCATTTATAGTACTACCATATTACTGGGGCAGCCTAGACCTGATACTTAACAATCTGTATCTCAATTTTACCATGTATAAAAACGGGAATAATATGGTCTGGAGGCATAGCTCAGTTGGTAGAGTGCTTGCCTCGTATGCACAAGGTCCTGGGTTCAATCCCCAGCACCACGCACACACACACACACACACACACACACGGAATAATATATTGACCTACAAAAGTGATCAATAGAAATTAAATGAAATGATGTCTGTAAGAAAGTTTGGCATTTTGTCTCATGTGTCAGGAATCACTAAAAATAAAACCAATAGGATATGCACATATGAAGAAAGACGGAAAAAGAAATATTGCGAGGAACTGGCTCATGTGATTATGGAGGCTGAGCAGTCCCATGATTTGCTGTCTGCAAGCTGGAGCCCCCAGCTTGTGGTGGTACAATTGAGTGAGGATTCAAAGGACTGGAAACCAAGGGAGCCAATCATGTGAGTCCCAGTGCATGAGACCAAGCAGTGGGGCAAAAACTATAGGGGGTGAATTTTTCCTTTCTCCAACTTTTGTTCCATTCAGGCCCTCAATGCCTTGGATGATGTACACATACATTGGGGGTGGGGGCAGTCAATCTACTTTACTAGGCCACAGATTCAAATGCTAATCTCATCCAGAAACAGACACACCCAGAAATAATGTTTAATCTGAGCACTTCAGAGGCCCAGTCAAATTGATAAATAAGATCAACCATCACCACTGGCAAGTACTAGATGTTCAGTATATGCTAACCATTTTTACTGACAACTAAATCAGAGCTTTTTCTTCATATATAAATATATATACACACATATATATGTGTGTATATATATGTATATAGTAGGAGAGAGGGATAAAGCCTAGCCAGAAGTAGGAAAAAAAAATCACTTTTCTAAATGAAGAACTGTTATTTTCCAGCTCCCAAAAGACTTTATAAAATAAACAGCAAGTAGGTGATTATACTTTACATAAAAGACAGCTGTTTATAAAAGAGTTTAAATGATGCACGGCACCATCCAGTCCAACACCACAATATAGACGGAAATGCAAGCCAGACTGGAGTTGATGGCGACACCTTAGGAATAACAGAGTCACCAGAGTCAACTTAACTCTTAACTATGTAACCCAGTTACATAGACCCAGGCATCAAATTAGCACCAGCTTAAATTGAGAAGCTCAGACTTAAATAATTGAAATTGATTCAGTAGCAAGCACATGCAGACCATGGTACTCAGTGTGTGCTGCTGCTGTTCTGACATCAAATCATCACCTTGATGACCCCAATAGGAGACAACAAGAAGGACAGGTAAAAAGCTTGTAAAAGATTAAAGCAGAAAAGTCTATCTAGGTCCTATGGCAATGACAGTCATCTATTCCCAAAGCTGTGTGCTTCACCTTCCTTGGTACAGACTTGTGGGAAAATAGGCTATTTACTTAAGAATATAATTCCTAAGCCTTCCTCTGCATTTCAGCACTGCTGTATACCTGGTCTGGTCAATGGAATAGAAGCAGAAGTGATGGGTGCCCAGCTTGTAAAACCTCCTAAACTTTCTTCACTACACTATCCTTCTCTAGCTACCAGACAGACAATCGCAGTGACCTTGGAATCTACATGCTGCAAATTGCAAGGCAAAACCAACTGGGAACATCCCTTCTTCTCACTCCACTTACCTTAAATGACTCAGGACATTTTACAGGCAAGAAATAGACTGTTGTATGTGAGCTCTTATACTTTTTATTTTCTTATGGTTACAGCAGTCAGCATTATCCTAATGAATATGAATAGCATTATCCTAACTTGTACAAGTTAAAAATATTTGATACATGAATATTGCTAAAGAAAGCACAGGCACTTTAAATACTTTTTTGTTTTCTTTTTCTACCTTTTTCTATTCTGATATTGACTGGGCACATATAAAATATGGTTTTTAAATACTAAATGAATTAAAGCCTGACTTGATTGACCTAGCAAAAGTAATCTAATTTATCTTCAACTTCAATTCTTAAAAATCCACAATATCACAACATTTGCTTCTTTATTTAAATATAACCATGATTAAAAAGATGTTATCTGACATGCCATTCTGAGCTTCTTGGGGTAAAAAATATATTAGGTACAGGATAAATACAATCAGATTTCATTAAACACAAATTTAGTAGAGGAAGACTCGCCTAAAATAGGTTACCACTGATGGGGTCTCTAGCTTTCCGTGCTGATTTTGAAAACCAAAAGTACATTTTTTAATACGTTTAACCAATCTGATTTTCTATTAATATCTGTTAAGAGTGACCTCACATTATACTTAATCCAGATTCCATAAAGGAAGACAAGCATGTAATATCTACCTGTCTGAAGGTTTAAGTTAGCCCAAACTAGCAGATAAATTAGTTTTCTCCTAATGATCTGGACCTAAGGAATTCCCCAACAATAGAATTGTGGTTAAGCTTAGCATCATGTCATTCAAGATATGTCCTTTAGTGTCTGCTATAATTCATTCATTCACAAAATATTTACTGAACCTGGCTAGAAACAAACTGAAAAATGACAGAGATACAGTCCTTGTTCTCATAGATAGCCTAATAAAGAACAGAGCCATATAAGTATGTGACCAAAGTAACACACACACACACACACACACACAATACAGAGTACAGCTGTGTACAACATCTAAATGCACACCAAGCTTCATCATTATGTCATAGAGTAATATGAGATAAGAACTAAGAAGAAATGTTCTGTTTCATCTTATCTGCCACAAATACAATCTAAGGCTCTAAAAGTTTTATTGGTTTACCTCAGCTGCTCATTTTCTACTTAAATCAGACCAGCCAGCATAACACCAGCAGTCTTTTTTAATAATGTAGGAATTTTGGATGTTCAAATTAATCATTTATCATCTTGGAGCTGAAGACGTAGTTCAGTGGTAGAGCACATGCTTAGCATGAATGAGGTTCTGCATTCAATTCCCAGCACACACACAAAAAAGAGAATCCGCCATCTTGAATTGTCCAAAACTTATGTCATTCTCATAAATGGAGAATCTGTCTAAATGGCTTTGGCCTTTGACCTGACCACCCTACCACAGTGATAAAAGCCCAATGTCCCCTTTTGTTTTTCTTTTACATATTTCTGCTTGATCCAGAAAATGTTAAAGGCAATGAAATAAGTGGTAGCCATTTGGCCAAACTTCTAGAAAAATAATTATGTAGAAAATAAGGCCTTTTTTTTGGATGACACCTGTGCCCCAGGGACACATTATTATGAGAAGGAAAAGAATGTCATCCTACCACATGGGAGTAATTGTTAGCAGGCAAGTGATCATGTAATACACAGCAATTGTGGATTTTAAGGGCAAGATTCCAGACCATGATATAAGCTCAGTTGTCTGCCCAAGGTTAATAGGGTAATATCCTTGCTTACTCCAGTTTGGAGTTAAATTAACTTCATAAACTTTGAGTGTAGGTTCTGTCTTTTGTCTGTAGGTGTCAAGATTTCATGTTCTGAAGGGGAACTGAGGATTTAATGTTTCATGGAGTATTTGTTCCTCTTTGTGTCCGACTGAAAACCCATCCTCCTTACCAAGACACCACTATGGGGGCAGTGTTTGTGTGTGTGTGTAGAGGGGACAGAGATGTAAGATTCTTGGCTGACAGCCTATTTTACTTTGTTTAGAGAAATTTGTGTAGGAGATGAGCTGGCCTGGCTGCAGCTCTGCTTCACCCAGGACCACAGCAGCACAACGTTTAAATCCAAAAGTGCTCCACTCCCCTCTCCACAGAGGCTGTCAACAAACTGCCAGAATGGCTGCCTGTTCTGTAGGAGAGACTATTCAAATGAGTTTGGTCTTATAGTGTGGGGATGAGGGTATCCATTGTATATCCAAAAAGTGAATTGATAAACTGCATTTTCACTCTTCAATAATTGTTTTGGCAGCCTAAAGGAGAGGGTCAGACCACCAGTCCCCAGTTAGAAGCTACTGTCATCAGAGAGATGCATACCAGCTTCAACAACTGCAATGCCATATTCAACATCTGGTTACTTGGAAGCACAATGATCATTGTGTGGGAGTAGCAATTTTGAACTACTGCTTTTATGTGATATTTACCTAGTATTCCTTGTTCTGTGAAGATACCACCCGAGCAAAAGTAGAGCTCCAGGGTAAGTCCCTGGACAGAAATGGCTAAGTAAGCAAAGTTAAGTGCAGCCCTTTTAAAATTTACATTTAACAAAAACACTTGTAACCGGGCACAGTGATGCACACCTGTAATCCCAGCAGCTTGGGCGGATGAGGCAGGAAGATCTTGAGTTCAAAGCTAGCCTCATCAAAATTGAGGCGCTGAGCAACTTAGTGAGACCCCATCTTTAAATAAAATGCAAAATAGGGCTGGGGATGTGACTCAGTTGTCAAGTGCCTAAGTTCAATACCAGGTACCCCCCACCAAAAAAAATGAATAAATAAAACAAAGAAAAGAAAACACTTGTAGTTTGTTACATGTTAAGATCAAAATAATGTAAAACAAAAGTTAAGAGAGCCTGAGGAACCAAACATTAAGACCGGCATTGGTACCTGATTCACCATTCACAGAGCAATATTCCCAAATTTCAATATTATCAGAAACATGTTAAAGCTTTTACTTTTGCCAGATACTCATCTCTGAACAGCTCAGGAATTAGTCAGGTAGACAGCCATATATATAAATTATTTCATCATGATATGATGAAAGTTAGTAAAGCAACCCAGGAATGATTAAACTCATTTGAGGACCCTTCCATTTTGGCTGCACATCCTGTAGGTTCTGTCCAAACAACCTAAAACTCAGGATCAATAATTGCTCAATGTGTTGTAGAACTGGATCTTGACAATAGTTGTACAACTCTACAAACTTACTTTGAAACAGTCAATTGTTAGTTTACAATGAGATAACTTATGATGTATAAGATATGCCTCAGTACACAATAATAACCTTTATAATAAGCAACAAATATTGTTAAATAAATAGCCATTGTGATTTTTTTACAACTTGTTGAATTATCTTCATGTCTAGCCCAATCTTTCGTGAAGAAATACTCGATTAATGGAGTTTCTAAACCCCAATTTGTTATAAGAAATGATTTGTCAAACTCTAATTTGTTTTATGTACAATTAACCATTTTAGATCAAAATAGACATCTGTTGGCTCACATCATCTTCAGCAACACACAGCATACAATGAATTATAAAAAAGTATGTTTCAAATCTAGACAGTATGTAAGATGAATATTATTTGGTAAAGAATGGAAATAAGAAAAATTTTATAATTACATAAAGAATGTCATAAGCATCCCTTTAATTGTCTAATATCCCAATAAAATTATACACATATATATTCTCTCATAAGAAGATAGAACTTACAATATGGCTATTTCTGTATGAAAGCTGGATGACTTACATGGGGCAGAGGACAGGTCTTCACTCATTTAGCATAACTACTAAACTTTTCATTGAAAGGGAAATATTCTTTCTCTAATGTAACTTCTATTTTCACAGATTTGAAATAATGACCATAAAATTAAACAGTGGGATACCTTACAAAAGCCAGTTATCATTCATTCAAGCTCTGTGAGCCTTGACAATTTATCTAAAACTAATTCAGACCCAAAAGTAACTTCCCATAGAAAATTGCTGTTTTCTTGTGGCCTAGGAAGTCAATCAGCTGTTAAGTACTGTTTAATCTGCAATGTAAGGAAACCATCCACCTCTAGGGAATTCAGACAAAGTAAATGGTGAACACTTAGAACCCTCCATTTATATCTAATTACCTTTTTTTATTATAATAAAAGTTTGAAAAAATGTTTTCAGCAGTTTGAGATTATGAAATTATTTATTCCTACTATTTGCCATTGCTCATTTATATAAAATTAATGTTATGCACAATGGTCCCATAGTTATTCTAAGGGGGAACATAACTGCTAATTTCCAATTATTAGTTGATGCATGCAATAATCCTTAGAGCTAAGTAATATTATTATACACTCTCAATAGATTAAGAAACTGAGTCTTTTTTTTAATATTCTTTAGTTGTCAGTGGGCCTTTATTTCGCTTATTTATATGTGGTGCTGAGAATCAAACCCAGTGCCTCTCCCATGCTAGGCAAGTGCTCTACCACTGAGCCAAACCCCAGTCCCAAGAAACTGACTCTTAATGAGCTTCAATGCCTTGGTCAAGTTTAGTAGGCTAATAACAAAATTCAAACCCAAGACTGATTCTAGAATCAGTCAATTGTTAATAAAGTAAGAAAAGCTAAAAACCAAGGAGTCTGATATGAAATTCTGACCTAGGGATATCTTTCTCAGGAGAAAAATCCGATCAAGGCCAAATTTGTACTGACTCCCAAAAAACTGATTTGCTCTCCAACCTACATACAAATGTTATGATACAAATTGTTGGCTCATGGACAAAGTTGTCCCCAGGGACTGATGTGAAGAAGGACTCTACAGGGAGAAGAGGTGAATTGTCTATATAGCTCAAAGGGAAGCAGCTCATCCAAGAGAAACAGGCTCTGGCTAACGAAGATTTGGGATCCCTCAATTAGGGTGGAAAAGTATAAATTGACCACAGCTTCCAGCTGCTTCAGCTAGGTTACCTTAATAAGAACATTAGGCTATCAATTGCCTGACCATTGAATCCAAATGCAAATAGTGTCTCCAACTGTTTAGAAGGGAAGGGGCAAGCTGAGCAGTACATTTTGACGGGGAACTCCCTACATATTTTCTTGGAGCTCTTTCTTCCTGTTGGCAGCTCTTTCTTCCTCTTTCTTCCACCAAAGAAAAACATGCTTTCCCAAGAAATCTGAAATTATAAGGTGCTCTTTTAGATGTTGCCACATAATTTACACTTCTGGCAAAGACTGTGTCAGCAGTCACTTGGGTTATGTTCTCATTCAGTGCACCGGCACGCACATGACTTGATAGAGGCCTTATTCACTGGGATGACCATGGATGACTGTGCTTCTGTTGTCCCAGTTGGACCATTTGTTCAGTGGCTTGATCTGCCGAGTGACTGGTTAACCATGTTATCCACAGAGCATGTGAGGTGGAGATGAAGCACAGGTGAGTATAATGAAGGGCTCTTTAAGCTCTGGTAAGGTTACAACTGGGTAGCTCTCCTTGCCTTGGCCAGGTCCTCTAAAGTTTTCCGCTTCTCCATGTTGAAACTTGGCCAATCTTGTCAGCCCAGTGACAATGAAAAAAAAGAAAAAAGAAACTCTGTTAATAGGATTATACGATTTGGGGAGTAGAATGTTGTTACAGATGATTTATTTTGAAAGCTGATTTCGTTTTAGTGAAAACAAGCTCAACCCCTTACACCAGAGACTGTGGTGCCAAACACAATCATTTCTAGTTTGAAAGATGTGATTGCTTTTTAATGTGGAAATTTCACAAGGTTACAAAGAGGAAAAAAATTAAAGTCCTTTCATATAACAAAGTCACTTTGGGATACGGGTTGCAATGCCCTGACAGTGTCCAGATACCCTGACCACATCACAAGTCAGAAAGGTGGATCAGTTTGATTTACACCATTTCTCAATTGTGTTTTTCTCATGGCTTTTCAATAGTCTAGTAGTTGTTTTTTTTTTTTAACCAAAATAAATAGAGTAAGATATTCTATATACTGGAAGTATTCAAGGTCGGGCAAGGACAGGGGACATAAGGGAAACAAATGCAGGTAAAAAAACTCAGTTTGTAACCCTGTGCATGCATTGCGAGTGTGTGTATATGCATGTGTGTGTGTGTGTGTGTACTTGTAATGTATTTGAATTATCCTTTACCAAAACCATCTGATTTGCTTTCTGTAGTTTAACAAGAACTGATATTTAAGTCTGTTCCAACTTAAACTGATGCTTTTTTTCCCACCAAGTCCTATGCTATCTTCTTCTCCCACTGATGTACCTTTGAGAAATTTTAAAGGAAATAAAAATTTAAAAATCAATTTTAAAAACATGATCATTAGATATGACTGAAGTTGTGATTCTGCCACATTTTATCAGACCTTACAACCCTTTGCTAATATGTAATTCAGAGTGAAATTCTTACAAAATAGTGGAATATGGAAAAGGTGTTTCGAGTACTAAAAAAAATCACTAAATTGAGAAAGATCAAAACTTAAGCATTATTAAAAGAATCCAAGGGGGGCTGGGGTTGTAGCTCAGTGTTAGAGCAGTTGCCTAGCATGTATGAGGCCCTGGGTTCCATCCCCAGCACCACATAAAACTAAATAAACAAAATAAAGCATTGTGTCCATCTACAACTAAAAATAAAAATAATAAAAAAAAGAATTCAAGGATCTTTGTGTGAAATGCATTTCCCCACCCTTAAGTTAGGCTTTCTTTTTTCTTTGTTTGACATTTTTATTTATTTATTTATATGTGGTGCTGAGGATGAACCTAGGGCCTCGCCTCACACTTGCTAGGAGAGAGCTCTACCACTGAGCCACAACCCTAGCCCCTTAAGTTAGGCTTTCATCCTGAGTTGTGGAGAACAGTGCTGGGGGTGGGACAACATAATGACAATATGGCAGCATTTTTCAGAACCTTGGGTAGAAATGTCACATACACTTTCTGTCCTTCCAGTAATTGGTTGTTGGGTTTTTTTGCTTCTGTATTTTGAATCCATGTCACCCTGTTCTTTTGTGATTGGCAGGACTCCTTGCAGAAGCTTGGGTGACAAGATTATTGCATTAGTTAGACTCAAAAGGGCCGGGAAACGTGATGGTCTTTGTTGAGGTGCAATTTGGGGGAATGAGTTGGGAGTCAAAAAAGTAAGCAAGTGAGATTAGAATGCCCAGTTTTCAGTTTAAGCAAAGGCTAGTTAGCATTTTATACTTCCACCATTCATTTAATATTCAGGCTAACCCAGAAATTCCAGATCAGCTAATTTTGTGTGTTGAGTATGAATTGCCTTCCGTTTTCCTTTTTGGATTTTTCCTTTTCTATTCATTATCACTCTAGTTCTTATATTGAAATATTGGCATATTAATTTACTATAGCATTAATTCGTAAGAGCCTTGGGCACTACAAAATAAAAATGAGGATCATTATGTGCCAGTGTCACTGGTGCCTAGAAAAAGAGCTACATTTCATATCTTTATCTCATTCAATATTAGCAAATGCTTGAGGTAGAAATTTTTACCCTATTTGCAGTGAGGAGGGGGTAGTTTAAAGACAAGGATTTTTTTAATTTTTATTTTTTTGTAGTTGTAGATGGACAGAATGCCTTTATTTTATTTGTTTATTTTTGTGTGGTGATCGAACCCAGTGCCTCACATGTGCAAGGCAAGCACTCTGCCACTGAGCCCCAGCCCCAGCCCCAAGACAAGGATTTTTAAAAAGTGGATCTATCTACTTCAAAGCCTCTGCTCATTCCATTAAGACAGTCTACCTCCCAACTTCAGTTAATCTAGCAAAAACTTATTATTCTAGTCATTGTTCACTTTAGGACATCAGTCCTTAATTATGAGGCCTTGAGGGAAAAAATGGAGATATTGAGATGATGAGAAAGTGAAAATATTGCTTTCTTTTATTAATTAGACAGATAAGTATAAATTACTACTGACTGCATAGGTTTGTCCAGCAAATAAGGCTCTTACATAATAGCATCTTATATTTATATTATGTGCACAGTTTTTTTTTTGCCCTTTCCTTTGTGTTTTCACATTTTATCCTTCCAAAAACACAATAAGCAATACAGACACAAAAGTGTTCCCATTTTACAGAGTAAGAAACTATGAGGATAAACAATTTGTCCATGAGTATATGGATAAGCAAGAAACAGGAATATAAAACCAGCTTTACTTTCTGGGGCTGGGGTTGTGGCTCAATGGCAGAACACTTGCCTGGCATGTGAGAGGCACTGGGTTCAATCCTTGGCACCACATAAAAATTAAAAAATAAAATAAAGGCATGCTGTCCATCTATAACTACAAAAAAATTTAAAAATTAAACCAGCTTTACTTTCTAAACTCCTAAGCTAGTTCTTATTCCTTCATGGTGGAATATGAGATTCATTTTCTGCGTAGCTCTAGATCCTAAGGGAACGGAGTCATCCTGAGTATCCCTCTACTAGGCTGCTTGTCACACATTATTTAAGTGATTGGGTCATTTATCTTCATATTCATCAAGTGCATGCTCCTTGAAATGAGGGACTCATTTTTTCTCTTTCTCATAGGAAAATAAAAAGATATCTTGTTTAAGTTTCTAAATTGAACAGAGTACCAACACTTAAGTCCCACTATTCCGAAGTGACAATTGTCAATACTTATTGATATGTTTATTTCTTTCATCTTTGTGTTCTGAGCACCTACCATAATGTCTGGCATATTGTGGGTACCTGATGAATATTGGTTTAATTTAACTATGGGAATTAATTAGGAAATGTGTTACCTAGTATAGAAATAGGGGTTGGGGTTTCTGTACTGCTAAAGCCGTCACATCTGCAGTAGTTCTAAAACATTCATCCATATTTTACTGTTTTTTGGTGATTCTAAGAAAGCTTTGGAAAGTGCGTTTTTTTTTTAAAGGTGAACTATAACTGCCCCTGAGACAATATTCCCACAATGAATGAGTCTTACCAGGTATTGATTGATGGTTTCTTCAGTCTAAGAAAAAAAAATGGCTCCTTCTTGAATTTCAGTGGTTGCTAAGACTGCACAGTCTACAGAGGAATAGAAAACTACATGAAACCAAACTCCAAGCTCAGAGGGCAAGCATGCACACTGTACCAGAAATCATGCTAGTCCAATCCAAATGTACTAAATCCTTCTGTAATATGTGGTCAAGGAGTTAAGTTCTAAAGGAAAATGCAAACAGCAGAAAGTGGAAACCACATATGTCTGTCTCTTTCAGTCTCTGTAAAGGAAGGTGGCAGCAAAGCATCTTATCGTGTCCTCATACTTCACCCAGCAAGGATCACCCCACCGAGTGCTTCGAAGGAGTTATACAATAAGGGCCAAAGTTTGGGTTTGGAAAAGGGGGAAGCACACTGACTCTGTGGCTTGTTATGAGATCCTGGGAGGAGCTTTGAGTGCTACAAAGAGTCTTTCCGCTTCTAACCTTTCCAGCCTCCTCCCACTCCCTCATGGGTCTCGTTCTTTTTTCATGGATGCTTGGCAGGCTGGTTGAAAAAGGCTAATAGGAGAAAAAGACCCTTCAACTCAGGTCTCCTTTGGTATGACCTGTGACTATGGTGCCAATGGTAGATAGTAAGACCTAAAAGCAGCCTTCTTTCATTGAATCTGTCTTACTGAGAGGAAAAACTGCTCTGTGTGATGGCTTTATGGCAAAGGCTGGCAAAAGCTTTGCCCTGCATACTGAAAGAGAGACATTTCTGACCGCAGCTCATGAACCACACTTATTTACTCTGGCACATGCCCACTATTTGTTCATAGGCTTTCTGTCTCTACTAAATGCGTTCCAATTTTGGAGGCTAAATCATTGCCAGTAGTTTCCAGGACATTCCGCTAGGCTAAGCAAAATTGCCCTAAGCGGTAGTCAGAAACCACTGGAGTAGTATTGTAAATACAGACCATTTGCAGAAAATGAAAGATACCAAACATCTTATCTTTTTTGTACTGTAGAACCATGGGTCCTATCTTACAGAAAGCCAGGCAAGGCACTGACAAGAAACAAGAGGGAGGTACAAGGGCTTTCATCCTCACTAGAGCTTAGAAATTGTGCTTGAAACCATTTTGACAGTTGGTCACAGCCTGAAACATCTATAAGTTCGAGGGAGGACTGTGCTCAGGAGGCAAGCTAGGGATTCCGCGCAGCTTAACTAGCAGTAGCCTTTTGCCTGCTATGGATTTCAACATGTACCTAAGATCTGAAAACAATAGATCAATGATGAGAAGAGAACGGTGGCCCTCATGGACTTCTCACTAACCAGCACTGCATTCAATAATAGTCATGTCATCCCAACCTGTCTCATCATCTTGGGCCTAAGGATGGCTTGGTGGGTTATGTGGAGCCATGCTGATTTAAGATCTGGAATAATTGGCTGAGTGGGGTGGCACATGCCTATAATCCTAGCTACTTGAGAGGCCGAGGCAGGAGGATCGCAAATTTGAGGCCACACTCAGTAACAGAGTGAGACCCTGTCTCAAAAAAAAAAAAAAAAACTGGGCTGATTGGGAAATTCTCCATTTGTAATTATACATCCAGACACTATTAAGCTGCCATACTCAGGCAGAGACTAAGGAAAGAATAGATGCATACATAGTTCTTTTTGCATGTTTCCTGTTAGATTTTTTTTGTAACCAGAGCAGAGGTTTTAATTAGACATGTACATGAAAATTGAATAAGTGTGTGCATTATAAAGTCAGCTCATCAATATGACCATGTTTGTGTTTAGAGAGAGGACATTCACTCCCAAAGCAAATAATCTGTCAAAAGCAATGATTTCTTTTGAGGTGGCTGAGTAGATTCTTGCAAGTACTCCTATGTTTTACAATACCTCTTGAGACTTACTGAAACAAGTTTCTTTCATCCTAAGGGTGAAGCAAAATTAAGTTGAAATAAGCCACAATTAAAACTCCATGTGTTGAGGGAGAAGGCCGGGCTTACATATCTCTATTCATGTGTATTCTGTTAACATTTCAGACATTTTAACTTTGGGTAGTGGACAGCATGAAGGGGGACTAGGTAGGAACAAGGCCACCACATCAAACTGATAGTGGGGTAGAGGAAACATTTGACACCTCCCGCCTTCTCTGGCCCCTGTCTGTTTTTAATTTTGCTAAATCATTCCCGTCTGGAGATTGTATATTTTAAGTTGCCTCTCCAAGCTACACAGAGGTACAGTGTCAGGGAGCCTGATCCCAGAGCCAGGCAAATAGATGCAAAAGCTGTAAAGGCCCCAAGCCACAAGAAAGACAGAAAAGGGGCAGGGTGGGGTGGAAGCCATAATGGCATTAGCTTTTATGACATCTAGGGAGATAGCACTGAGGCACAGAATTTCTTACATGGTAAATTTAAGACTTTATACATGTTTGTGTTTTAGGAATTTAATATCCCTTGAAAGTTCTAGAGGTGACTTCCTGGGAGATATGATATTCCATGAAATTTTACTGTAAAAGACATTCCCCAACAAGAGACATCAAAGTGGGTACATTTGTCCATTATAAAAATGAAAGAAATAGTAAAGTAAAGCCAAAAAAAAAAAGTGACACTCAAATGTGTGTTGCACACATACACAGGCATAGACACATCACAGTGCCACATAGCACATAAATAGTGAGCTTAAGAGAAAAAAACAATGACCTGCCTGTGTATCCTAACACAGTCCCTAAGCAAGTCAGATCTGTTTGAGGGGAATTTCAAATGTGCACATTCTAAGCATTGACTTTAACACATATGTGTTTCCAAAATAGATAAACATCTATGAGTTGGGCATGATGATAGTTTCTACCTAAAGAGTCATCAAGAGGCTCAAACAGAACAAAGCAAGTAGAGTTCTAAACATGGGACTTGAAACAGAATCAGCCCTCAAAAATTGTTCTATGCTGTTATCATCCCAAGACTTATGTGATATGGGCATTGTTTTAATGTGGTGCAAGAATGAAGACTGAGAGCTTCCTTTCTCGAGGGACTAGTCTTGACCCTATTTATAATTGCTTCAGTCTTTTATTTCTTTCTCATATGTGTTTTTCCTACTCAGGTTTAGTGGGAGCTCTATGAATTTAGCATCAGTGCAATATTGTGTTCCACCATAATAATCTCTTGGCAGCGTTGTTTCTGTGGCTTTCATGAAAGGAAACAGCAAGGATGGTGTCGGCTCACATGGCAACATTATCACCACTTACAGGAATGATTATTTTTAAAACTACTTATTTACTCTTTTACTAATAAACTAGATGCTGTTTATTACTGTTCTGAGACCATATCGTTTTCCCAGAGAAATCTCCCATTGGTGGCTTGCATCTAGCCTCAATAGAATTCTTTCTTACAACTGAACAATTATGACTCTAGGTTGTTTTAGTTAAAAATCCTTCTGTATGTATTATTATTTAATAGTTAGAGGAGGAGTGGAGAAGTTAATTCAAATGGGTGAACAACTAATAAATGAAGACCAGAGATTCACAGGGTGTGTGAATGTGTGTGCGTGTATACACCCTGATGTCCCGTGTGCATTTATGTGTGTGAAAGAGATGAATTTTCATGCAGAAACTCAAAAGAATGGGATCCTAATTAGAATAAGTTATACTCCATGTATGTATAATATGTCAAAATACACTGTGCTAAAAAAAATAAAAGTATGGCAATATGTAAATCAATGGATGTGTAACTGATGTGATTCTGCAATCTGTGTATGGGGTGAAGGTGGGAGTTCATAACCCACTTGAATCAAAGTGTGGAATATGATATGTCAAGAAATTTGTAATGTTTTGAACAACCCACAATAAAAAATTTAAAAAAAAAATACACTGTGCTGTCAAGTTCATCTAAAAAAACAATTTTTAAAAAAAATCAAAAAGAACGAGCAATGGTGCTCTTGATTCCCACTGGAAACCACTATAAGTCACATAAAAAATTTTTCTGAGGTTAAAGTTAAATTAGAGCCCTTCCTAGTCAACTTGGTGAATATGTTCTGGCTAGGCTCTGAAGATGCTCAGAAAATCTTGGATTAACAGAGCAAAATGAAATATAAACAGTATCAAATCAGAATTGCAGTGGGCTTTTTTTAAAAAAAAAAAAAAGAAAGTTCTTTGGTTTAATTCATTATGTATTCAGGAACAAAGCATTGCTGCTGTTTTCAAAGAGACAGTGGAGAATGGCGTGAAGATTTGGTCTGTGGCATATAAGCACTTAAAAGAAAACCGCGCGGATGGTAAGATGACATTCTAAGCAGGAACCAGCTGCAGACACTTGTGCATCAGTTGTCTCTGATCTTTTAAGAAACAGCCAGTAAGCAAACCATGGGGTGAGGCTGGGAGTGCCTCAGTGAGGATGCATGTGCACATGGGAGGGGTGCCGGTACCCTTTCTTGATGCCAACCCATGGGGAGAAGAAAGGGATGTAGGGTCCTTGGTCTTCCTGTTGACAGAGCAGTCAGGCATATTCTCCTGCTATCTATTTCTTGCCAGCACTTCCACCCTCAACTGCAAAGAGACCTGACTATGCAAAACAAATACTGGGTCTCTCCCTGGCTGCAGGGCTGGGCCTTTCTTACTCAGAACAGGTGGTTGTGTATGTGCATACCTCTAAAGGTACTAAAAAAACATGTCCTTGTCCCCAAAATATTGCTTCCACCAATTTGAAACAGGGCTCCTGAATTTCAGCACTGAAATTCGTTGAGTTAAAGTTCTGCTGCTTTGCAGTCACCCATGAAATGTAAGCCTCATACCTACCACCCCCTTATTAGGAAGGATAGTGTATTAAACTTCTTTTCCCTTTCTACTCTTATTCTAAACAGAATACCAGATCACTTCCTGACCCCTTGGAATGCAGAAGTAAACATCCAATGGTAATAGAGCATGAGTCAGGTCGATATAATAGGAAATTTGGTCAACATGAGCAGACAAGATCCAGAGCATATCAACTCGGATAAGGGCCACAGTGAAGGGAATTTGGGTGACCAGATTATGAAATTATACTTTGGGGCAGGGGGAAGTAGGAAAGAGGAAGAGTCCTTCCAAAATAGGTAAATGTTAGCCAAAGAACCATCCCCAACCTTTCTTGAGGTAAGCTCTCCTAGTGAGTAGATCATCCAGCAAAAATACATTGTAAAAAAAAAAAAAAAAGTCACCCCTCTCCCACAAATACATACTCCACCCCAATATGTCCCATTTGTGAGGCTTGTAGCTGCTATATTGCATCCTTGAAGCTTTACTGTGAAAAACTTATGACACAAAAATATTCAAAGAACCTAAAATTCTTTAACCAAATGATCATTTTCCGTATGTCTCAATTCTAACACCCAAGCCCTGGCTTTAGTACATTAATACAACCTTGTCATATTGTGGGCTGGAAGACAGTGAGTGAATCTTTTGAGAACTGCAGAGACATGCACAAGCTACTCACAGTAACTCTGCAAAAAAAAGCTACAATACATTTGAGGTAGTTCCCATTTCATGGTTAAAAACAGGTAATCATTTTTAAATCAATAAAAAAACAGATTTTTTTTTTCTCTTAGTCTCCTTTGTGTAAGTCTTTACTCTTTAAGAGAACTGTAGGCATTTTTAATATATAATATGACCTACTAAGAGGATCCCAGTGGAATTGGTTTCCCAGAAGACAAGAGACCTAATGTATCAGCTCACCCTCCCCAATCACCTGATGCCAAATCATGGAACTTCCCTATCCATTCAGGCACTGAAGAGCTCTTGGGGCAATTGCTGAGGCCATGTTCATAAATAGGCCCTAGAACTCTTAGAAAAGAAGCTGCCTTGATAAAAACAGGAGGATTCTCCTTAGAATTTGTTATGGGTTTTCTAGGAAGGGCTGGTGAAGTAGGGTGAAGAAGATAGAGTTGTCGCCTGAAATAGGAAAGGGGATAGATAATCATTACAAGTTTCCTTTGGCTATCCAACCCAGTTCCTGAGATTAAGAAGGAATTTAACAGCCTGGTCTTCCTGGTTCTTTCTTAATTTTGACAAAAGCATAGAATTTGTTTAAATCAATACCAGAAGAATACCATTGATATTTCAGGGTCCATCCGTATTCTATGATGAAGCTGACTCTGCAAGTAACCATATATTTAATGTACTTTCATTTTAAGTAGAGAACAGGAGAAAAACATTTTAGATTCTTTGTCTCATTTGATTTAATTTTTCAAGCAAGCTATATTCAGGAATGATAAAGTCATTCCACATCTATTATCCCAAAATGCTCACCATGTTTTACTAAGTATATTATTTATTCTCATAGCAACTGTTTCAGGAAGGCAAAAGACAGCAGCATTTTTCATAGTTTACAGATGGGTTACAAAACAGCAGAACAATTAGATAAAAGACAATTCAGTTTTGTGTTTCCTCACTAGTTGTTTTGTCTCCATGATCTGGCATTACAAAAGACTTGTTTTTCATTTTTGTTTGTTTGTTTGTTTTGTTTTGTTTTGTTTTAACATTGATTTTCCTACTTTCAGACTACAGGGACACAGTCATAGGTGAAAAAAGTTGTGATTGATTTTCCAAAATTAAATAATGAATCAATGGCAGTGCTGCTCCTGCCATCAGCCAAGAATATAGTTGTAGAAACATGCAATCCCAGAAATGTCATTCCACTCAGCCACTCAAGAAAATCTTTCCTTGTGAGTCAAAGAGATTAACTAGTTTTAACAGAGATTACCCTTGAGGAGGCCACCCAGATTCACCTTTCAATTACTTGTTCCCAAGTAGTAACTCTAGAGACATTAGGCATCTCAGTCCAGAAATGCATGTGTCTCACTGAAATTATGTATACCATAGTGGGTTTTCCATTCTCTGGGCTAAACTTAGCAATCTATTTCAGGCTTTTTCTACCAGATAATGTTTCCAAAGAGAAATGTCTCTTTAATATTCTTGTGGATTAGGTCGTCAGACAAAATTTTCCCTATACAAGGCTGGTACCTCTGAACAATTTTGATGCTGACCCAGCAAAAGCAATCTCTACATTTGGTCTCTGGAATCTGAGGAGGAAAACTAAAACAAGTGGTCACTACAGAAGGGGGTTTCAATAATTACTTTAATGGGAGAGAGAGATTTTATGTGAAGGCCTTTGTGACAACTCAGGAAGAAACAATCAAAAGGAAAACTGTTTTCACAGCTTGTGACAAAGTAATACCAATAAATAGGAATGGCGCCTCGATTGTTTATCCCAGAGACTCTCATACTTCAGTTGATCGTATAATTTATCACCCAAACCAGGATTCTTCAGAGAAAGGAACTACAGTTTGCAATTATGCTGGAACAACAGGTGTGAACCAGGACAGTTTAGATAAACAGGGCATAGGGTCAGTCTACTAATACTGAAATGAGACTGTTGGAGAATAGTTTCTAATCAATGTTTAATATGTAGAGGGGTTTTATAAGGAGTTTAATTTATGCTCACTTTAACTATAGAAGTTAGTGATGTCTTAGTTATGTCCTCTTTGTACTGATTATTAAATCAGTAAGCCTTATCATTTCAAATGACAGGTTATCTCATATATGTCAGACATGTTTGAAGGAATGTCTCTCTCTCTCTCTCTCTTTAACATTGGAGACCAGTTAGTTGACCATAATAATAATGTACTTGTCTCCTGAACATGAATGGCCAGTCCATGGAAGGTAAGTTTACCGGGAAGACAGGAGTTTTCCATCTTTCAATAAGGCAAAGGGGAGAGAAGGGAGAGGAGGGTTCATAGGGTAGGAAAGACGGTGGAATGAGATGTACATCATTACCCTAAGTACATGCACAAAGACAGGAACGGTGTGACTCTACTTTGTGTACAATCAGAGATATGAAAAATTGTGCTCTATATGTGCAATATTGATTGTAATGTATTCTGCTGTAATATATATATCAAATTAAAATTTTTTAAAAAGTGATGTTCATCCCAAATCAGCTTGGGGGATATGAAATCATTGTTAGCATGGAGGTTGGCATATAGTAGATACACATGAAATATTTTTTTAATAAATTAATGACAGAGATTCAGAAGAATAAATAATTTTTAAAAATAATTTTTAAAACAAAAAATAAAGAAGACCAGGAGTGTAAAACAAAGGGGACATGGAGAGGGAGGAGGGGAAGGAAAATGGAAGTACTGGGGATTGAAATGGAGCAAATTATAGTCCATAAATATATGAATAGGTCAAAATGAACCCCACTACTATGTATAACTATAATGCACTAATAAAAACATTTTAAAATACAAACACACACAGATTTTGATAAAAATCACAGATTTGTCTTTATTCCTCTCCTTTTAAACAGTTGCAAATGACAGATAAGATACACAGGAAAGTCAACAAATTGTCTTTAGAAATCACAACATAAGTTACTATACAGAACTAGTAGAAGAGTATCTGTATATAACTATAAGCTTAAAAGATGAAAATCTTTCTTTTCTTTTTGAATTACTTGTTAGTATGAAAAATTGGATTAAAGATATTTTCTCTCATTTAATCAAAGTATTCTAACTGGCTCTTTAGAAGCCATCATCTTGGAAAAGGAATTTGATGTTGGTGGTGAAGAAAGTTTGTCAACTGCTTGGCTATGAAATAAGAGAGAGAAGAGTCTTAAAATTCTTTATGGGAGAAAGAGGAAACTGGAGAAAGAAGAAACTGGAGTAAAGGAAAGAACTTAAAAGATAGTTAAAGGAGATATTACTTTTGGAGAAAGCTGGGTAAAGAATAATGGAAACTCTCTGATTTTTAAGGAAAGTTAAAACAATTTTTTTTTTAATTTTTAAGGCAGGATAAAATTAAGATGGAGAAATAAACCAATTTCATGTTACTTGAATACGCTGAAGAAGCAATAGCAAAACTCTCAACAATCTGTTCAACAGAGAACATTTTTAAAACTCCGTAATAATCATTCTTTAAAATGTTGAAGATACAGCAGTGAATAAGACAAAGTTTCTATTTTCATAGATTTTATATTCTAGTGCAGATATATAATAAGCAATTATTAATCAAAAACAAGTACAACACATCAAATACTGGCAAAAATAAAGCATGGTAAAGGTGCAGAGTAACACAGGCAAGTGCTGTTCCAGGTAGGACATTCATGAAAGGTAACATCTGGGCAGAATGAGAGAGGGAAGTGGGTCATGTGCATACCTAAGAACCTTCCAGACAGATGCTATAGCAACTGCAAAGGCTCTGAGGTGGGAGCACACCTGGCACATTCAAAAAACAGTGATGAGGTCAATGTGGCATGAGAACAGTGGGCACAAGTTTAGAAAGGTAGGGTGAATACCAGAGGTACTTGAGGCCTTAAGGTCTGTGGTAAGGTCTTTGAATTTTACTGAGTGTGGAGGGTTTTATACAAAACAATGACATAATCTGAATTATAATTTAAAAATTTTTAAAAAAAAATTTTTGGCTACTATTAGTGAACATAATTTAAGGGAAAAGAGGAAGCAAGGAAGCTGGTAAGAGTGTATTGTACTAATCCAGGCCAGTAATGCTAGAGACTCAGACTAAGGCTTCATTGTTGGACGTGATGGAAGTAATCAGAGTCAGGACACATTTTGAAAGTAGAGTTTCAATGTAGTTGTCATTTACCAACATGAAAAGGATGAAGGAGAAGGTGGGTCTGTTTTGAACTTGTTAAATTTAAGATGCCAGTTTAAAAGTTAAATAGTGGTTTCAAGAAGACATAGTCTGTAGTTTAGATATAGGATGGAATTTGGACAGACCTCAGCATGGAGATTGCTCTTCAAAGCTAAAGACTGGATGAGACCATCAAAGAAATGAATTAAAATAAAGAAGGCAGTTGGCCCAGGATCCCTGAGCAGTCCAACATTTCAAAGTGAAGAGGATAAAGAAGAAACTGAGAAGGAACAATCTGTCAGGTAGCAGGAAATCTGAGGGGATGAAGGGGTGTTCAGAAGCCCAGGAGAAAAATGAATTTCAAGAAGGAGAAAGTGATCAACTATGACCAAGGAGTTGAGAAGTAGAGAAAATGAAGACCAAAAATTGACCATTGGAATTGGCAAGTAAATTCCAAAGGTGACCTTGACAAGAGAATTTAGAGAGAGTGGTCAGGGATGAAAACCCAGAGGGTGGGTTTAAGAATGAATGGGAGAGGGGCTGGGATGTGGCTCAAGCGGTAGCGCGCTCGCCTGGCATGCGTTCCGCCAGGGTTTGATCCCCAGCACCACATACAAAAACAAGGATGTTGTGTCCGCCGAAAACTAAAAAATAAATATATAAAAAAAAAGAATGAATGGGAGAAGAGGAGTTATCTTTCCAAAAGCAATGGCAATTTTTTCAAGAAGAATTGCTGTAAAGGAGTTGGGGAAACGGGAGCAGAATTTGCAGGGCGTGTGGAATTGAGGGAGGTTTCTTGACTTTCGTTATTGTTTGAGATTGGGAATATAGCATATATGTGTGCTGATAGGAATAATCAAGAAAATCAAGACATTTTCATAAAATAAATAGGGAGCTTAACTTCCTAACTGAAGGGAGTTGAAGACTCTAAAGTAGAAATGAGGATTTTAGTTTCCTCATTCTGTATTAATTAGAAAGAAAATTGGTTGAGAGAGGAACTATCAGTACTATTACTAGGATTTCCTGGTCAATCACTTCAGCTGGGCCCTATTGATAATGGTGAGTAAAAGAGAGATAAGATAAAGGAATAGAAAATTCAGGAAGCTTCAGAGAAGTGGTCTAGGAGGAGATATGAAGTGAATCCATGAGATACATAAACATCAAAATAGGTTGACCAGAAGAGTCAATCTGGAAAGTTTGGTTAAAGTCCAATTTGGTTTAGGTTTTATGAATTATTTATCATGAACTTGTGTGTACTTTTTGTGGAAAAAAAAATCAGATAACATAGAAGTATATAGGATAAAAAAATGAAAGTATCCACACATACAAATAGACACACACACACACACACACACGCACACACCACTTTCTTTCTCCCTGAGGGAACCACTCTCAACAATATGGTGCATATCCTTACAGGTGTGTGTGTATGCATGTGTATGTGTGTATGCATGTGTGTGTATAAACATATATGTATATATGTACGATAACATTACAAAATTTGGATCATGTACTATTTACGCAATTCAGCAACTTGCTCTTTATACATAACAATATGTCTTTTGTATTTTCTACCTCAGTAAAAATAGCTCTCCTTTGCAAGAAATATGAATAGGTAATACACTAACATGATACACCATATAAAAGAAACAACAAGATGTATACGGAGTCTTCTTCCAATTTCCCTGCCAGTTTTCCCCCAGAGACAACCACTATTACGAGTTCCTTAAAAGTCTTTCCACAGTTTGGCAATGTATATAAACATATTAGACATAGGTATATATATACGAATGTATGTACTCAAATGGAGCATATACCTGCTTTTTAAATCTTAACTATATACCCTGGAGATTATTCCATACAGAGAGTTGCTTCATTCTTTTAAATGGCAACATAGTATTCTATTGTATTTTTATTTAATCAAATCCCACACCTGAATATTTCTTTTTTTAATATTTTATTTTTTAATTGTGGTTGGACGCAATACCTTTTACTTCTTTATTTTTATATGGTGCTGAGGATCAAACCCAGGGGCCTGCATGAGGTAGGTGAGCACTCTACTGCTGAGCCACAACTCCACCCCACACTTGGATATTTCTAACTTTTTACAATTAGCTGAATTATAACCATGCTGACTGTAATTCAGAATTTACTCATCAAAAGCAAAGAGAGTAAATCAAATAGAAAGAAGACCCTCCAAAAGGGATTTGAGATTGCAAAGAATTCTGCATTAAGACTAAGTCTAGGGCCTGTGGTTATGGCTCAGTGGTAGAGTGCTTGCCTTGCATATGTGAGCCACTGGGTTCAAGTCTCAGCACTACATATAAATAAATGAATAAAATAAAGGTCCATCAACAAATTTTTAAAAAGTCTAAGTCTAGGGCCTTGACTATGAGATATTAAAATTAATCTTTGAAAGGTAATTTGAAATTATAAGTGCTAATATTCTTATTTTCAAAAAGAAATGAATTGTTTTTATTAATTACTTTCAAAGATACAAAGAGGAAATCCTTTCTGTTTGGCATACCCAAACCCTCTTACTGACCTGGATGGAGCATTTTTTCTGAGACCAAACAATGAATGTCCAGACAATCATTTTTGTTCATAGAAATGACTGGTTAAGAAACCATGCTTCTCCATATGGCATTTCTCAATAGTTACTTTACAGAGAAGCTGGTTTCACAGATGTTACAAATTAATATCATAGAAGTGCATTTTCCAGGCATATTCTGGGGAAAAAAGTGATACTTTCCTTCTATATAAAATATATTATTAACTGAATTGGCTACAAAGACAATGTCTTGTGGTGGCTAGAGTCTTAAGGGGTAGAGGATTGTCAGTTCTATGACTGGTGGGTAGGGGAGTAAAGTTGTACCATTCAATTTTCTTTGATTCCATTCCCCATTTGGAAATCACGAGGAATACCTTGATTCATACCTCCCTCAGCATGCTGGAAGAAACAGAAATGTGAACCTGCACATGGCAGAAAGATTTCAACAAGATGCTTTTCATGTTATCATGTTAATATGACTGGCCAACTGATGGCTCCAAGGACCAGGTGGGTATAGAAGCAGAGAGAAGGGCAAATCAGAGTCAAATGAGATTTTTCTAACTGTTTGCCTGGTATCCTCCTTCTATTCCAGTTGAGAACTATTAGGACTGAAGAGAACTTCAGTGGCTGATACTACAAGTTATGGGATTCTAAGCAGTGAGAAATACATAAAGTGGTGACTGAGGTCAAGGGCTTCACATTGAGAGACTTGGGTTTGAACATTGGCTCCACTTCTCATTGACTATTGGTCTTATTGACTATATGGTCTTGAACAACTTTAGTCTTGAAAGCATCATCTCCTTACCTATGGAGCACCTACCTTTAAGGTTGGTGTTTGGCTATCAGACAGTTACTACTCAAGAAATAGTGCTGCTATTGGTTCTCTTCTAACTCTTGTACCTGTCTGTAGCTTGGATTTAAGGCAATATTTGTTACCATATAAATTTATCAATGACTTCTCTCATAAGGTTTAATAGCTATATAATTCCTACAAATATTTGTGTATAGGAGGATTTTAAAGCTGAACATGGCTTTAAATCCATAAAGTTATACTCAATAACCACTCATTTTATGAAGGGGGAAAGTGAGGCTCAGGATTGCAAGAGGTTTGCCCAAGGTTACCTGTCTGGCAGGTATGAAGGTCGGGATTACAGTCATATCTTTTTCTAATCCAACATTCATTTCTTGTCTCTCCAAAACTACACATTTAATAAAAAATAAAATATGCTTTAAAAGGTAATGGTGAGACTGTAATTTCTTTTCTATTATAGGGGTCAGTGACATTACCATGTAGGATAAGAAAAATTCTGTGAGATGTTAATAAAATTAATAGTACAAAAAGGTGCAGAAAAATATTCCCTTGTTGCCCAGGTGATATCAAAAGACCCAGAAAGAAGTGAGCAACAGCCTAGGCTCCAGGACCCTTCAGAGGCCCATGCTGTGAGAGGAAAGATGGGAAATAAGGAGATGAGCTGCACATTCTTACCAAGACCCATCACCTTCCCAGGCTAGTCCTGTATTTCAAGCTTCCATGCCCCCATTGAAAAGTCAAAAGATGTCCAAAAGCTCCATGTTTTTTTCCCATGGCTGCTCCTTCTTCACATTCTCTACTCCTGCCCACCTAACTAATGTGGACATTAGTGTATCTACAATTCTCCCTGTCCAGGGAAAACAGGAAATTAAGTGGAGGCAGTGGCTAAAACCAAAACATCCTTAAACCCAAGTCAACAAATAATGGCTAGATCTGGACCTCTGAAAGCAGAAGCAAAGGGATCCCCTGGGCTTCCTCTCCAGGGCAGGATGCTGACACTGGCTAGATCTCTGTCCTTTGTGTCTGACTCACCAGATCAAGTGGAGCAGAGGGGAAGGTCACAGAACTGGAGCACACCCAGTCCAGCTCTGGACACCAGCCTGTCTGCCCACGAATGACCACTGTTGAATCCCAATCAAGTAGACAGCCCCCAAAACTCGACCTGGAGTTTCACTCTGTACGTGGCCAGGCAACCACAGTGGTCTCCACTCCAGCCCTGGCCACCATCAGGAAGGCATCTATTACCTCCTGCAGTGGCTCCAGTTCTGTGGTCGCCAGTATAACCCAATGGCCATAAATTTCTAACTCGGCTAAATGTTGACCTACTTCTAACTCTGACTGCAACTGCCCCTTTGGGAAACAGCCACACTCTTGAGTACTCTCTGTTAAATGAGTGCCACCTTGTCTCTTTCCTCAGCATCATCATTGTAATTAATAAGCAACAATATCATCCCTCGTGGTTATATTCCTATTAGGTGTTAACTGGCCCTAGCATCATTATCTCATTAAGCTTTTCCAGTTAAATTACTTCATCAGCTTCCCTCCAAAGGGGGTCTGGTACTGTCAGGCTGAGAAGAAAGCCAAAAAGATCATCACAGGCACTTAGACCTGTTCCAAATACTAACATTTTTGAAAAAATAATGTTATTTTTACTACTAGGAGTACTTTATATTGCTATAAATCCTCTTGTCTAAGTATTTAAAGCAATATTCAGAAAATTTTTAACTTAATCTCACTCATTTTGATAGGGAAAAAAAATGTCGTGGAAGAATATATTATAAAATATTTACAATAGCTAAAACTTCCTCCCTTATCACTGCCCACATTTCTATTTGATAAATGATCTCCAGTCCTTTCATAAGATGCTGCATTTCAAATGTTATAAAAAAGGCTAGGAGGGGGGATAGTAGAGGATAGGAAAGGTAGCAGAACATGACAGTCACTAGTATGGCAATATGTAAATCAATGGATGTGTAATTGATGTGATTCTGCAATCTGTATATGGGCTAAAAATGGGAGTTCATAACCCACTTGAAGCAAAGTGTGAAAGATGATATATCAAGAACTATGCAATGTTTTGAACAACCAACAGTAAAAAAAAAAGGAAAAAAAAAAGGCTAGGAGCAGGCTTGCTTGCATACTGCCTACTTCAGTTTGTTCTAGATGCAATCTTTTTTTTTAACTTCCCTGATAATGCTTGCCTTTTCTTTCCTTTAATAGCATTCATTTTATAAATCAACCTTTTGTAAAGGTAGATGAAGACTATTCTACTCATAAATGAATGGAGAACATAGACTAATCCATTTCTCTAGAAATGCTTTCATTCTGAAGACTAATGACACTTATTGCTTCTTCTATTGTCCTCATGATTTCATGTTAACCATGAACTCTTTTCATCTTTTCCTCCTTTATTTCTAGGTTGTGCACATTCTCCAAAGGTTGGGGGATATGCCATCGAGAGTTCAAACTTGCCCTTTTACAGCCATTAATCACGTTTTGTTTCCCATCCCAATTATCTCTTCCCTTCTCTGCCTTCCAGAATCCCTTAATCATCTCCCTTATAATTCATCATTCATCCTCACTTTCCCAAGTAATTTCTGACTTTCAAATATCTTATTATCCCATGTTCTTTATTACATACTTATCCTTCAACCTCCATTGTTCTTTAATTTCCTCACAAATTGTGCGGTCCTACTTGGCTTGCAGCATTTCTCCCTTTTGGGTCATCTTCCCCCCTTGCCTTCCTACTTTCCAAGTTCCTCTTTGTTTCCATAGATGCAGGTCATGATTTGATATGACGGAAACGAATCTGAATCTCCTTCTGGTTATTTACATAACTTTTAAAATCCAATTATCATTCCAAGGGGGAAATCTAGGTTTACAATTCTCAAGCCTTCCCACAGAAGCAATCTAATACACTAGGTGTCTCTCTCTCTCTCTCTCTCTCTCTCTCTCTCTCTCTCTCTCTCTCTCTCCCTCCCTCCCTCCCTCCCTCCCTCTTATTTCATCAGGGATATGAAGGAAATGCATTCTCAGAGGAAATATGGCACAGTTGCTTGGTGTTAATCTGAGCTCTGTTGACCACCCTCTTTCTCATTTGGGAATGAAGCTTGGTATCATGTCCAAAAAATACATTAATGTCTTAGGATAATTCTGTCATACATAAACCTTTTGTCTCAGGGATTGAAAGTAAATCCCTAAATACAAATCTAGATGTCATCAAGCCTTCTCTTCCTGACCAGTGTCTTTTCCTAGAAGAGTGTACTTTTAGTTTCTAAAGTTTTCATGTGTTTTGTTTTGGAAACTTTTTTCTCTTTCTCCTTCCTCTCTTCCTCCTGAATTCTCGGGAGAATTATTTTTTTACAAATACTGAGACATTCTTTCTTGTCATTGTTTTTTCTGCCTCAGGATCCTTCCTCATCTCACCTTTTTCCAGTGGATGCTTTTCTATTTTATGTCAGGGACAAATTCTCACAGTCACACCTTCATGATCTCCCTCACTTCCCCTCTGTCACTTTATGTGACTCCATACACACACTTTTTGGACTCTATGTTTGCAGTTGGTGTGGGTGCTGAAGTTCTCCCAGCCTGTCTCCCGGATCAGGAAGATAGTCATCTCGTTCCCATAATGCCCTTGGATGCTGGTAAAGAAAAGGCATGGGGTCATTGACTTTATTAGTGATAACACTGGGGCAGTAGAAGTAAACATGCCTACTAAGGAACAGCTTCATTACATTATGCTTAAAGGAAGAATTGCAGCAATTTCCCAAACTCTAACTATCTCCCTATTGAACTTCACTGAAGAACAGAGCTCATTTTCCAAGGTTATTGATTTTTTCCTTTCCATCAAAGGCATATAAAGGCCTTATACAGGAATAGAGTTAGTAAATTGTTAGCACGGAATTGTAGCATGCATTTCCATGTAACAATGACTTTACTTTCATTCTAAACTGTCAGAAGGCATATTGCTTGGGCAGTGGGAAATCCTGCTCCTTGAATGATTGTGCATATGTTTCTTTGAAAAGAATTGAGTTTCCCTGAGTTAATTCTTAAAAAAAAATAATCCAAATTATCTACTTCTTTTTTTTCTAAAATGTGACCCCCTTCCCCCTCAGTATTCTCTCATAATTCGCACAGGATTTCTCTTGAGGGTACGATAAAGTCTAATTTTCCCCATTATTCAATTTGGATCCTGTTAAGCGAGACAGGCATTCACTGACAAGAAGAACATTTCAATTTTGGCAAATAAGTTCATTAGTATTCAGAAAGCTTTGCACCCCTCATATTTAATAAACCTTTCCATTACAGAGTAAGAAATCCTGCAAAATAGTCAAACAAATTAGCAATGGGGCCACCAAGAGAGTACATTCAACCCTAATTCAGAGATGTCTCAGTTTATCAGTTTTCTGTCAATCACTAAAACAAGAAAAATGAAACATGCAATTATATACAAGGAGACAGAACTCCTAATTCTTTCATCCCAGCTGAAGCAGAAGAGTTTTAATTGCTTGGAAAAATAAGATTTTTGTTTTCTCTCAAGAAGGACAGAGAAAACAAAAATAAATTGCCTCATAGTCAATGGTGGGAGCTATAAGACTCCAGATCATGCAGATTAGAAGTAGAAACACCAGTCTATCATTTGTATATTCTGCCTTCACAATGGCCAATAGCCAGATATTTGGGAATGGAAGATGATTGACAGGAAAAAAAATGTTTCCCTTTTCATTAGATTCACTGCTTCTGCTTCTGCTTAATGGGAGAAATAGTGGACTAAAATATTTGAATATGTTGTTGATTATTTCAGAGTCAATTTTTCATTTATCTGAGTTACTCAGTCCCTTTGTTTCTCTTTAAAGTCCTATTAGCCATTCTATGCCATGAACGTTAGATTGCTTTTAATAGATTTACCAGGAGGAATTATGAACAGGTCAAGGAAATAAAACTCTAATTAATCCAGGTATAATAATATACACCTTGCATAGAATAGGCAATAAAGAAAATTAAAGGTCTTGGTCATGTAGAAGTATAGACCTTACCTGTAGGTCTTTTCTATTCCTTGACCTCAACTGAGAAATAAAATGAGTCAAGAGTAATTAATTCTACCAGTTAAGCCATAACTTGAAATACCTAAAATTAGTTCCCATGATAAAATTTCGAAACCAAATAGTTTTTGTCCGCAATCTAAATATAAATTTCCATTGAATTATTTTTCCATAAAATATTTTCTGTACTCAGAGATTAATTTGCTAATGATGGAAGAAATAACGAGAAGAACAAGATGCTTAGATATGATTTCCAATGAGGTAGGAGTTCATAGCAATATTTTTTGTCTGATTATTATTTTTCCTTTCCTTTTTAAAGAGGTCATGATGGATATGGCTCAGTGGTGGAGTGCTGACTGGCTTGTGCAAGACCCTGGGTTTGATCCCTAGTGCTGAAATAAGTATACAATTAAAAGAAGTCACCAGACACAGGGAAAATGTGAAGCACAGTATATATGAAAGATGGCTATTTATTGAGAAGTTTTTTTTTTTAATTTAGATTTTCCCTACCTGGGCAAGGATGAGTTCCAGGTGTGTAGTAGTCTGTGGACCTCACTATATGGAGTATTGTCTCTCTACCAACTTTAAGACTGTTTGTTTCTTAAATTTGAAAAAAGTTCTTTCATGATGACCCTGGGTCTGAATGATTATCCTATATGTATCTTAGAGCACTACAAAATTGCTTGAGCAGGTTGAGGCACCTATCTGTTGTGGTTACCCTGGGGGTACCACGAGCACACTCCTCTGGGACATAGATGATTCCCTCCAAAGGTGAAGCCAACAGATGAAGGAAGGAGGGTTTCCTCCTCTTCTGGGAAAGCACATGGAATCTGGGAAAGCATTACCTTGTACCTCCAAACCTAGCACACAGCAGGTAGAGGGCACATAGCATGTGCTTAATAGAAATGTGAGGAACTAAAGGACTAGGAGAAAGGCAGATAAAGAAGGAATGAAGGAGAGAAGAATAACTTGTTAGTGTTAGAATGAAGACCAAAACCCAGGTCTCAAGGTTCCCAGCCCAACATTTCTCACACTCCTGTTTCCTACATAGAATAGAAGTGATAGTTGGCTCTGAATTCTATCCCTACCTATTTCCTGACCCCAACATTTCATATTTCCCTCCCCAGAAGCCCTACTAACCCCAAGCACATTGCCTGGCACCACAGGACTTTGCACAGTTTGCTGAAAGCAACCCATGCTTATAGAGCATTTATAGAATGTAGGCTTAGAAAGCAAAGTCACTGGACATGATTAAGGCAACAGGAATTACCTTATTGATTGGACTCCCATGTGTGTTGCTGGGATCAGAACCAGGACCCTGTGCATGCTAGTCAGTGCTCTACCACTGAACTACAAGCCCTACCATCTTGATCAGAAATCTGGGCCTGAGAATACCTTTGTGGCTACCAATTGATTATAAACACTGCTCTTCGCACTTAAGGGGAAGTTAGAATATAAGGTCCATGGGATAGGAACCATGTCTATTTTGCCTGTAAGACTCTACAAAGTCCTTCCCATACTTGACTGTTTGTTGAGTTATTAAATGCAACCATCAATTCCATATTTTATGATTCCAAGCATGTTCCATGATGTCCTCTTTTAAAAATAACTAGCAATATCACCCTTCAGCCAAATATATTTGAAGTTCCCAGCTCAATCTAGTATTTTCATTGATTAATTCATTCAATACGGTTGGGCGGGGGGTGGGGGCTCACCTATAGACAAAGAGTTCAAGCTTCATTTGACTTGAAATACTTTGTTAGCAATGACCCTCACCCTTAAGTTTAAAAGACACTTTAAGGGCTCACGTCATAGAACTAGATGGCCTATGACAATGTATTCATCTTCAAGCCCTAGAGTGCTGATGCTGGTGTAGGCTAATAAACTGGTGTCTCCTTCAAACTACTACTTGTTCAATCTTTACTAGAGGAAAAGAACTGAGCAGGAGGACCACTAAGACACTCAAGCTCTTCTCTGTGATGATGGGCAATTTAGTGGGAACACCCAATTTACATATCCCAGTAGGAAAAGCAGAAATCTCGCGATAAAACAGCTTCCTCTGACTACTCCCCGTTTTCCACCCCTGAGGAATTTATTAAGCCATTCCTTCCAATCCCATGCAGAATTCTCCCTGAGAGAAGAGCTTATAAATACATTTTCCTCTCCTTGTATTTCCATAGATATGTTAGTATGCTATTAACATTTTTAATGCCATTAGCAGCTAGTCCTCCAAAAAGTTGTCTCATTGGGTTATATTTAATCTGACCCTGGTGAGAATCATTATTTGAACAGAAAAAGGCAATCTAGAGAGAAACTGTAGTTGATATTCCTCTTCTTTAGGAGAGTGGCAGCCCATTCACAGTGTCTTCTTGATGATGGTTTCCAGGGGCCAGGGTGCAAGGATCGCCACAGCAGTGGGGAAGCAATGTAAGAAAAAACCATGTTCTTCCAAAGGAGTGGATTTTCCTTCTGTCTCAGCAACTGCAAAATTGTAAATGAAAGATTATAAAGTTAAGCCACTGCACAAGTGAGGATCTTTGTAAATACTGGGCTTAAACAAAGCTTGATGACAGATTCATTGACTTTTAAATGAATCCTGTGGTTTTTCCAAACAATGGGGCTGAGAAACTTCTAAACAGCAAAAGTATGCTTGAGGATTCTCTGATCCTTCATTAATTTTGCAGTACCAAAGAAAAGGGAAACTTTATAATTGCAATTAAATATAAGTGAATCTGCAAGCATAAAGCATATGGAATGAGTCGGCTAGGGTGGGACATATTAGAGAAAGAGGAAAGAGAATCCAAAGAATCCAGAAACAGTCATTTCTTTGAGTGTTGCACAGAGCTGAACTAAAAGAGTAGTGATCATAGGACCTGAGTGAGAGTTGAGTAAATCATATTTGGGGGCAAACTTGCATTTAAGATCTCATAAAAAATAAAATAAAATTGCTTGAATGTCGAAGAAAAAAAAAATAAAGAACAAATGTTATAAATTAGACTTCACCAACATTTACATCTGCTCCTCAAAAGACAACATGAATGAAGGAAAGAAGCAAATGACAAAGAAGAAGTATTTGAAATGTACATATCTAACAAAAGAATTTCTACAAATAAAAAATAAAAATATAATTACCCCACAAAAGAAAATATTTGAATTATCTGTAACTACATGAAAATCATTAATATGAGGAAAACAAACTTTAAAAGCAAAATGACATACCACTACAACTGTTTAAAGACTTAAAGCTGACAGACTAAGTGCTAGTAAGGTGTGAAGTATGGATATAACTCCATTCTTAAATGTTATTCATGGGAGTAAAAAACATTATAATTACTTAGAAAATCAGTTAGAAGTTTCTAATAAACTTAAAGTGAAACCAAAAAAAAAAAAAAAGTCAGAATTTTAGTAACCCAAGCCTTATCCAATTCCCAGGCAATCAATATGATTAGTTCTGAAAGTTTTTTTTTTTTTTTTTTTTTTTTTATCAAATTAGACAGAATGGTAAGAAATCCACCCAAAGATGGCTGAGATGAAGCATCAGTAGTTTTGGGCTTCTCTGTCAAAAACATCACAGGTGATTTAGTGCCACTGTCAGAGATCTGGGAAAAACTGGGCAAAAACACCAAATTAATGACTGTCTTCAGCTGCCATCCCCTCTCTTGCTGTGCCCTCTGTCCCCTTCCTTAGGCTCCAAGAACCCAGGAAATATGTACTATTTTTCACCCACTCTAATTTCTCTAACATGAGAGAGAGCAGCTAAACTCAAAGTCTTTCAATTCATACTAGAGCATTAACAATTGGTGACATTAACACTCCCATGAGATATTTGCAATTTATTAATGCAACATGTACACATGAACCTCTGAATCATTAGAAAATGGGGTGAAAAGGGGAGAGAGGGCGGGTGTTCACATGGCTGCTAATTTAATCTCATGTCTGTTCACATCAACCACCAAACCTACATACAGAAGGTTACAGCAACCACCAAACCTACATACAGAAGGTTACAGCAACTTTGTCACTGCTAACCCTAGTCTGAGAAAACAGTCCTATTCAGAGCACCCAGAGGTATCTCCTTTAGCACTGATGCCTAGGCCTATAGAGAAGCCTCCTAATAATATCAGTGGCACATCTATACTCCCAAAGCAAACTAAAAAGTAATTGAGTTACCCACCATTACACAGTGACTGACTTAAACTTAAGGCCAAGACTGAACCCAGGTCTCCCAAACCCCAGTCCACAGGCTGCACAATGCAGTGTTTTTTTTCTCTAGACCCAGGCAAGAAAATGACCTTCTACAAATTCTAGGGCAGTGTTTCAATAGTGTCTGGGTGTAATTTCCCCTTCCTGGACAATACTCTGACTCTGTGTCTGGAGCTAGACACAAGAATCTGCATGATAACAAGCTACTTGCAGGACTCTGAGCAGCTAGGGTTAAGAACCACCCCTACACTTGGTCTCCTATACCTAACAGCACCATGCAGAGGCAGGAAGGTCTCCCTGAAAGGGCTGCTTTAGGGGCATCCTCTTGAGCCCAAATATCAAAAGGCTGCTGACCATGGGTCACAAGTCAGAGACTGGAAAGAAAACTGGTTTAATGACTTTGTGACTGGCAACATCCCAGTGATACTCTCAAGATTTCTGTATAACCAGTCTTCCAACATGTGCTGAGCCCCTACTTTGTGTGAGATCATATGCAGGATGCCAAGATGGATGACGAAAAGTAAGCCCAAGCTGTAAATAGTCTGTTAAGAAGATCAGATGCGTACACTCACAAATTAAAAAAAAAAAAGACATGTACACTTAAAAAGAATATTAATGTTACAGAGCAATGTCATTGAGAAGGGGACATAACACAGATCAGTGTTGTATAGGCATGTCCCAAGTACTTGAGTGATCTCCAAACCCAGTGCCTGGCAGAATCATCTGTGTGAGGTCTGAAACCCCAACCCTAGGATTCTAATTCAATGAGCCTGAGGAGTTGTATCTTCAGCCAGTTCCCAGGCAAATCCTATGCAGCAAGTTTACGAAAGGACATTTGAGAGTCTTCTAGAGTGTTGAGAGCCAGGATGTGAAGAATTTAAGAGAACATAGCATTATACTAGTGGTTTGCAGCTCCTCTATATTAACCTACTCAAATTGCGCCCTCTGAATCCCTAGCTGTTTAGTTTTGCTCCTATGGACAGTCTTGGCCTATGCTGTCTTCCCACTTAGGGCCTACTCCATTTTCCCAGTAGAAATATATTCTCTAGGAATAGCTACAGCTTTATTCCTGAGGAAAATACATAGACAAAAGCCTACATCTCACATTCATTGTATGATTCCATTTATATAAAATGTCTAAAATAGGCAACTCCATAGAGACAGAAAGTAGATTACTGGTTGCCAAAGTCTGTTTTGTTGGTTTCATCTCAGAAAATATGTTAATCCTGTATATATACCTGTATATAATCCTGTATATAATATACCACCCAGCAGCAGAGGGTGGGAATTGAATGGTGGTGGTACCTTTTAATAAAGTGGGCTTTCTCTGCAATTTGCCTTGGTTTCTTCCACGTCCATTTGAGGGCAAATTTATTATTGCTCTTGTGTTTGGTCTTATTTTATTAAGAGAAATTGTGCCATGTCTCTAAAGGTAAATAAAAAAGTAGATTACTGGAACTCAAAGTCTTCCAATTCATACTAGAGCATTAACAATTAGTGACATTAACACTCCCATGAGATGTTTACAATTCATCAATGTAACATGTACACATGAACCTCTGAATCATTAGAATATGAGGGGAAAAGGGGAGAGAGGGAGGTTGTTCACATGGCTGCTAATATTAATCTCATGTCTGTTCACATCAACCACCAAAGCTACATACAGAAGGTTTCAGCAACTTTGCCTCCAACAACATTGCTAACTCTAGTCTGGAAAAATAGTCCTATTCAGAGCACCCAGAGGTATAGCCGTGCCACTGATATTATTAGGAGGCTTCTCTATAGGCCCAGGCATTAGTGCTAAAGGAGATACCTCTGGTTGTGATGATTATACAATACTTTGTGACTATTCTAAGAACCACTGGAATATTTCACTTTTTAAAAAAATGAAATTTAAGGTTTGTAAATTATATCTGAAATTTTGAAAAACCCATACACAGTGTGGATACACATTTCACATGCAGGTAACCTACCTGGCTCCCTGGTCCTCACAACTATTAGGTGACATCCTTTGGGCAAGAGGCAGAATAGCTGATGACAATAACAAGGTAGTTGTGACGTGGTGATACCCATTACACATGGTACACATTTGCCTGAATACATGGTTATCTGAGATGATAATCAAAACCAAAGATGTGGATAATATTATTATACTTTTATTGTTAAGATTTTTTGTGTATGGTACTAGGAATTGAACCTAGTCGTCCTATACCACTGAGCTACATACCCAACCCTTTTTATATTTTGTTTTGAGACAGAGTCTTGCTAAGTTTCCCAGGCTGCTTTGAACTTGTGATCCTCCTGCCTCAGCCTCCTGAGTAGGTAGGATCACAGGCATGCACCACCATGTTCAGCCTATTGCTAAGATTTTAAAGATGGTAAAATAAAGGCATAGTGAGGTTAAATAACTTGACCCTTCCCACAGCAAGGGAGATGTGGTTAAATAGGCAACAAAAAGCCCTCTGACTTAAAGGACGTCCCTCATGATCTACATTTTTACCATTAGATTTGGAGATAATAGAATAATAGTAATAGTGATAACAATATAACTTAAGATTTACTGAGCACTTTTATTTTTATAGTCCCTGCACTAAATTCTCTACATAGATTATCTCATGTAATTTTCACAAAAACTTCACACTATTGTCATCCCCAGTTTACAGATGTGGAAACTGAAGCAGATAATATTTAAGTAATTTGAACAAATCTACACAGTTAGGAAGGAAGGAAGCTAGAATTTGAACATAGCCACTTAGTCAAAGATCCAAACTCAGGTGCCTAAAAGGGTCATGACAATGCAAATTTGAAGTGGAACCCACGTATTTCTTTCTTTTTTTTTGAATATTTATTTTTTAGTTTTAGGTGGATACAATACCTTTATTTTATTTTTATGTGGTGCTGAGAATCAAACCCAGTGCCTCACGCATGCCAGGAAAGCTTGCTACCACTTGAGCCACATCCCCAGCCCCCACATATTTCTTGAAATACAAAATAGTGTCTGCCCATTTTTAATTTATCTTTAGAGGCATGGCACAATTTGTCTTAATAAAATAAAACCAATCACAAGAGCAATAATAAAAGTGCCCTCAAATGGACACAGAAGAAACCAGGGCAAATTGCAGAGAAAGCCCACTTTATCAAAAGGGGACACCACCATTCAATTCCCACCCTTTGCTGCTGGGTGGTATATGGTACAGGATTAACATATTTTCTGAGATGAAACCAACAAAACAGACTTTTACTTGAATTTTTTTGCTTTGTCTTTTTAAAATATGACAATTCTGCAGACCAGATTTTTCCCACAGCAGCCCACTCTTGACCTCTGCACATAGTTCTGTGTAGAACTTTGAAGCAATTAGTTCTGTGTAACTGCAATTTAGGATTTGGAGTGAAAAGCAACAGGGTGAACCTGGAACAGTGGGGTGGGGGTGGGGGTGGGAAATGTGTGAATATTTTTGATGCACAATTCAAGAAGATACATTTTCTTCTACAGGCCAAGAAAAGACAGAAATGTGTTGTTTCATTTTTGTTTGTTTGTTTTGTTTTGGTTTTTTTTTTTTTGGGGGGGGGGATGTATCAGTGATTGAACTCAGGGGCACTTGACCACTAGGCAACATCCCCAGCCCTATTTTGTATAGAGACAGGGTCTCATTGAATTGTTTAGCACCTTGCTGTTGCTGAGGCTGGCTTTGAACTCACTAACAATCCTCCTGCCTCAGCCTCCTGAGCCGATGGGATTACAGGCATTATAGGCGTGTACCACCGCACCTCGCTCTCGTTTTATTAAAGAAGGAAAAGGGACCAGATCAGAAAGACATTTTTGAGGTCTCTGTGCAAGCAAAATAGCTCAGAAAGATAGCTGAGGCAGGGAGCCAAGTGGGGAGATCATCGAAGTCATCAGCCCCAAACAAAGGTGACGACAATGGAGGCAAAAGAAGGAGCTCAAGTCAGTTAAGGGCAAAGATCTTCCCCAATAAATTTTGGATTTGTTTAGATCAGGATTTACACATACACTCTATTATATAACTAAAGCATCACTTGACTTAAAAAAAATACTATCATCATGAAGGGTGAGACATTAGCAAATGTGGGGAAGAGAAAAGAGGGGGTGTTGGGCTACAACTTGTTTGAGGCTGGGTTTGGCATCTAAAAAGGAAAGAAAATGTTCTTGGCTAGGGAGGAGACAGCCCTAAAACTGCCTAGAAAAACAAAAGTGAATGAGGGGAATAAAAAGAACACATAGAAGGAAGTCAGGTATTAAGAAATTAAGAAACATGGGAAACCAGCAGGGAAAAAAGTAATCAGGCAATGAACAGGGAAGGCCCCCAAAGTCCAGATTCCATGCCGATCAGAGACACCAGTGAAGGCATATTAAAAAGATGTCGTAATGAAGGCACCAAGGAGATTGCTTTAACAGAGACAGAAGTCAAGAACAGAGACCACCATGGAGGTGTTTTTAAGGAAGAGAAGACGAAGAGGGCCAAAATACAGGAAAGGATTTCAGTTATTAGAGACCAATGGGAAAAGATGAGTCTTAGAGATGTCAGAAAGGAAAATATGACAGGATTTTGGAATATTCTCAGAGCAAAAAAAATAAGGTCTGTCCTGTAAAAAAAAATACAAAGTTCTCTCTCCGCAAGTGCTTCAGAAGCAGGCCTGAGGACGGCCAAAGATAACAGCAAAGCTACATTCCGAAGGCATGAGGAAGAGAATGCAGTTGCCAGAAAGCCCCAGAAGGGAAGGAAGCAAAGAGTTTAGTCTCCATCAAGCTGGGTTTTCATTGGTTACAACATCACCCACACCTGAATAAAGTGCTCAACAGAACTGACTTTTGCTGAGATAATCATCTGATGGCCAGCACTTTCTGGGGGACCCACAGTAGGCAGAAAGAGAGAAGAAAATAGGAGCCTTCAACATCAACTAGTCCAAAGATTTTTTGAAAAAAGGATCTCTGCCAACAGTAACAAAATATCATACTTAATAACATAAAGCTGTACATTAAAGGGGGAAAACACAAAAAGATAGGTTGGGGGTATATCATGGACAGCAGCTATCACTCAAGTATACTGTGTAATGCCCGGTGTCTTATATACTCTATTCCATTGAAGTCCCACATCAGATAGGGAAAGGTACTCCATTTTGCAGAAACAAAAAATGTGGAGGCTATATCAAACTGGCTACTTGCTAATAGTCACACAGATACTAAGTTTTAGAGCCAAACCTTATTGGATTCTCAATGTGTATGTGTGTGTGTGTGTGTGTGTGTGTTTGCCTTATTTTTTAAGAGAAGCTCTCACTATGTTGCCCAAGCTGCTCTCAAACTCCTGGGCTCAAGTGACCCTCTCACCTTAGACGCCTAAGTTCTAGAACTACAGGTATGTACCCCATGTCCAACTTCATGGTTATATATTTTCCACTATGTCACACTGTTGCACTATGGGCTATCTTCCACCCAGATTACTGACAAAGCCTTTCAAACTCATCCTCTCTAAACCCCTCATCCAACATGTAGCCCAAGCAATCTTTCTAAAATGCAAATTTCATCATGGTTCTTCCCTGCTCAAATCCCTTGAATAAATTCCTTTTGATCTTAGATGGAGTCAAAATTACGTTCCCTACAAAACCCTCCTTCAGGATCTGGTCCTATTCATCTCTTCAACTTTATCTCAATCTCCTCTCACTGCAGGGGACAATTTGATGAGTCCCTAGAATGCATCATGTTTACTGTCACCTCCAGGCTTTGCACAGTAGTCCCTGAAGCCTGAAGCACTATTTCTCCTAACTTCCCAATTTCTTCCCTTGGTCAATCCAAACAGCAGTAGTCTTTCTTGCTCACAAAAAGTAGCACATTTTATTGAAATCCTCTACCTGTTCTGAGATTCATATACCCCACTCTACTGTGAGCTATATGAAGAAAGATCCTCTTCCTGTCTTGTTCACCTTTGAATCCCCTGCACCTAGTACATATACATTTTGAAATGGATGGTGCCTAGGAATGTGGCTCAGATACCTAGATGTGTGAGATCCTAGGTTCAATCCCCAGCACTGCAAAAAAGGAAGGGAGAGAGGAGGAGGGGAAGGGAAGGAAGGAAGGAATTTGTTATTGTCCATGACTCTTTTCTTAGATATTTCAAAAAATTTACTAACATTTTAAATATTCTATGTATTCCCTATGCCCAGAACTATGAATAATAATTCCAGGGATAAAACTCAGTTCTTGCTCTAAACAAGATCACAATCTAGTGGAGGAGCCTTCATTTTGCCAATGTTACAATTCACATTTTCCTTAAATCTTTTCAGGATTGAGCTGACAAAGTATCCTTGACAGTCTGTGGAACATTTGATAATTACCAACTGACTGATCACCAGCTCCTACAAGACTACAGTAGGCTTAAGATTTGAGACTGAATCTTGTTCACTGTCATCCCAGGGCCTAGCATAGTACCTGGTATATAACAACAGGCTTGAATGAATGAATGAAGAACTGAACGAGGAAATAACCTTGACTTGGATAAAGCTTTGGAATCTGGGTCAGAGTCTCAGCAGGAATTCTCTATCACTAAACAGATAGATGACTCAGTGACAAGTACCATAGGGAAAAATCAACCCGTTAGAGAAACACACACACACACACACACACACACACACACACACACACTAGATTGCAGAGCCAATAAAGTTTGCAGGCAGTGTAAAGTGGGGCAGAGCAGGATTTTCAAAAACGGCAGCCCCAGCCCGGGTTCTCTTCTGTATCCTCAGGTTCAGAGGAGACACTGTGGTGCAGGCATACCCACATAGAGACTGAGATGGCTTCACCTGGGCCCTACAGCCTCACTCTGCTCATTGAGGCAGAGTTTCCAGGTAGATCAATAGATAAACAGGCAGATGAGATCAATATAGTGTTCACCACACATTTTCAAAACATATTAAGAAAACTTTTTGGTGTCATAATATTTAAAGTGTATATTAATAACCACCAGTGTAAATAAATATCCAAATGAAACAAAGACATTTGGTTAGCAACTATACCTTTCAAAATTAGAACCAAAAATTTGAACAGAAATAGTGTCTAAATAGCATCCATTCATACACACACACACACACACACACACAGAGAGAGACTCACACACACTTTTGAATTTACCTGCTGCCAACTCATTAGTTATTTGAATAAACATTATTTCTACCACACTATCACCAAATAGTACCTGGTAGTCAGTTAAAAAACCTTTATCAAAGTTACAGTATGCTATTATTTTGACACCAGACAGTCCTTTGCTTTTGTGTGGAATCACTGTGTTGCCTGAACAGCGTATGATTTCACTTCTGTGCAGACAATCAGCGGGTCATTAGTGTACCATACAAATCGCCCTGGACTCAGGACGGAACCCTGGGGAACTGAAGCCGTAATAGACTGGAGAGAAGATATGGTGTTGCTGACAGTTACCTCTGATGGCAGTTAAAAGGTATGATTGCAACCACATGACAGCTTAATACAGCAGATCCCTGAGCTGTTCACAAGGCAAATTCTGATTAATGGTGTCAATAATCATGGTGAATTTTCAAGTTTTAGTGGAGCACTCCATTACATCCCACTACTACAGCAGAAAACTAACAAGGCCCTTTATTAAAAAAAACATGTTTTATCACTATTTTGCTACCACTGGCTTTATGTATTGGTGAGCATGAATTTATTCAGATATGGGAGGGGAAAGAGTCTCACTACATATTTAGAAGGTTCATAAAGAAATTCTTGCATAAGTAAATGAGTGTGAGATTTACTGAAATTTGGAGAGTCAGAATTGTTCATTTTTACATACACACATATACATGCTCTCTTCTCTCTCTCTTTCTCTCTCTCTCTTTCTCTCTCTCTCTTTCTCTCTCTCTCTCTCTCTCTCTCTCTCTCTCTCTCTCACACACACACACACACACACACACACACACGAGGATAAGGTCTATTTTATTCTATCCACATCTGGCAATGATGTGGACACAGTGAAAAGATTTCAGATTCCCTCCAGAAAGCCCTCAGGCTATAAGAAAAAGCATCCTACATCTAATAAACCCATCTTAGATAGATCTCCCATATGGCAAAGCCCTGTTTTGCTTTATTCCAACAAATTGGTCCTTGGATTCCTCTCATGGTTGCTGCTGCTATTGTTTATGATATACTGAGCCCTGACAATGTGTGAGACACCATGTACAACAGCCAGGATCCACCATTACTGGACAATGGGAACATGAATTGACATCACCTGTGAGGCATCCTGCATACCCAGGAAATTTAAGGGCCTGACATATAAAAGATATTCAGAAAACAGAGGCATGTTTTTTAATTACAATATTCTGAGCACTTAGTCTCAGGAGAAAAATCAGAGTAGGTTTCCAAACCAGACTATTGCCAAAGAATAAAGATGCTATAAGGAAAAAAATATAATTTTTTCCCTCTGAATTTCCTTGTCATTATTCTCCACCCCTAGTTTGTTTTGGCAAGAAAGATTCTGTATGTGCCCAACACTGTACCAATACTGTACTCACAAAGAGGACTGTGGCCAGGGACTGTCCTTCTGCTGAAGATATGAACCCTCTGGGAGTCTTTCAAAGACAGATTCTTTTATCACTGTAATACATTTATAAAGTTTATGAGGCAAATCCATATAAGTAGTATCATTCTGTAAAAGGAAAACAAGCTTTTTCAACAATTATGACTCAAATTATTCGACTTTTTCATATTTTGGGAGACTCCTCCTTAAATCATAGTTTCCATAAGTACAATAGTCATCTTTTTTATTGTGCTAAGACTTGTCAAGAATTAGTGGATGTTTCAACTATGCTAAAAATCAACTAAGTAAAATTAAACTAAATTAACACCAAATAAAAAATAAAGCTTATTATAGCAAGCCTATAATTGTAAAACTTATGTATAAAATAACTCATAGCTATCATCAAAATGAATTTAAAATTTAGAATTATCAAGATCAGAAAGATATCAGTAATTATTGCCAACATCAATTCTTTTCATCTAGCTGGATAAGCCATGTGCAGACATAGGACCAGAGTTCCTCAACACTTTGAGTTGTTTAATGTCATCACTAATATGTTAGGGATTTCCTTCGCTAGGATTTTCCTTCCCATTTTTGTCAATTTTTAGCAAATCCTTTTCTGAAATTTAAGTAGGACAAGAATCTTTGCCTGCTCTGTATTAACTTGAAACCATTTCTTGTTAACTTGGAATTTAGGGGCTAACCCTTCCTCATCTTCTGGTTCGCTATCATCTTTACTTTGTCATCTGGGTTTCCCTGTTTTACTTGCTTCTGAAAAAAAAATTATTTTTTCGTGTTTTCAGTACAAGAATCCTTTAAATTTAAGAGCACCCACTTTCTGTTCTCCTAGCAAAAAGGACGGTGGAAAAGAAAAGACAGACACACAGAAGGAAGGAAGATGGAGTTGGAGGGTGAGCAAAGATGAAAAAAACAAAAAACAAGAATTTTGAAGTTCCTGAGCCTATTATTCTCAGCTGCTTCTCTCTGTAATAGCCAGAAGTGGACAGACATCCTAGAAAAATTAAAAGGAAAAAGATGCTGGGAGGAGAGAGAATGTTGATGGGAGGAACTGATTTCAAGGTCTTCTTTCTTCTTTTCCAGTCTCCTCTTTCCACAACTTTTCTGCAGTGGCCTTTACCCTCCTAGTGGAATTGAATCCAGAGTAGGTAGAAGGGACAGTGGTATGAAGTAAAATTCCATTTGCACACATACACAGAACTTCCCCAGGGCCTCTACATTCATTGCTCAAGTGTTTTCCACCGCACCCCACCCACTCTCCCAGGCCAACACACACCAGGCAACCTCACACCTGAACTTCTGGTTGAGCCAGAAGAACACTTGAAGTTTGGGGGCAGGGCCAGAAACCCAGTGCAGCCTCAGGCAGTGGGCCCAGCCACCACATTGGCAGTACTGGGAATGCACAGCCCCCCAAACAACCCCAGGAAAGATGAGTAGGAGGAGCAGCAGCTGGGTAAGTCAAAGGTACTTTGGGTTGGCACCAAGGGAGACCTCACCCACCTTCCACCAGGCTCCAATCTTGGCTATGTTAGATAGTGCCAGAATGTCCTAACTCTGACTCCTAACTTCCAGTTAAACCAGAAGCTGGGCATTTCAGGGGAGGGGCCAGGAATGTGAACAGCCAGGTGCAGGGACATTACTGCCACAGTTCCTATCATGGCCCAAGAGCAAGACCCAAGCCACATAAGTTATGTCTCTTGAAGAAACTTTCTGAGATTCTGTTTAAAAAGTAAATCTTTTGTTGTAGAGTTTGATATGGACAATCAATATGACTGTTATTTGTTGAGTACTTACTATGTATGAGCTAGACTGTCTATGTAATAGGTCATTTAGTCCTAACAACCACACCATTCAGTAGGTAATATAATTATCTCTCCTTTACATACTAGAAAACTGAGACTTGGAATGCTAAAAGAACTTGGTTCCAATCCTTAAATACAGATCCAGAATTTCATTCCAGATAAATGTGAATCCAAAGCCCACATTTTTAACCATGTTGTATAGAAAACCAAAATTCTACACCTTCGAAAGCATTCTTCCTGGATAGGCCTCTAAGGTATTTTGGCCTTGTTTTGTTGAAGGAACAGATTCAGTATCAAGAGGGCACATAGTTTGTCTGTCAATGTGCCTGAGGTCAGGGTAGATTCAAGAATTCAGATAAACAAGAGATAATTCACTTACAAAACAGAATTTGAGGGAGCTGGTGGGAGAAAACACATTCTGGACTCAGTCTGGCTCAGAACTCAAGGTTTAAGCTTCTCCCTTGTCTTTCAGGAACAGCCAAAATATGAGATGTACTGAAAACATATCTACTATGGCTCTAAATTAACAGATAACATGCTAACATATGATGGGGTAACTTCACCACCAAATTCTTAATTTTGAGGGATACTGGCTGCCTCACATCAAGTCAAAACACAATAGAGCACCGGGAAGGTTCTGGGACCTTTGGAAAGAAAACAATAGATGTGATAAATGATGACAGAATCAACACTGCCTTTATATCCAATGGCCTTAGTACTTAAAGTAAGAGCACTCTTATAATTTTACAGCAGTTGCAATAATAAGTGCAATTGATAATTTCATATAATCATAAAATAAAATTTTGAGACAGTTTCCCCTTCCACAGAGGCCTTAAGAATCCTCAGGATGATGACTTTGGGGGCATATTAAGACTATTTATAAAAGATTCTATATGGTCCAAATTGTTATTATTACTTTCTCTCCTAGCACCAGTGAACTCCCAGGAGTCTCTTATTCATAGCTACCAAGGGAGCACCCACTTCTCTGTGGGTGAAGAATGACAGCAAGATATAACTGGTTAGCTTTTCCATTCGCTCAAACCCCACCAGTCCAATACCGGGATTGTTCTTCCCTTAGTAAACTAGGAGGCGACTGCAAGCATCCCTCCCTTAATGCTTTCTATCCTACAGGCTCCTCCAGGAAAAGATGCTTTTTTAGAACCACAGCCACACCAAAACACTGGGTGAAAAAAGTCAAAAAAACCATGACTACACCGAACTTCATAAAAGGTAAGACTCAGAGGCCTGAGGTCATATGAAATAAGTCCAGACCTACAGGGTAAGCCGGCTCCCTATGTTACAACATTTAGAGAGATTGAAAGATTTAAAGATATACATCCCCTAAAACTTTCATTTATTCATCTTCAACCTATATTTATTGAGTACCTGCTGTGTGGGGGTTACTAGGAGATGAAGGTACAATGAGCATAGGGTTGCCATATTTAGCAAATAAAAATTCTGTATTTTACTGGGAATTCTAAATTTTCATCAAGACATCATGCCTGACCACAAAGAACATGCTATCTAGTGCCCTATTAATTCCCTAAGAATTTTGAAACCCATTAATACCCTAGCAAAAACTGATCTATGTGATTATCCTTTAAGGGCAAAACCTAAGGAAATGATACATGGAAAAGGTAAGTTTTGGGCGTAAGAAAAGAAAAAAAAATACAAGGCAAGGCAAACTTGAGTAAAATGTCACAGAATAACAATGATTGACCAAGGACAACAGAATGGCTCCACATCCCAGGTTGGGAGGCAGGGGTAGGGTAACGGGATCAAAATGAAGAAACCATTGCTGAGAACTCACCTGTGTCACCTACATTCCAAGTTAGTGACAAGTTCACCAAAAATGTTGTCAAGGTGGTAAACATTTCAATCAGACCTGAGCAGAGGATCTAGAAAGATCTCATGCCAATTTATGGTTTGGGGTGGAAACCGTGCAAAATGTAGTGGTTTTACAGGGTTTGAACCTGAAAGAAAGCAAAATGTGGTGGTTTGGGCTGTATTTTTCTTGGAGTTTTTTTTTTAGGTACTCAGGCATAAAAATTCGCAGTCAGGCTTGGGAGGTCCAATCTGAAACAATAAAAGTTTTCACACCATACTTTCTGCAACCGCATGGAACATGTTGCCAAGAGAAGCTGTAGATCCTTGTTTGAATATCTTTTCAATAGTGTTCATAGGTGCACCAGTATCCCATATTTATGTGACAAAAACTGATTTTGATATTTGGAGAGAGCAAAGGAGGCTGTCTTTTTCTGAACCAATATTATCTACATAGGAAAAAGAAAGTAAGGGTTTTTGTGCATGTCATTGTGTTAATAATAAAACTAGTTAATGAATAGTTCCATTGGCAGAAATTTCTGGGTCAGCCTGCTGTGAGTAACTGCATAGCTTGAATCTGAAGTGAGAGTGGGCAGAGTGAAGTATTTGTTTTGTCTTACATGTCAGTTATTAAAGCCACTTCAAATCCTTCATGGAAAGATGTGGGGAATAAATAAATAAGAAGTGCCACAAAAGAAGTGGCAGAAATGGAAAGATCCACTGGAATGGCAAACCTTACCATTTTTCTTACTAGCTATTTACCATTTCCTGATCTTAGAGTTCCATATCATAGTTCCTAATGCCCTGTGCAAAATACAATTCCTGTCTTTCCATTCCCTTGCTTTCTTTGATTGCCTTTGTCTGAGCAGGCGACAGAAATGCCTCATGGTAATGTGTGAGTGTGATGTGTAGTCCTGTCTGGAGTATCAAGCAATATGGAACTAGGATGGCTTAGCAGTGCCTTGGCACAGTGCAAGAAAATAGATGGCATGACCCCTCCCAAGCCCTTTTGGCAGCTTTCTGTGAAGCTGGTTCTCTGGACCTGCAACCCAATCAAAATATTTATTTCATTCTTTTATCTGAGGACCTTAATATCCTGTCATCATCAATGGAATTTCTATTGTATTCTCACAATGAAGTGGAATTTCCTTTTTTTGTTGTTGTTCTTTTGTTATTTTTGCATTGCTTTATTTTATTTTTGAGGGGGTGAGGATAAAGGTGATAAACATTAATTATAGTTTACAGGAGCAAAACAGCAGGAATCATTGTTATTATCATTAACTCATATATTATTTAAGTTTTTCCAGGGAAATATAGTTAATTTGGACCTTGTGCTTTCGAAACATTTGGTAATTCCAAGATACGGAATTGGCTTAAATTTTCCTCCAGTGGAAGAAAGAGAGTTTACAATCTAATTACATTGGCTTTGCAGGGGGTGATTAATCTTCTTAAGAAAACAAACTGCTTTCAAACACTCCAGTAACAACTGTTTCTGATGATTAATTAAATAATTACAAAGAATCTGGCCTACTTATTAAGCAGATCCAGTTATTACTCTCAGCCACAGAGTATTGGTCCCTGGCTATGTAAATATTTTCTATATAGTAGATTACAATATTCTACAATTCTGAAATACCATCGTTTTCTATTGGTCTTTCTTCAAATTAGCCTGCCACACTGAAGGTTTCCTGGCATTTCTGTTCAAGAGTTGTATAAACCCAAGATACCGGTAAAGTAAACTTAAATGGTCTATTGAAATGTTTATATCCCTCCATCCCTATTAACTACTTTTACATATACACATGACCTTTAAATTCATGACACAATAGGATTCATTGGAAGTCTACTTGAACTGGGCATTGAGGAGTTGAAATCTATTAACATTTATATAGATAATTCAAATCACCACTCAAGGAATATGCAGGAGCCATATATTGACTACTGTTGTCAAATATATAAGGACTAGACAGGTAATCCAACTTGTCTATGAGTTCTTCAATTAAAAAAGGAAATTTCACCAAAGATAGTTTGTTCTAAAAATTCCAACAAATCATTGCAGAACCACAATCAAAACTCTTCATAAAGTTACTTATGGATGTAATAGTTAGGTTTCTTTTAGCACTCTTAAGAAATACAAGTAGAGAAAACTGAGTGTAGAAGAATTTATCCAAGTATAACTTACTCATAAGCTAAGCAAAACAAAAAAGCAAAAAAAAAAATATTTATTCATTCAATATACATATATTGCTTATCAGGTTATCCGGTTCAGTTGTGAACTCTAGGTGGGACTACAACTTATAGTCCAAATAAGACAAAAAAAGTAAAGCAATAATTACAATAAAACCTTCAAAATGCTATTTAAGAAAAAAGCAATGGGTACTATGGAGACATCAAGACAGGCACCCAATTTCAAACATCAGAGAAGATTTCCCAGGGGTGGTGTCACCTGAGCTGAATTAGAGAGGGCTTTCTAGAATAGGGAAATAGCATACACAAAAGCAGAAACCAAAATATCTTGTTAAGGTAAATGTTAATGTTAAGCATTGCACATTAACTTTTCACAAAATACCTTGCTACATTTTATAAGCATTTCTCTCTTTAATTCTATCATTATCATATAAGTTGGTTCTATTATTATAATCGTACCAAAAGGAAACTATGGCTCAGAAAAGTAAAACAACTTGTTCAGGACTGACCAGCCATCAGACTCCAGAGCCCACTCTCACCACTAAGCTCTATGCCTCCCCAAGTGGGCCTCCACAAGAGGCTTGTCTTTGTTCCATAGGCAATGGGGAGCCACTAAGAATTTTAGATGAATCTCCTAAAAGTAATCATAACATTTTTGTGAGAAAATTACTTCCATTCTTTGTCATTTTTTTCAAACCTTGATTCAAAACTTTGGTTACACCCTAGTTAAGTTTGGTTGTACCTTATTTAGAAAAGAAAAAGTGTGACTTAACAAGGCTGTTTTGTGCATGTGAATCACAACCCCAGAATGAGGACAGAAAGAACCATGATGCTGTTTCCAACAAGCAGGGATGGGAACTGTCCTGTATCACTCCAGTATGCCACACAAAGGCCAATGTGGGTTGTCACACCAGATATATTTCTAAATCTCAATACTTTAAATTCAGAATTACTTTTCCAGCAACTTTTGCTCCATAATGGATGGTTTTTAAAGGGCAAGATCTGCTTAGAACCATGTTAAAAGCAGAGGAGTGGAACTGTAGTGATCTAAAATGATTTAATTTTCTAGAAAATTACTACTTTCTACAAGCTGTATAAACTTTAATTAAATAGACAAGGAGATCTATTCTCTGTCCTTACATGTGACCTGCTAGACTCTTGGGATAGTGGTAAAGGAAAAGAATAGACTGAAAAGATTACAATTTTTAACAAAACTCTAAATATAATTAAGATGGAATGGCTATTGTCATCTTTAAGAATCAATCAGTAACCAACATGGTTGCTTTTCCAGAGAGAAAATAGTTTTGAGTTCAAAATATGTGTAAAGTCAGCTTATAAAATGAACTGTAGAATCAGGTTTAGTCACAAATAAGATGACACACAAATCAGCTCATATGTACAGTGCAGTTTCCAGTTAAATATCACCAAAATGAGCATACCTATAATGGTTAATGTAATGCTTTATGTGTCTGTATCTAATAAAAAGTACCCAACACCCTATCAAGGAACTTTTTTGTAGTTTCCACTACTTATTCTCTAGAACCAGATTTAGAGGAATGGGTCCAGGAAAAGGGAGGTTACTAACATGAGAGCAAACACTGAATCCGAAAATAATCTCAACAATTCATCCAACACAATCTATGGCCACAAAATATTTCTTTGCCTAAATCATCATTCATGTGGTTCTCCTTCTTTTACCTACTTTCTCTCTTGCTTTTTTCCTCCCTGAACTCTTTCTTTCCACTTTATTCTTCTTTCCAAGTTGTGTTCCCAAACCAATGGGCTAAAATTACTTTAAAAGGACACATTTGATGCAAAGTGATTTAATGTACTTTGCCCTGCTTGTAAAAGCATTTGGGTAGCATTGGTGTCACTGTGATTTGGACTGTCAACAAGACTGACCACTGAGGTTAAATGGAAACCAACTCTAATAGGGATGACTTGAAGCAGAACAGCATTTTTAACAATTCAGTTATTTGCATATGTGCCTCCCAGTCCACAAATTCTAAAGAAAGCTGTGTGGCAACTATACCCTTCATAAGCAGCCTCTTGTAAGACAATGTTGAAACTATGATAGAAAAATGGGAAATGAGAGGAAGAAGAGATATATAGTACAAATGCTTATGACTACACATACATCACTTGAATATGTAGCTGAGCTATATTAACTACACCAACTGATTAACTATATTTATATGTATATATGGGAGGTGGGTTGAAAAGCAATATAAAATGTATCTGTGTATATGCAAGCAGAGTAAAATATTGCATTGTATGTATAAATATCAGGTAGTAGAAAATAAAATATCCCTGTAGTTATTTGTTTATGGACACATTTGGATTGAATGAGCTTTATAACAATCATTTCTTTCAAAGCACAAACATCACACTTTTTAGTTTTAATAAAGTCTAGTTTTTTTGGCAGTTCTTTTATCACATCTGTCATCTCCTAAGCTTTGCTTAGCCAAAGCACTCAGACTTGAATTTTGAAATTGTCAATATAGGCCTTCTAATCTTTAAGTTTTAAATTATTTAAGCAGATTAACTACCATTATTCTATGCTTACAGGACTTGGGGTAAAAAAAAAGGAAAGGAAATACAATACTTTTAGATAATTAAGTTGTTGTATTGGGGGCATTTTTTGGAACGTGGTCCAATGTATTTATGTAAATAACCTCATAGACAGAGTGAATACATTAACTCTAGTATCTACATCTGTAAGATTTAAAAAAAAATGATTCCACCTAAGAAGATTAATTGGCCTGCTTTCAAATCACAAGTTATTCATACTTCATATTGACACTTTTAGTTTGTCAGTGGATATTCTGAAACCAAGTCATATATCTTGAAGGAACAAAAAAGAAAAAAGAAAAGTGGAGCTGATTTTCACAGCAGCACCTATCTGTGTGATGACCTGAATTCTGTTATGATCTCCCTTCTGAGATCAAAGCAGGATTAATGTGATTCTTTAGTGTTTGCATTGCACATCTCAAAGCTCTGGAGACTTAAGAAATAAGTATAAATGCAACCCTGGAACACAGGAGAAATGGAGCTTGAATGGGGTGGGCTAACAGCACAAGGGCTAGCTAACTATGAAAAGTTATTTGGGATTGGAGAGGCAATAGAGAATTTACAGTACTTTGTACTTGTAAGCACAGTTGCTTTCTCTTTTCTCATTTTCTGGGGCAAGGCTTTTGGCTACTGGATGAGGCCAGCACTGAATGTCATCTTATTAATAGTCTCCATAATGACCTTCTAGCTCATTTGGAATGTTTTGCAGCTGCTAGTACACATGAAAAGGGAAGGGAACCCTGCTGCATGTTTTCACACGAAAGTACTTTCACGTTGCTACAACCAGGCATTTACAAGGAGGATTTTAAAAGAGGAGAAAATCTTTTAAAATATCAAAATGTTGAGCTTTTGTGTTTCCACTGCATGTGACATTCCTGGATACTGGAACCCCTAAAGGGTGAGTGTTTCTGCAGCCTTTTAGAATTGCTTGTTCTTTTGTTGAAGAAAAAGGCAAGTCCATATTCCTGGGATCTCAGAAGGTGAAGAAAAAATCGCTTTCATGTGTAATGCTTAGTGTACACACCTCTTGGGGTTGGTGGGGGTAGAGCTCTGCTCCTCCAAACTTGACTGTGATTTTAGCTGCATTACCTGGAAGAAGGAGTGCCACAGTATGTAGCTCCATGTACAGTTTTTTATGGATTCAGTACTCCCTGAGAAAATAAGATGGTGAGATGGGGGTGGAGGGTACCTCAGTCTTAGCCTGTGATGTGATTCAGGGTCTCCACTCTTAGGTTATACAGTTCCACCCAAAGCTCAACTTTCCTGCAAGTCTACACACCCAGCCCCACAATGACAAGTCCCAACACCTACAGCCCTTCAGCCAGATGAGCCCTGCTTTTTTGCAGGGTATATCCTCCTTGCATACAACTTCATCATATCCTCTCTTACAAGTTCCTTTAGGTAAGCACTCAAAGGCCATATCTTTCCTTTCACCACCCGTCTCCCACTTCACCCACATGTCTCCTCCCACCCCTGGCTTGAAGCCCCACTCCAAAACGGCCCACATTGCATGGCCAAAGTCCAGGAAGTGACCTCAGATGAGGCCGCAAGATAGTTCAGAAAGAGAAATCTCAACGCGACCCAACGCCTAGAAGAGACCCGGGTCCTTCCAGCGAATACCCCTACCGGGTCTTGGAACCAAGGGAGGTTATACCTCCCTTGTGTAACGTCCCTCGTGCTGGTCTTTCACGGAGCAGGAGGGTGAAGGGGATTTTGGAGTCAGGTTTTTTCCCCCCAGGGAAAGAGTTTCAGGGTTTGGAAAGGGGCTCCCAGGGGCTGGAGCCTTAGCCGAGCGTCCTGTTGGCGCCGGACTCCCGCAGCCTGCCCCAAGCTCGTACCTGGAGGGGAAATTCACCCGAAGAACCTTGTGAGTAGCCTCCACTGGGAAAACAGCCTGCTCTGTGAAGCTTTTTGTCCACAACACAATTCCCAGGGCCAAGAAAAAGGGACTGGGAACCTCAATACCTAAACTCTAAGCTCACCTCCAGTTGTTTTTACCACAATAAACACAATCAATTTGTACTTTCTAGGGGTGTTTCTTGGCTTTGTTAATTTTATCTGATGGTGTGGTTTTTCTCACTATTATGCTAATGTTAAGAGAGAAAATTTTAGCTGAATAAGGGTTGTTCTTAATCTGGTTACTAGGCATCCCAGTTGAGTGGAAGGAGTCACCAGAAAATTTTATTGGAAAGTTTGGGATATCCGTATCAACTTTTTTCTCTTTCTGATTGTATACTTTTACTCAGTGCAGCCCTGATTTGCCCAGTGTTGGCCTATCATTCCCATACAGCCATGTAGCTAAATGCACTGTAGCTAAAGAGACCTATGACTCTTTTTAAAAATGTGAAGTTTAAAAATGTTGTCAGGCACTTTTTTCTTTCAAGTTAAAAGTACTAGCTGAAATCTAGAACATAATTACTTGCTATATTATCAAGGCCTTTATTTTGCTGGAAATTTTCTGACTGCCTGTATGACTGAAACAAAGCATTAGAGTTAGAATTGAATAAAAGTTTTTTATTATTCAACACCGTGGGGTCCCTAAAGGGGGGGGGGGTCTTAGGGGTTGCATTTTTTTAAGGTTTCATTTTTTAGATGTCATATTTTGGTCATGATTCCTTGAATTTCAATACATACCTTCTAAGCTAGCAAATAATCTAATTTTTAAACAAGGGAAATTGTGAGCTGTTTTTATTTCACATCTTTTATAGACAAATATGCCAATTCTTTTAACTTGCATTTCCTATCATAGGAAAAAAAAAACTTTAAAGATAAATTTGGAAAATTAATGTGAAGTGAACACATAACAGATAGTGACATTTATTTTTGTTTTATTGCCAGGAGGGTGTTTAAGTTAGTTAAGACTAAGGAACAATTAAACTGCATAGTGTGCTGAAATACATAACACAAGCAGGGAGGGCTTTAAAAATTATCCCACCTAGCAATACTTTCATATTCACAAGTAGTGAGAAGTCCATATCTATCAACAGCTGGCATTGCTTACAAATTATATTCAATTGAACCACTGCTTAGTTTATCTTTCATTGTAGTTTGGAATTGTGTGATGGGAGGAATGTACATGATCTATGTGCATATAATTCTTATACTTTATATATATTTATATGTATACTTCTTTTTAAATATGTATATGGTTAGTCACTACAAGAGTATCAAAATAAATCGTGCGTTGGCTTCCATGATCTCCCAGGTATTCCCAAACACTGATGAACAAAAAGATCTTTATATGGGAAATGGAGAGCTACCCATTTAAAGCAAAGAATGGAAAGGGGAACTCGATTTATTCTCATTTGTTTATCGGTAGATTTTTCCCCCCTCTCGGCAAATTCATTTGAATAGCTTTCAAGCCGGAAAATGGAAATGTGGCTCCTGCCCTCTATTTCAGCGGCGGCAGCAGCGTCCTGGCAACAGCGCAATTTTCTATCATCAAGGATAAATGGCATCGAACAGAACATTCTGATAAAAAAAAAAAAAGAAAAAGAAAAAGAAAGAAAGAAAGAAAAAGGAGAAAAAAAAAAGGAAGGAAGGGGGAAAAAAAGCAGTCCATGATTGCTGGCCTTCCTGTCTGTCATCCCTTTAAAAATCCTCTCCGCAAACCTGAGCGGCATGCTGTCAGAGCTAATAACGTCTTCTAAACGGGGTAGAGGGGGGAGCACAGTCTTTCCTGTACAATGTTCCCATTTATTAAATCGAGTGCTTATTTTAAAATTGCAAATATCTCTGTTTGGTTCACTGAAAATTAAAACCAAGATGTAGGAAGTTACATGATGCAACAATTATTCGTGTCATATCAGAGACTCAAACCCCTATCTCGCCCTTCTCAGGTCAAGGTTGGATGAGGGGGGAAGGGGGAATCTGGGGCAGGAGGTTTCTGGTGGAAAAATACAAATCCGTTCGCCCTGCAGGTAAGCTGAGAGTAATTGAAAGCCAGAAGAGCGATACCTGTTTCTACCCGGGAGAACGAGCTGTGATTCTGCCAAGTGCGGGTGGGCGCGGTCCTAGCCGCGACGGCGCTAGCAGGTGGGGCAGGACTCAGAGCAGAGCCACGGAGCTCTCCCGCGGGAAGCTTTGAAGGTAATGGTGGCTATTTCTCGCCTACTGAGATGACTTTCTGCAAAAGGCCATTCTCCTGCTCCAGGAGATGGATCCCTGAGGTCCCCATGCCCGCATAGGGGGGGTCCTGGAGGGGCTTAGAGGACACCCTGGAGGCATTCCCCGAGTAGTGCGCCTCTACCAAGAGCAGAAGAGCAGCCCCCCACACACACCCAGAGAAAACTACACATGCCTGGCTTGGGTTTCCTAACAGCCTGGGTTATGCCTGGGGGTGGTGGGGATTGGATTTGGCCAGTGTCTAGCTCTAGTGACCGTCGAGTTCTTGGATGGGCACATCCAGCGCTTTGGACTGAAATACCCAGGGCCAGGAAGGGTGAAGGAATCAAAGTACTGTGGAATGGGGTGCGGTGGTGTTGACACCCTATCTTCCTCGATTGATGGGTAGGGAATTGTTTTTAGTTTAGTTTTTTGTTTTGTTTTGTTTTGTTTAATCTCGTTAGGAGACATGAAAGAGGGGACCTACAACGAAGAGAACACTAGCTTTTAATATCCTTGAAAGTCAATCAAAAGAAAATAAATGATGGAATGGTATACAAAGGACCCTAAAATTCGAGGACCCTATGAAATAGGAGAGGTGGCCCGAAGTCTGGATAGTTAGAAACTGGGAGGTAGAAAGGGGAAGGGCGATGGAAATGGATGAGCAGCTTGGTTTGGTGAGGAGCTCCGGTGGCTGAGAACCATGGGAGGAGGGGAATGACGGGGAAACCTTTGTTTAATGAGGAAACCTAATTATTGCGCATCTGGGAGTCTTGGTCCCAACTACAAGACGAAGGCGGGTATTCAAGGGAAGCAGTGCGCATGCCTGAGTCTTCAGATTTGCATGATAAGGCACACACGTGAGCCAACTCTGGCTCATCCCCAGCCCGCCCCGGCCAATAGAATCAGGCTCTTACTGTGCCTCTAGGTCACATTGACATCTCGGTTCCTCCACAATAGGCCTTTAAAACCCACTTTAAAAATAAAGAGTGTTTTAGTATTGATTCTCACCTAGGCACTGAAGATTTCTGTAGGAAATAGACACATTTCAGAAGTACAAATAAATTTACCACAAGCAAGGGTTAAAGAATTCAGAATTTAAGAAAAAGTTAGAAGGCTGGAGAGAGGAGGCTGTTGAAAGAGCAGCGGCAGGAAGTCAAGGAATCCTGGGAGTGCTGCCTTCCGAGCCCCCAGTCTTGGAAGAATGCTGAATCTGAGTCTCATTGTCACAAGAAAATCACACTTTCTTCACTGACCAAATGAGCCTCAAAAACAGAACATCACCTGTATGGTCTAACCTCAAAGCCAGTTTCCTTCACTCACCCCAGCCACACATGGTTGCCAGGGAGACAGGCTGGAACACCTGTGTTCCATCCTTCTCTTTTCCCAGACACCAAAGGGGTCTATGGGGTGAGGTCCATGTTTTAGGTCAGTCCACTGGTAGTATCCACATCTGCAAAATGGGGCTAATAATAGAAAGGCAGAGGAAACTAGAAAGGTAGAGAAATGGCATGATCTCCACGCTGTCTGGGCCTCTTGCCTCTACCCAAGCTCAGAGGCTGGAAACAATGAGATTTATTCTCTGGGGCTATAGAACAGGTGGGCCAGCTGGGAAATATTACTCATCCTGCCCCTTCTGCACAAGACTGCTGCCTGTCCTAGGTATCATACTGGCCTGACCTTTATCAACCAACTTGTACTCTTCCCATCATATATCACTGCTAGAAATGCTGCCCACAACTGGGATTCCATCAACCCTAAGAGATTTCACACAGTATGACAAGAAAGTGCTTGTTCTTATCACTGAAATAAAATAGTTGAAAATTATTGTTTGCAATCCTTCTGTCTTCTGTAATTCACAAATTTCCAACATAGGTTTAAGCTTCAGGTACATATTTTTAGTGCTCAGCTCATACAATACCATGCTTAAAACCACCCCATCAGTGTCTTTGTCTTTCTCACCCTTCAGGCCCACAATTATACAACAGCTTATTGAGAGAGAGAGAGAGAGAGAGAGAGAGAGAGAGAGAGAGAGAGAGAGAACACCAAAATCCCACCCCAGCCCTCTATGTAAGAAAATATAGAGCAATCTCAAGGTCTTACCTGTTCATCTAAAATCATTATTTGAGCAATGAGTATTAAGGTGGCATATTGTTTAAGCACATGGCTTCTAAGGAGACATACTGAACCTTCAAAAATGCCAGCTGGTACTCTATGTATAGAGCAACAAACTTACTCACAATCATGTTTTGGAACTGCCTTTGCAAAAGTTAAAGATTTTTTTTTTGTCTGTTTTTCATGATCCTGGGGGTTAGATCCAAGGCATGTACTCTATCATACAGCTAAACTCCCAGCCTAAAATATTTCTTGAGCACATTGAATTTTAGACTTTTTTCTTGTAACTGACTTATCTTTGTGCTTTAAGAAATAGGGAAATAAGCCAGGCATGGTGGTGCATGCCTGTAGTCCCCATGGCTCAGGAGGCTGAGGCAGGAGTATTGAAAGTTCAAAGCCTGCCTTAGCAAATTAGTGAGGCCCTAGGTAACCTGGTGAGACACTGTCTCTAAATAAAAATTTAAAAAACAAACAAAAACAAACAAACAAACAAACAAAAAACAACCAGCTGGGGACGTAGCTCAGTGGTTAAGTGCCCTGGGTTCTTTCCCCAGTACAAAAAAAAGAAAAGAAAGAAAGAAAGAAAAGTAAAGAAATAGAAAATAGAATAATAATGTCTTGGAAAAGAAACACAGATGGGGGGGGGGGTCCATCAACCAATCAATTTTCTCTGCCACCAGTTGAAGCAAAATCTTTTTTCCCATCTGGGATAAGTGAAAAGGTTTCTCTTAAGTCTTGTGGGGAAAACTGAACCAACATAAGTTGCAAATTCACATCCTGGCCTCTTTTTAAGGCAAGTTTCAGATCATCCATGAGGCTAACTTTGATGACAACTCACTGTCATCCCTGGGAGAAGACCAGAAAGCTGAGGGACTGAATAGGGACACTGAGGTGTGGGCTCAGGACCATGAGATGGAACCCAGCATTGGCTACAGCTTCAGCCTCTGGAGCTGCTGTTTACAATCACTCAACTCAACCCAGGGAGGTATGCAAAATTTCTTTGTCTCATATTTGTGCAAGCCTCAGGGTACCTATTAGCTCCTTCCCATCCATAGCAGGCATGGCAGGCCATTAGTACCCTGTATCAACAAGACTAGTTGGTTTAAAAATAAAATCTGAGCTGAAAGCATTTCCTTCTTCTGGGAGTGGGGCTAACCTCCTCAAATTTAAGTTGAAACTAGTCAAGTTAGAAGGAAACAGCAAAAGAGGTTACAGAGGGGAACTATTGAGGATGATAACTACAAAAATGCAGTAGAGGCTTCTGAACCAACACTTGCTCTTCTGTGAGTACTTTGCAGGTTGGGCCCATTAATCATCTGCGGGATACAAACCTCCCCCACCTCATGTTTGGGTCATCAGGAATCAGTATAGTGTGAGAGATTCCCTTTCTCTAGCATAGGTCAGCCAGGGGGCAACTAGGAAGACAGGGGGCCTGGGACTTTCATCTGTCCCTCTGTGATTCCAGAAGGTGCCTTGTCACCCCTCTGCCTCTGACTGCTCTCCCTGGGGTCCTGGGCACCTAGAGCCCCTCTAACTGAGGGGCTAGAGGTAATGAGCTTTCTCTCCCCACCCCGACGTCACATACCCCCACCACGCAGTGTACTCAAGCCACTTGCTGAAGAGCCGCTGAGCAGGTTGGGGGGGGGGGCGGGGGACCAATGCTCTGGTCTAAGTGGGGAATCTGGAGTCCTGAAGCCCTTGGGCAGGTAACTAGCCAGGCGAGCAACGCGTTGCCCTGGCCGGCGTTTTCAAACAACTTGAATTACAGGCTACATCTTGAATATGAATTAGCCTTCTGCGCTGGTGTGACTTCACTTTGAAACTCAACTTGTCAAAGTATGGTTTTAATTAAACGTCTTCCGGCCTTGAAAGATTACATGTTTTGTAAAATATATCCTAGCATGAAATTTACTTCCACAATCTGAAATTAGGTTCCTTGTAAATGTTTTCATAAAGAAAGAAGGAAGGAAAGAAATAGGAGGGGAGTGTATGTGAGAATGGAGTAGTTGATACTAGCTTGGTTCCTTTAAAATGTCCAACCAACGGGCCTCGGCGCCGGACAGGTCTCAAGCGTGTCCTCCAGCCTCACAAGGGCGATTCCGCTTGCCCAGGACAAGCAAGTAACCCGAACCCGCCCTGGCAGGCGCGGCCCGCGTTGCTTTAGCAGTTGGAGACAATTCAGCAGACAGACAAGTTAATCCCGCGCTGATTTGTTTCGGATCCATCTGCAGGACGCCGTATACCACCCCCACCCCTCCACCCCTCTCACCCCCGACTGTTGCTGCAGACACCTGCCTCCCTCGGATCCCAGACTGCTGTGTTTGTCCCAAGACAGAGGAAGAGATACAAGGTGCAGAATGGACGTTTGCAATATTTAAAACAGCACACCTCTTTTAAGAATTCCTAGCTAATATTTAGAATAACAATCTCGATCAAAAGCGGTCCTAACAGACTGTCCGAACTGCTCCAAACCAATCTAAAAACTTGCTTTAACTTAGAAGGGGTCTCTGGAGGTTCACTGTCTCCTGCCTGGGGACATCTATCCCCCAGGTAGGTAGCCCTCGAAGAAAAAGGACCCTATTTCCCAGCATGGGGACAGGGAAGGTACTAGCGCACCTTCTATTTAAGAATTAAGGGCTGAGTCCTTGTGGAAATCTTTTTTCTTAACTACTCTCTGAGGAACTCACCAATTCTGATGGGATTTGCTGAATTCGGAGTAAAACTTAGTGCACATGGGGTGGGGTCTGATGGGGAGCACAGGGAGAGGTGCACATCTCCTTTCTTCCAGATAATTGGTACCCAAGAAATGAGGGCGGGGGTGGCGCAGTAGGAAGAATTATTTACCGCTCTCCACCTGAAAAAAGCAAGACCAATAACGCGTCTGGCTTTTCGCCCTGTTTACTCCATTCCTACTCAGTGATTGGCAAAGCAGGCCCTGAAGGCAAAGGCAATAATTGCTCCGTGCTCTTCTTACCAGGGAAGTGTGTAGGCATTTGAAGTGTACTAAAAATAAACGAAGGAGCGAGAAAACGAAAAGGGGACAGAGTGACAATTTGCGGCAATTAAAGCGTCTGCACGCTGTTGCCGGAGGAACAAGGACCCACAGCGGTTTTTGTTTTCCCAGGCCTGAGGATGTGACTAACTTGTTAGGGAATTTTCGTGCTAGGTTTTTGCGTGTGCGTGTGTGTGTGTGTGTGTGTATTCGGCAAACAAGAAGCCTGTGCAATGTCGGGATCCGAGGGGAAGGGGGAGCCTAGGACGGCTTCTGAGCCCTAAAAAGCCCGTTAGCATCGAGAAACCCCATTCCTGATCTCCACCCTACCCCTCAGGCCCGTCTCAAGTGAGCACCTATCCATTAGCTCTCAGTCGACACTCCTTGCAGGAACTTTTGAAAGCAAGTTTTCAGATCCAAGGTGTCTAACTTTAAAGGGGGAAAACAATAATACAAGCTTCTATTTCACAATCACGCGAAATGCAAAGGATTCAGGGTGGAGCAGGGAGGGGGAGGGAAAAGAGGGGCGGCCCGTCAAATCAAAGGTTGGGAGACATTTTGACAGCGTGCTTGAAGTATTACCCTTAACTTTTGGAAGATTTTCAAGAAAAGAAGGACGGGGGGGGGGGGGGGTTGTGAGAGAATCACAACTTTCTCCCGGCTGTCACTCAAGCGGCCAGAGAGGGCTCCAACCCCCAGCTCACGAGGAAATACACAGTGAGAAATTGCTTCAAGATACAGTAGGGCTCAGTTCTTTCTTACCCTACCCCCTACCCTAGCCCCAACTTTCCTAAGCCAAGAACTTCACTGAGAGTTTGGTAAGGAAGGGGGTGTCCTGGGTGTCAAAAATCTGGCACAGTCCCCCAAGATCAGAAGAGTTAAGCCCAGGAGGTGCGCTCTACCTAGGGCAGCCTAGCGCCTGACCTGGCACCCCACGTTGATTAGCACCATCCCAGTCCCCACCTCCACCTCTCCCCAGTGCAGTCACCGCCTAAATCCACCGAGCTGGCTTCAATGAAAGCTGGCAAATCCGGCGAGTCTCGCAGAAATTTTCTTCGACCCTAATTCAATTTTAAAGCGGATTTTTACTATTAAAAACGCTGCCGAGCAACACATTGAATTAATCTGACTGTACGGTTTTAATTACAGTGAGGGTTTCTCTACAAATCTGTACAAGACAGTGGCTGGCTCTCGGAGGATCCCTGCCTGCTGAATTCCATTATCGAGTCCCTGTTCCCCGCAGACGTCGGCGCGTGGGAGCCAGCTGTGGGCCCGAGAATTCCTGTCGCTTTCTGTTCGCCTTCCTGGCTCCTGTCCCTCGCCCCTTCCTTCATCCTAGACCCATGGACACCCCTGAATGCCTGCCTATCTGTTTGAGACTGCTGGAGATTTATCCTTCTACCTTGCTTTTCTGGGGGGTCCAAAGCTTTGGAGCTTCTGGAGCCTTGTTCTTAAATTGGCTTTTGTCAGGGTGACCTATTTTGTAGGTTTTTTTTTTTTTTTTAAGGTTCTCCTACTACCACTTTGCAGTTGGAGTGAGCAACTTGATGCCCTGGGTATTTGAGGGAAAATCAGGTTAAGGAGTGGGGAGGAGCATTAAGGGGAGGAGATAGTAGAAGACTAGCTAAGGAGCACAGTTTGCTTGATCTAGCCCACCCCACCCCCGCCACCACCCGCCAGCCTCAACCCCCCCAGGTCTCCAAACAAATATATACTGTGGCAGATTCTGCAGGCAAACAGGGCCCCATTTATCAGCTTTAGTTTTGTTTACTCATGCTACTAACATTGTGGGGGCAATGGTACTTGAACAGGATGGGAAGAAAACTTGAAGACTAGGCACTCCCAATACAAGCAGATTCACACTCATTCTCTTTTGCCCACACTCTAATATTCTTTTTCTAACCCCCTTTCCCCCCTATGCTTCTTTTCCACTTTCATCTTCCCAAAGATGATGAATTCAGATATGAGTTTATCAATAATAAACATATCCTCTCAGTGTATATTTAAGAATCAAGGGCTTTGCACTCTGTGAGGGGAAGGGGCCCAGTTTACTTTACCCTAGCAAAACGGATAAAGAACATCTTCCTGAACAAAATTAGTAAAACCTACAAGTGGGGGGCAGGCCACCATTCCATTCTCAGGGTGGAATGGAAAGGGCTTCCTACCCTAGATTTGTGTAAAAGATCGTTTTCTATACAAATGAAAAAGCTCACAGTTGTTTTTTTCTTTTTCTTTCTTTTCTTTTTTAATCTTAGTTTCTTCTAAGCACTCTCAAATCTGTTGCCCTCCAAGGAAAGTTTTACTTAAAAATTAATAAATTGTCTTCCTATTTATTTGGAATGTTACAAAATAAAGGTGATAAGAAGTGTCAATGAGGGTTGGGATTGTGGCTTAGTTGCAGAGTGCATGCCTAGCATGTTTGAGGCACTGGGTTCGATTCTCAGCACCACTTATCAATAAATAAAATAAAGGTCCATTGACAACTATAAAAAAATGTCTATGAACAGGTAAAAATACAAAAATTACCACTGCATTTATATTACAAGTATAGTCAGAAACAGAACACCTCTCCCCCCTCCCCACTGAAAAATGGTTTTCATTTATTTTTCTGTAGCAACAAGAGAACCAAGAGCTCACATGATATAGCAAGAGGATGTTTTTCATCCCAGGTTTTCCTGAAGAGCTGTCCCAGCCCTGGTTCTTCTTTAATGTTGAAGCGTTTGCTGTGACGTTGTTATTGTTACTACTGATGAAGGGATGAAAGAATTAAACAGAGGATGCTTCAAGGCATTTCGGAAGACGCTTGGGCAGCTATATTAACTCCTTATTATGCCTAAAAATAGTCTGTCGTTTCCTGTTGATGCTTGTTCCCTGCCACTCTAGGGCTGCATTTATCCTCCAATGGTCAGGGGGTCCTGCTTTCCAAAGACTGACTTGATGAAAGCTGACTTCTAACATCCCTTCCCTCCTCCCTTTGCCCTGCTACATTTCCCAGCAGGGATAATGGGGGTGGGGGGGGGACTTAGCATTGGTTTAGCCTGCATACTGAAAAGACAAACATCTGCACTTTTCCTGTTTAAACTCAGTGTTTAAACATTATGAAATTCTCTCCCACCCCAGGCTAAGAGAAAGAAGGGTGTTTTGGGGAGTAGTGTGCTATACTTGCTAAGAGACAAGAGACAGAATGAGAGAGAGTGACAGAAGAAAGGAAGGAAAAGAAGGACAATCATAAAACCCTCTATATACAATTCCAAATTTAGGGGAGTAAGAACATGTGCTGTTCTCAACTCTCTCTATTGTCTCTCAGCTCTCTGAAGTAAGAAAGCTTTGGGGTCCTGGCATAACCTGAAATTGGAGTCAGAGCGGAGGCAAACAGGGTTAAATTTGAGGACCGAGTTGACTTCATTTTCATTAACTCCACTATATTCCAGGTTTAAAAATGCCCTGAACAGGAACCTCTAGATTGGGACATGCTTTGTTGATATTCTCCAAGTAGGACACTTAAAAAACTCGGTGAAGCCCCCTGGTGGGTCAGTGCCATGTTGGGGTTTCCCACTAGTCTGTTCTTGGAATGCAGGACTGAAGAGATGAAGGGAATGCCCCCAAAGTTCAGTGAGGTGCTTTCTGGATATGAGGAAAACAACATCCACTTGTAAGTTGGATTTTGAGAAACCTGGGAGGGGACTTTGTTAGCACAAGCATTAAAGTTTTATCACCAGAGAAAATGTCACCAAAATCTCAAGAGGTTTTTCTTTTCTTTCTTTTTTTTTTTTTTTTTTTGCCTCAATTAATGCTTTTGGTTACCCCTGAAAATATCATAACTAGCCTGGGTTAAGAAAGGCAGCTCTCTTGTGTCCTGAGGCTTTTGCAGGTGTGTGTCAGGGGACAGAAGAAGGGTGCCTGAGTTTCCAGGATATCAGGCACCCTTTCCTTACATACAAAAACAGAATTTTACATTGAATGAGGAAAAGACTAGCAGGAATTTTTTTTCCACCAATGTCTCCTGTTGAGAAGGGGGTTCTTAGCAAGGGTATGTAAATCAATACCGAGTTATTTCTTTGAATTCAAAGGCTATTTATCCAGGTCTAATTTCTTTAGAATTAACGTGATAACTGAGCCCAACTTAGCAACCAAACCCAGCCAAGTCCTGGCCGGCTTGAATGTACTTCCACTTCCCCCCACCGAGGCTACAAACCCACCTCGGGCATCCAGGCATTCCCAGGCCTACAAGTGTGTGCAAATACCAGTTTAGAACTCGATAGCGGGGTTTCTCAGACCCAGTGAGGGCATTCCTCTAACAGTGGCCTTTGGCAGACAGATCAAGCGGTCTTGTGTTGGCAATACACAAGTATTTTTCTCCCAGTGACACTGACAGCCACAATACAAACCCCAACACCTCCACACCTTAAAGAGCAAAATGCAATTGAGGCCTTAAATTCTGCTTCTTAAAACTTTATGGAATTTGACCCTCATCTGGGCCCTAAAAGAGCCCTTAGGTCTGGACTCCACAATGTTGGATTTCCTTCTATTTTGAATGATAAAGGTTTCGCTCGCCTGAGCTGCCCTCCTCCTCCCCAGGGTTGGCTAGGGCTCCGGGCGGGCAAGACAAAGAAGAGTCCGACTTCCCTGGCGGCGAACCCGGCGCTGGGGCCCGGGAGTCCCTGAGGTGTGTGCCTTTTTGCCAGGCTCTGGGGAGGGGGAGGCGGGGAGAGAAAAAGAAGAAGGGGGGGGGGACAAAACGACGACGACGACGACGACAACAACAACAACAACAACAACAACAACACCTTTTAGTTTCTTATAGGAGGGCTGAAGGTGCGGGCTGGACAGGGCAAACCAGAGGTAATTCCAACTGCCTCGCTTCGCCTCATTACCGCTGCCCATGACACAGGGCTAAGAACTGGGAAGCAAGCGGCCGGCTTCGATGGAACAGAAATGACCGCCGGGAGCGATTTCTCAGTCTCTGCCTGCTGAACTCTGCGCGGTCGCCGGTGGCAGAGGCCATGTGTGGCAGCCTTACAGAGCGCGCCAAGGCTGCTTGGGGACACACCAGTTCTCCCTCTCTTATGCCCAAGACTGGCGGGAAAATCGGACGGTCAAGTCTGAAATTTGGATTCTATCCCGCCAGCGCACACTGAGACAGCTATGAAGCCTGGAGGGATCCCTTGTTCCCCCGTAACTGCCTCTGCGCCTGACTCTCTCAGAGCCTAGCCAGGGCCCCCTAGCAGGTTTCAGCAGGACCTTTATCACACACAACTATTACCCAGGTGCAGCTACACACTTGTATCTCTGCTACCGAGTGAAGGGATTTTATCCATACCTCGTGGAAGAGGGATAAAAGTTCTTAAGCTACAACCCAGAAGGACAATTCCAGCCTGCCCGGGTTTTCTCAGGCATTAAATAAACCAGAAAGGGGGAGGGGGTATCCTTTTGCAAATAGACAGCTGCAGTGCTCTAGGTCTGGTGCTCAAGTGCGGGGACCTGGGCCCCGCCAAGATCCATCCCGCTCGGGATGCCGTCAGAGTTGTGCACCTGCGAGCATAAAGGGAGAGACCTAGACAAGCTCTTGGGAAAAAACGCCTTCACCGCATTCACAGCAAGATGTAGGGTATAAAGCAATAAAACTGCCACATCGACCTGCGGGCTTTGAGGATATTACAAACTAGCTCGGCTTTTAGCCCGGGTGCCCCAAGAGCGCACCAGGAGTAGGTGGAGAGAACCCTTTCTTTCCCTGACCTCTCTTTCTGTCCCCCCACCACTATCCAGGCATTTCCCCCTTACCCAACCCACCTTTCATTTTTCTTCAAGATTTTTGATGTTGTTGTTTTAATTCAATGCCGACTTGTAAATGCATGGATCGGGTTACTGGTTCGTGTGTTAAAGTGCACCTCTTGTTAAGAGGAAAGGGACAAGGGACACCACTTAAAAATGAATTCAGAGTTACTGAACCGGCTCCGGAGACTCAAGAAGTTAAGCACAGCGGCTGGGGAAAGATGGGAGGGAGGAGAGCAGACGTCGCTGTCCTGGGAACTCTGGTGGAAACCCGCGGACAGCAAGTTTCAGGTCTTCGGATAAATTAAAGGAAAGAAAGAAAAAAGAAAGGGGGGTGGAGGGAGGAAAACGCGCCTGGCAAAGCCTGCAGACCCGGGACTGGAAGCGGGAAAATCAATTAGCATAAGCCGCTGACAGGGACCTTTGCAAAACGCGTAAATAGAGTCCAAGCAGCTCCATCTGCAGCGACCCTTTTTCTGGAGTTGCAGAGGCAAGCGGCACCACTAAATTCTCCATTTCTCTGGTTGCTTGGGACCCATAACATATGGGGTATAGGCGAAGTCGGATGCAACGAAGTTTCCACAAAGGCAGATTCGTCCTCACAACCTCCAGACACGACGACACAGAGGGTTGTTAGATTGCGTATTTCTCCGGGAGTTCAACGGCTTAGGTATTGGCTCAGACCAGACCGAAAACCAACACCGAGGCCTGCGGGGGTCTGTAGGTCTGGCCCACCCAGTCTGGATCTTCTGGTAGTACCGGCACCTAGAGCCTACCAGCAGTCCTGGGACCAGGACTCTGAAACGGACGGCTAGCCCTCCTTGGCGCCTAGGGCCATGTTCGGTTCTCTTACCTGGTAGCTGGGCCTGAGCTGCGCGTCTGTGTTCCGCTGTCTGTGCCTGGCTGCCTGGGCCCAAGTGGGTCTGGAGACCGGAGGGGAAAAGGCTAGATCCGAAGCCCTGGGCTGCTCCAAACTTAATGTCTTTCCCCAGTCCATCTTTGAAAGAGAAGTGGTTCTACCACCTGGATGTGCGGATATAAATCCCCTTGCAAATAATAAATGGATTAATAATAACAAGGTATGAAGTTCTTTTTATAGAAAAAAAGGAGAGAATTGAAACTAAATGCGGCAGTTAGACAACCATTTTGATAAGAGGATAATTGAGGCGACACTGGTGTATAATTAGAGGATAATTTATGCTATATCCACTTTTATTCCACCTCCCAAAATAAACCCAGTCCATAATCATTACAGGCAAATTGTTCTGAATTTTATAGCAGCAATTTGAACAAAGTACTGCAGTTAATCATGGGAGATTTTTGTGTATTCCTGATTAGAACTCTAATTGCCTCCTTCCAGAAAGTAAAAATAACTGTAAAACGACTCTATTTTTATCATTAACAATGTTGACAATAAAATAAAATCAATTGGAATTGTAATCGAGAGACAAATTTAGGACGAAGGCACTTTTACTTGGGTAGTTTATATTGTAATCAAGATTTGCCAAACCACTAACCACATGTATCATTTGCATATATTTGAAAGCATTACAGTAGCTTCTGTTTTCAATAGGAAAAAATGCATTACTGTCAGTCCTCCAACGATTCGCTTTCAAAACAGGCTGCTGCGTTCTGGGGGGAAAAACCGCCCCCCACTTTTTTTGTCCAATATATGGGAAATACGGCCTGAAACGACAGGAACCTCGCCAGAATAGGGTTTGATTTTTCTTTTTCTTTGCCACCACCCCCAACGGGGTGGGGCCCAGGTGTGGGGGTTCTTCTTCCCTCTGTGGTTTCGATAAAGTACGTCTAGAAAAATCCACGGTGACAGGGCGCTCCCGCGGGAGTGTAGTCTGGCTGAGGTTGGGTGGGGGAGGTCAAGGGAGGGGGTCTGGCTTTAAATGTAAGGGGCACTGCTTCTGAACACTTGCAAGCCCTCAAGGGTGCAAGGGAATTGAGAGAGAGCAGTCTCTAGGCAGGCTGTTCAAAGGCTGCGATACTCAAAACTGGGGCTCCAGGATTTGGGGCACGCGCTTCGGAGGGAAGCGGCGGCGGCGGCGGCGGCGGGCCGGGAGGAGGCACCTCCCTCCCCGGCGGCCCCGGGTGCCGCGCAGCGCGGCCCCCGGCTGCAGCTCCGGGTTGGGATTGGAGTTGCAGAAGGTAGGCGAAGAACTCGGCGAGCAGCGCACACGCCAGTAGAAGCCGTGCGCCTGTGACGTCAGGGAGCTACTGACCAATGGGGAGGCGCTGCCCTTTGGAGACAAACCATTCGACTCGTGGCGTCTGCATCAAGTCTGAAAGCAGACGCGCAACTTTCGCAGAATCCACCTTAAAATCTCTGCCTTAAACTGCACCAGCCCCCAAAAAATCCAAGGGGGGAAAGCAGGGGGGGAGAGCAGATTCCCCCCTCCCCCTCTCCTTCCATCCCTCCCCCTTCCTCCTCCCTTTGGGTTAACAAGGCCCGCTCACTATATCTCTTTATATTAAAAATATATATATATTAGAGAAGAGCGAGGGAGAAGGAGAACCACCTCCGCCCCCTCTCTAAAATTTATTTTATTTTATTTTATTTTTTTATTTTTATTTTTTTGCAAGGATCCCAAGAGCTAAGGTGGCTGCAGAGGGGAGAGCGGAGCGAGCCAAGTGGGGGAGGGTGGAGGAAACCCGGGAGAAGGCTTTCTCCAGCCCCCAAAGTTTTGATGATGACCATGACTACGATGGCTGACGGTTTGGAAGGCCAGGACTCGTCCAAATCCGCCTTCATGGAGTTCGGGCAGCAGCAGCAACAGCAACAGCAGCAGCAGCAGCAGCAGCAACAGCAGCAGCAGCAGCCGCCGCCGCCGCCGCCGCAGCCGCACTCGCAGCAGAGCTCCCCGGCCATGGCAGGCGCGCACTACCCTCTGCACTGCCTGCACTCGGCGGCAGCGGCGGCGGCGGCGGCCGGCTCACACCACCACCACCACCAGCACCACCACCACGGCTCGCCCTACGCATCGGGCGGAGGCAACTCCTACAACCACCGCTCGCTCGCCGCCTACCCCTACATGAGCCACTCGCAGCACAGCCCTTACCTCCAGTCCTACCACAACAGCAGCGCGGCCGCCCAGACGCGAGGGGACGACACAGGTGAGAGGCCGCTTGGACAGCTCGCTTCTCCCGCCTCCCAACTGCCCCCACCCCGCCCGCCCCGTTTACTTCCTCAACGCCCGGGCCTCCGCCGGCCCCCTCCCCCAGGCGGCCCGGCGCGCCCCCAGTCGGGCCCCGTGCGCGCCCGCTAGCCTGGCGCCTGCCTGCCGGCCTCTCCCTGCCCGGCCCCTTTCCATCGCCGAGGACCCCCGGCTTCTTCGCGATGCGGCCCGCCTAGATCCCCAGCCTCCGGCGAACGATGCGGGCTGCGCCCCTGGCTCAGCTTAGGCTTTGCTTTACCTACAAGTCGATCCGCACTGCGCTCTCCCTCTGAGTCCGTGCGCCCTTTGCCTTGCTCCTTCCCTCTCGGCTGTAACCCGCGTTTGCCCGGACTGAGAACCTTTCCGGGCCACGACAGGGAGCGTGTTTTGTTTCCCAGTCCACACTGGGCAAACAGTGGCCTACTTTGCCTGGGTACGTCTTGGCGGCTTGCAGGGAAGCTGGTGTGGCCTATGGCTCTGGTTAAACTAATGATTATTGGGATTTTTTTCCTGTGGGGTTTGAGGCGTCTCCCACCCCTAGCACTGTCTGGGCCCCTTTCCTCTGGCTTTTCGATGCAATATCGGCCGCTCCTTTGTTCCTGGAGGCAAAGCAGACGGCCTCGGGTTGGCGGTTCTCAACACCCGAGGGGCCAAAGTTGTCTTGAGATTCGCAGGACTGGCCTAAGCACCTGGTTGTGTTTTGTTTGGAGGTTTGGTCCCTCTCAGCAGAATCATTTCGAACACGCCAAAGGAGCTTGGTACACCAGGCGTGAAGCTGGTGACATCAATTCAATTGACTAGGCAAATACCCGGGTGGCTCAAGCAACCCTCTGGTACTGTAAAGCCAGACCAATGAGTCCGGTTTGTCCCAGAGAGCAGACGCCTTGCAACGCCGCGCCGCGCGCCCTAGAAAGCGGCTGGCGCCTCTTCTGCAGCGGCGAGCGAGGCTGTTTGCCAAAGACCCTCGGGCGCTTATCGCGCTCACTCTTAGGGCCAGAGACAGAGCCGCTGGGTACACACCGGCAACGGACCGGGAGCGGTTAAGGCGTGGAAGGGCTACTTCGAGGAAACCCTTATTAGGCAGGGGAGGGGGAGAAACCTGACATAGATCTTGCCACGCGCAGGGAGACGGCAGCAGTGGCCTCACGGGTGACCGCATCTTTGTATCATTTGCTTACAGATCAACAAAAAACTACAGTGATTGAAAACGGGGAAATCAGGTTCAATGGAAAAGGGAAAAAGATTCGGAAGCCTCGGACCATTTATTCCAGCCTGCAGCTGCAGGCTTTAAACCATCGCTTTCAGCAGACTCAGTACCTGGCCCTTCCCGAGAGAGCCGAACTGGCAGCTTCCTTAGGACTGACACAAACACAGGTAATCCCCGAGAAGCCCAAGTAACCCTGAAATGCTGGCCCCACTGGCATATGGGGCAGGGAGCACATCAGGAAGAATTCTTGGCCTAGTCTACCAAGGATGGAAGGAGCTTAATGACAAATGCGTGCTTTCCTGGGATCACACAATTTGGAATAAATGACCTGGTATTGAATACTGGATTGGATTTGAACATCCACTCAAACCTCAGCGACCCCACCCCAGCCTAGCATCATTTGGTAACCAAACTCATAATTCAAGCAAATCCTATTCCAGAGCAGAACAACATGAAAGAGAACAATCATGTAGGAGAAAAATGTGTTAAGGCCAGAAGGGGCAAAACAAGGCCCACCTTTCTTGAGAATTCTTTTGTGGGCCCTGAGAGCTAATGAGAATTTCAACTCATTGACATAGAAAGAAATTGTGAAGTGAAATGGGGTAGGGAAAGTCAGGTAGGCATAAGCTCCAGTGGCTCTCAGTGAGGGCACTAGTTTAGGAACTATTTATCCTAGGATAGGTGAGGTGGATTTTTCTGAAGATTACCCTCAGTTCATAGGTTAAATCATCCTGGGTGGCAAGCTAATGGTGGGTGATCCTGGACATGGAGGCAATAGCAGAGTTGAAGATCAACAAGAAATACACTCCAAATGATAGCAGTCGAAGCCACAGTTGCTGAAGTTCCCCACTTCTACTAATTTGAAAAACACATGGGATATTTCAGACTTTACAGGAAGGGGCTTGGGTGGGTATATTAGGATACTGGTCATAAAGTCAGACTGCAATCACCTGCAGTTTTTCCTGCCAACTAATTTAGTTGCATGGGGTGGTAGACCTCATCTGAGATGGGTGGCCTTTATTTAGCAAAGGAACTTCAGGTTATATGAGACAATTGCTGGGGGGTGCTAATAGTGTGGTACCTTAAGACAGATGCTCTTTAAACTCTTCTTTTTAGTTTAGCTTGCTTTCTCTTGCCCTGTTACCACTGAAAATATTTGATGTTTAAAATGAGAGGATCCCAGCTACTCAGTGACTTGTATTATTCTTGGGAAAGCAAATTCCATGAATTTTAAAGGTAAAGGAAGCTACACTATAGAATTTCCTTCTTCAAATAAGGTAGATCTGGAATATGGGATTAACAGTGCTTCCATTCCAGATTCCTGATTCACATTTAGTTTTGAGAAGCCTTTTACTTTTAGTAATTACAGTAACAATCATGTAATGATTGTTGACCACAGTTTCACTAAGCATCCCTCAAAGTAGGGAATAAGGGGGAGGTGCCATCTTTAATGCTGCAGGATTGTGAGTGTGTGTGTGTATGTATATATATATATAATGCTTAAAACAGTCTATGGCATGTGTACTATATGCACAGGTATATATTTATTTGATTATAAAAGTATAGGCTTTAATGTGTTCATAGCCATTTGCTCACTGTACATGCATAGAGATGTTAGCTTTGGGGAGTGGTAAATATAAAATCAGAGAACTCCTTTTTAAAATCCTTCTTCATCAAACTTTGAATCTAGTTATCTCATTTATGTTCTTATTTTATTCTTATTTATGCCGTTGTTTTAAAACCAGGCTAGTACTCAACTCAAGAATCACAAGGAGTTTAGGTATATAGATATCTAGTAGGTTGAAGGGAGGAGGGATGGAGGAGGCTAGAAAGAGGTGGAAGGAGGCGGGGACTTGGCTTCTCCGTGTAATGGTGGGTGTTTTTGTTTTGTTTTGTTTTTAATATTGCTTTTGAGTCTGAAGTGAGGCTAGAGACTTCAGTTCAATGGTCTCCGGCCTAATGATTGCTGCATTTCTTCCAGGTGAAGATATGGTTTCAGAACAAGCGCTCTAAGTTTAAGAAACTGCTGAAGCAGGGCAGTAACCCTCACGAAAGCGATCCCCTCCCAGGCTCGGCAGCCCTGTCACCACGCTCACCAGCTCTGCCTCCAGTGTGGGACGTTTCAGCCTCAGCTAAGGGTGTCAGTATGCCTCCCAACAGCTACATGCCTGGCTATTCGCACTGGTACTCCTCACCACACCAGGACACGATGCAGAGACCACAGATGATGTGAGTTGTCTGAGGGGACATCCTAGGGGAACGTCTGAAAAAGGCAAGGAGGATCCAGGACCTGCTTGCATCTGCCAAACCAAGTCGAGGAAGCAGGCTCCAGATGGGGATGGCCAGAAGCTGTCTGGGCGCTCACTCATGTCTCTGTGTATGTGTGTCTCTCTCCCCCTCTTCCTCTCCTTTTCTCACTCTTTCCTTGTTTATCGTCCCCCTTTTACCTTTTCTTCATTCTTTACCTCCCACCTTTTTTCCTTTTCCATTGCTGTCTTTTCCTTATCTACCTTGTAATCAATCTTACGAGAGAGAGAGAGAGAGAGAGAGAGAGAGAGAGAGAGAGAGAGAGAGAGAGAGAGAGAGACCCTGAGGACGCTGGAGACTGGTTTCTATGCCAGCATTCTGGAAAACCCTCACTATAAGGATATTTTCCCTTATCCCTTGGGACCCAGGCTCTGAGCCTCCTCTACATTTTGGAGTATCCATCAAAATGACTTTTTAAAAAACAGACATTACCCCCCACCAGAAGAATCTGCGTAAACATGGCAGCATTTTTACTTGTTTAATGAGCTTAAGACATTACATGATGAAAGAAAAGCATTTTGGACTCCTGAATTTTTATTTACCAATACCAGACTGACAAAAAAGAAAAAGAAAAAGGAGAGAGAAAAACCCTCACATGACAGCCCTTCTCTAAAGAAAAAGGAAGAATTGGCTGTAAGATTAGAACATTGCCACAAAGGGAATGCTGCATGTTTTATCAAAATGCAATGACCAGGAATGATGATTCATTTAAAATACAAACAAACAACAACAAGAAAAATGCTCTTTTCCTACCCCACTCCCAAATCCTGAACTGGAATCAGGAAAGAGAGGAAACAACCAAAATCACCATTCTATTGCTTTGACACCTTTGCTAGGTGAATTGGTGGCATTCACTAAGCTAATAGGGACGTTTATATCAAGAAACATTTCTGTATATATTGTTGAATTTTAGTTGTATATATACTTTGTATGTTTTTGTCTTCTTTCATATATGGAGTAAAAGCCACAAAATGCCGGAGTGTCCTGTATATTTCTCTGTGCGCCTCTGTCTCTCTCCCCCTCCCTCCTTCCTCCTCCCATTATATTTTCTATCACTCTTAAAAGAATTTCTGTTTCCTAATATGGGAAGCCTTCTATATAATTGGCAAGTGCCTACAAAGATGTCAGTTTCCACCACTAGCCTTTGTCTTAAGTACTTTAACATTAACCATGGATATTTTTTTTCAGCTTCCTTTACATATTTTTGTTATGATTTCTACACATTTATCTATTTTTTCTAAACATTAGAATAATATATCTCCAGGTTAACTTCTAGGCAGCCACTCATTTCTAATGCTGGAACTGAGTATTTTCTTTTCCCTTTTCCCAGCAAAATAATACAGCTGAATTTACTTTTGTTTGGAAGCATTTTTTTTTCCACCAAAAGAAGAAAGAATAAAAGAAAAAAAAACAGAGAGTAAAGTGCACAATTATACCTGCTTAATGTTTAAAACCCAGTGAAAGCTAGGTAGGTAGGAAAATGTACCATCTTGGATGAAACACATCCTTCCGATCTTGTGGAAAGCAAAGAAATAATGAAAATGAAAAGTCCTTTCGTCATACAAGCAGGAAGCCCCATACTGCGAGAATTAATGGCTACAGACCTGGGCATCCTTCAAATTATGAACCTTGAAACCACTGAGCCATTTATCAGAAGTCAATAGAGATACTCAGAGTGCTCCATATAATGACAGCGACATACAGTCGTGCAAAAGGACAGTCACTATAATTAGACACAAAGCAAAGACTACTTACCAATATACCCGTTCCTTTTTTTGTTGAGCAACTTCCACGCTCAGTCAGTCTTCAGAATGGTTTAAAACCGATCAGTCTTGTCATTTTCTAGCATTCGCATTGTTACATTAGGAAAAATGTTTTCTTTTCTTTTTTCCCCCTTCCTACTGTGAAACTTTGGGTTCGTAGCTCCCCAGGATCAATTCTGAACAAAGCCTCCAGCTGCAGTGCCATCCAATTTGAAGCAGACATTGGGGACAATTTAAGGTTTTTATCCACAAGAAGGTTTTTTTCCATTCTCTTAAATGCAGCCATAATTAGAGTAATTTTTCATGTAGCCCGCTGATTACAGCGTTTTTACCGTCAAAGATAATTACCTGTAATTTTCTTCCACTTTTAATACTAAAAAGCCATCTTTATTTAGATTCAGGAACAGGAAAGGCGAAACAAAAGAGGGAAATTATTCTGTTATTCATACACAAATTGCAGAGACGTAGGACCTAAAATTGAAAATTAACCAAAATTATAATGCTGAAAAGAATGGAAGAGGCTGCAGAAGTACAGCTGGTAGTAGGGCTTTGCTGAATTATTCAAATTATGTTAGAGGGAAAGCTACCATACATCGAAACCAACACTAATTTTTCTTAAAAAAAAAAAAAAAAGATTCACCAGATATATGCCAAACCACTGTGAGTGCATGGAATTCTGAAATCCAGCAAATGTATGTTAACATATTGGAGGTGTTGTCAGTGATGCCTCACTATGAATCTCTTTATCTCTTAACATGAGTTTAATTAAACTTCCTAGCAGTTCCCCTAGAACTGTCCTTGGAACTGGGCTTTCTCTGGGTCCTCTGAACCTCAAGGGTTAATATTTTTGCTCTTTGAAATGTATTGACCCCATAGTAAACTGATTCCTGAGGGAGGGACTGGTAGGAGGGGCATGGGCAAAAGGCTTCACCCAGTCTCTGATGCCTACTACACACCTCTCCAGGTTCAAACTTCCTGTGAGGTTGCAGAGTTCGGGTTCTAAGACCAAGTTCTGACCTTATTTCCCATTTGAGAAAGAGAAAGAGAACAATAGCTGCAGGGGGTAAGGGTGAAGGAGACTATTTCTCCTGAGCACCAATAAGCATCTCATTATCTTTTGTCACAACTTAGTCAAAAGGTTCTTGCCACAGGAGAAAGGCTTTTCTGCACTGGGGTAGGGAAGCCAAAGATTTCTCAGACTTCTGCACTTTTCTAGCTGCTTATAATGAACACAGGGTCAGGAAACAGCGTCATCTATAGATAGAACAGCAATGCTTCTTTCCTGAATCTTGATGTCTTCCTAAATCAGACTAGTTCCCTGGCTCTGAGCTTGATTCTGCATCTCAGCCAGTTAACCCCCTCTAGCTCCAAGGTCACAGCTTTTGGGTTAGGTGGGCAATAAGCTCCAAGATCCTGGTATCCTCACCAACACCCCCCCCCCCGCAGCCCACCCACTACACATACACACACACACACACACACACACACACCAGCTTGAGGCAAAGGCCCTGAAAAGCAGCCTTGAAGGGTTTCAGAGGCCAGTTATCACAGAAACTTTCCCCAACTGGAAGAAAGATGTCATACAGGCTAAACGTCTGGAGATTCAGGCTACACCTGCCTTTGCAAACGACCGCATACCTGTGATTCTAAAGGAGTCCTGCCTGGAGCTCCGTTTGATCTCCTGATGCCTCAAAACCTTAAATCGTGGCCACATGTACATGGATTCACCTAGGATTATGCTTTAACAGTTTTCAAATAGATCTTAGCTTGGAATCTCAGCCTCCTTCCAAACCTTAGAGAAACCTGGTCCTTTTCTCAGTCTCCAGTCACACACTGGCACCAAACGCATCAACAGCACAGAAAGCAAGACAACTCAGGTTCTTAAGGTTCTCATTCACACCCGAATCCGTTTACTCACCAGAACAACACTTTCACTGTTAAAGGGGCTAAAAGGTCAGAATTTAAAAATCTATAAAGCAAAGTTGTAGTCCATGAGAAATTACAACAACACATACAGCTTGGAAAGTGTGAGAAGAGAAATATGAACTGTGCCTTGAAGTATGCAAGAAATAAAAACTTACCCTCAGTGAATATCTCTTAAGCAATGATCAAGGTCTAGAAATCTATACTGAACCGAAGCAGAGGAGAATATTTTTCTGAGTCTCAGGGCAGAAGCTCTTTCTCTATATTCTTGGTTGAGTGAGCACATCCAGGTGTGAAATTGTTTGCACACCCCGGCACCTCTTATATTGCCAGCAAAATTAGCTGTTATTACTGTCACTGTTTAGTGATGGTTAGCGTGATACAAAAAAAAAAAAAAAAAAAAAAAAACTGCTGTAATCAAGACCTGGCGCATCTTTGCAAATTACAGATAATTGTAAACGTCCAGATTATGATAATAGCATCCTAATCCAGCCTGCAATATAATTATTACAGAGTGTTACATCTGAAACTGTCCAGTAGGGCTAATTCAGCCATTATTTAGACCCTATTTTTGCACTGCAAATGGGTTGCTGAGCTGAAAATGTACGATTGTAATTTCACGGGGCACTCAATGAGTAATGGTATAGGAAGAGGAAAATACAAAAGTGAAATGTGAACAGTAGCGATCAAATCAAACCCTGAAGGACAAAAGACTGTTTGATTCATATGGAAAAAGAAGAGCGGGAATTAAGAAAATAGCAAATCAGTGGTCTGAAGAATTACATGTCCAAATCTTCAATAGTGTAGGGCTGATGTGTTTGTAAGGGCTACAGTGTCTGCTGCTGCCTGGAGTCTGAAATAATTTTTCTTTTCCTTTTCTTTACCTTTTTAAAGCTCTTGTCTTTTTTCTCTTTCCCAAAGCATTTCTCTACTATAAAAAGTGCCCTTCCCTCAAAGCAAAGAACATTTGTCAGTTTCACTATTGTTTCCACCAAAGCCACCTCAGTGTGCCTGTCACATGTTTATGAACATTTTCTTAAGTGAATTTGCAATCTCTCTTGTCATCAGAGCAAAATGCCCTGGGTGCTTGTAAGTGTTCCTGTGCTCCATCTCCACTTTCTTTCATAGTGAAAAAGTCATGGAGAGTCCTAGAGAATATTAGCAGAAAATATATTAATTGCTGCTAATTGAATTTAGCGGGCTGGGAAGCTGTCTTCTCCAATTGGCTTGACTGGCTATTGGTTTTAATTCCATCATTAACGTTTATTAACATATAAGCCAATCCAGCTGCTTCTTTCAATTTAAGTCATCATATTGCCTAAAAGAACAAGGTCAGTATCCTTAATATTGTAAGGACCAAAGAGACACGGGGTTGGAAAGTTAGAATAAGAGAGACTGGGAGACTATGTTGGTGCCAGAGTTCAAGCTCTCTAGGGATTCTAGCTATTGCTTCTAGGAGGATGAACTTGCCTTGGTGGAGACTTCCCCAGTCTTCATTTTGGTTCCTGGTGGGGACCTCCTGGTCAAGTATACCTAAAGTCCTTACATCCCCGGGAGCTCAATTTTTCCCACAGTGAGCACAGAGAATTTCCTGGGCATCTTTTCCAGCATCTAGGCCAGTGCATGTTGATTTTCCCTCCTCCCACCACCTCACCAACCAGGGAGCTGCCCAGCCAGGGCCACCCTGCAGGGTGGCAAGCAGGCTTCTTAGCTCCTGTGAATTTAAGGGCAATAATGAAATGTCCCCTGTTTAGTGACCCCTGTTTATGGATGAAAGTTGAGTCCATATCCTGCCTCTTCCCCCGCCCCTCTTCCCCCACCTTGCAAATGGCAAGTGGCAGAAATAGTTCTTGGATGACAATAAGCTTCCAGTGGCAGTTTCTGTCTCCGACCCTTTTGAAAAAAAAAATGCTTTAAAATAAATCATAGCTTAGGAACTGTTTACTGTCCTTTACCCCACCCACTTAAAAAATACACTGGACTGTATATAGTTGAGATTTCACAGAGAATTCTTACTGAAACCAGGATGATGATGATGATGATGATGATGATGATGATGATTTGTGTAGAATGGTGTTATGAGCCATTTTTTTCTTTCCTCTGGTGAAAGGTCATAATGTGTGATATTTCACAGTTTTATATAAATCTTGGTTTAGGGTGTGGAACAGACTCAATAATACATGTGCTTTTGGCAAAGAGACTCCTTCAGATCCCCATAAATCAGAAGTAAGTAAGAAATCCAAGGGAACAAAAGAGCAGAAACATTTAATTGCTACAAACAGGACTCTCATCTCCTTTAAAGAGAGATTCATGTAAATTCTCTCAGATCCTATCTTCACGGTTAGAGCCTGACCTATAAAACAGGTTATTACATTACAGCCGGCAGCCCTAGATGATTGAAAGGGAAGGTTTCCCCCCTCCCCTTACCCCCTCCCACCCCCGGCAGTAGATGCAAGGTATACTTTCTGCCCGGCACCACTGAGGAATCTTAAGGCTGTCAGTGGGAAAGAGAAAACGACAGGGATGGGGGAAAGAAAGACAGGACTACGCAGAAAAGATTTAAACAGTCCCACATGTGCCACCGATATTTGGACTATTTTCGAGGCCCAAAGTTTGCTGTGACCAGGATGGGATTGAAAATACCAAGTACCATGTGCAAGGTCCGTGGGCAACACGGGAACGCGAGCCCAGGGTTAGGGCAAGCTGAAGTGCCCCCTCCCCAAACTCCAGGCGGTGGGAGCCTCCACCCAGCCTCCGTGGGAGGGGGTGCTTAAGGGTGGAGGAGAGGGGTGACCGCAGGCGGTTCCGCTGGCGTGGCGCTCTTCCCAGAGGTGCCCGAGGGCTTCTGCCCTCAGGGTGTGCCTCTTAGGAGGGCTGGAGAGCTTTAGGCTGGCGAAATCCCAGTGGCCAGTGGGAGGCGCGCGATCCAAGGGGTTGCGGGGATGGGGCGTGGAGGGGGTGGTTGGGTGGTCCTAAAGGTCCCTCTTTCGGAATACAGGGAATTGCTGAGGACAGTGGGAATGCAGGGACAGTGTTTCAGCGGGCATCCGTTGCGCTTCGTGCTTTGGGGAGCTCCAGAGACTGAGCGGTGCCCTATAAGTGAGCTATAGGGCGGGCTGGGAGGCGAGAGCTGCCTGGCCTTGGCTCGCTGTGGGTGACTCCCAGGACAGTTCCGCAGGGACGCCGCGAGCCGTGGGGCGTCGGGGGGGATCAAAGGAGTCAGAGGAGGCCAGCCGGCGCGTCTGGGATTGTGGGATAAGGGGCGGGAGAAAGAGGATTGGCATGGGCGGGGAGATGCTGGCCTTGCCTGTGTCACTGGGAGGGGGTTCGTGTGCATCTTTGTGTGGGTCAATGCTCTCCTGCCTGAGGCCGAGCCCTGGGTGGATCCGAGTGTGGGTGGACGGGCTCCCGGGTGGGTGCCCCGACGGGAAGGAGAGAGAGTGAGATCAAGGGCAGCGAGGTCTGCGGGTTCCTCTGAGTGTGTGTGTCTCAGGCCCTGTGGCTCAGCACTGGAGCCGCCTGGCACCCACAGGAATGCGGCTTCTCTCGGATCCCCAGGCCGCCTCTTGTCCCACAAGGAGGTGGCCGCCAGGAAAAAGGGGGGAAAAAGGGCAGAAATCTGTCTAGCTCAACCCGAGCCTCAAACAAAGGCCAATTTATCGGTTCTCTTACGGGAGGCCCCAGGAGGTGGGCAGGGCACTGAGGAATCGCTTGCCCTGGGTCTTCTGGGCTTTGGTAGGAGGTCTGAAGACCGAGGTGGAGGGTTGGAAGTATTCGAGGTGAAGAAACCCACTGGGGGAAAAAAAATAATCTTGGAGTGGATTTGTTTCATTTTGGAAGCACAAGGCTGAGAGTTAGGCAAGTGGGAACCGGAAGGGTCAGGCAGAGGGATGACCCGCGCAAAGTCCGGAAGAGTGGGGTTCGCCAGTCTGGGAATATTCTAGGGAGCGGTACGCGTAGATATTAGAAGGAACAATGGAGGGAAAGAGGAAAGGTGGGAGGGAGGGCGCGCGAGAGCAACATCACAGATATTTTTAGACTTTGCTGAGGATCTGTTATTTTTACATCCTTGGGCGCGGGACTGCAGGGAGTTAAATTCCCCGGGGAGAAACCCCGTGGTGCCAGGGAAAGCCCGCTAAAGACTGACTTTCCAGAATATTTTTGTTCGCGGCTCCCGTACCAAGGGGAAAAAAAATAACAAAACAAAAAAAAAAAAAAAAAAAAAAAAAAAGCTGGGGGAGAGAAGAGGACACCGGACACCGAGAGTGGAACAAGTGATGTTAGCACAGGGAAGGAATCCTGAAACCAAGTTTGGGTCGGCGGATGGTTGGGTCTGGACGCCCTGCAACCAGGCTTTAGAGTCTTTAACAACAAGCAACATTAAAGTTAGGGGCGAGGGTGGTCATTATCAGCTGGGCTGCGCCTGGTGATTGGAGGTGGTGGAGGAATCCCTCCTTTTCCTCCAAGAAAGAGGGTAATGTCGGGGACAGCTGGGGGGAGGGCAGCTATCCTCTCCATGTGCAGAAAGGAAAGCATAATCCAAGCATTCTTGACACTTTTGGGTAACCAGTGGGTGGAAAATGTTAGAGGTGTCCAGTGGATGCGCCCCCATCAGTCCTCCCAAACACGCAGGGAGAGAAGCCAGGGCAGCGCAAAGCCAGGCTCTCACAAACCACAATCGATCGCGGGGATTTCTCCCAGCCGGAGTCGCCAGAAATAAAAGCGCCGGCTTTGGTGTAATGGAAACTACCGAAATCCTTGCAAGCAAAGAAAGAAAAGCAGGAAGTGGATACCTTCGATTCTTCCCCCATCGTATTCTCTGCCAACGTTGGGGGGGGGGGCGGGGGTAAGGAGCACCGTCCTCCCTCTACCGTCCCCTTGGCCTCCTCAGTGTGCCTAGCCACCCCTTACTTCTTCGAGAAAAAAACGATTGGGCCGGAATGGGGAGAGGGAAAAACTGGGAGACGCGGTTGCTCTGGCATTGTGGTATGAAACGAGAGGTCCACACCCCAGGCCGCTGCTGCCTTGGAGTCAGGCAGGGTACAACCCCCTGAGGCCCAAGCTGTCCCAAACTGATGGATTTGCTGTCTCTTCTGGAAAGAAAGGGAAAGGAAAAAGAAGAAAGAGAGGAGATAGAAGGGCGGTGGGGAGAGAACAGAAGAGGGAGGCAGGGAGAGAGAGAACACACAGGTAAATTCCCCTCCAGGTTGCAGCATGCCTTTTCAGGTCTAGTCTCCCAACCCTGGAAGAGCCTTCTCAGAAATCCTCAGATGACAGGATGTAATTTTTTTATATTCCACCCCCTTTAAGAAGTCTCTTTTTTGTCATACTTATTGCTGCTGACTTCCTAGCTATAAAATATTTCACATGCATGAGGCAATTTTCAGCACAAGATTTCCCCTGGTATTCCAAGGAAATAGAGTCAGGTGGACTAAGGGACAGTCAGCCAGAAAAATGTCTACAATTCAGGCCTGGCAGTACAGTTCTGGACCTGGCCTGTAGCTCTGTCACATTGTGAATAGCCACATAAAGGGATAAGAGAAGAAAGACTGGACATAGGCCTTGGAGGTTGCAAGTCCTCAGTGTCTACCCCAAAGAAAGCTTCACAAAGAAGAAATCCCAGCAAATAGATTCCATTTCCCATGGTTTAAAACCTGTAGTGCATTGTATTACAAGCAAAAGCAAAGTAGAGGCAGCTCTTTCCTGAAAAAAAAAAAAAAAAGAAGAAGAAGAAGAAGAGTGGTAAAGAGAATGTAGGGGAAGATTATATTAAGAACATTATCTGAAATGAAATGAAACCTATACAGGGCCACAATGCTTTTATTCCTTTCTCTCAGCCGGAAGTTCCCTGTCTTGGCAATACCCTTTATTGGAGGATGAAGAAATGAGCCCCCCTTCCATATTCCATGCTTGGCCTGGTGGTTTAGGTTCATCATTGTTCCCAGTGCCCGTGGTCTTTTCCTTTTTCTGAAGGAGCTTGAACAAACTTATAATCATACACACAAGAAGTCCAAGGCTCTACCTTTTGCTATGCCCCAAACACTTCAGATTAAAAAAAAAAAAAAAAGCAATAGGAATTATAGGAAATTTCTTTTCTTTTTCATCCCCCCTGCCTTTTCTCCCTTTTTCTTTTCTTATCTTTGGAAGCTCCCTTTTGAAGAGAGTGTAATTTGTCTAATTGCTCTGGAAATACAGAGGCTGGGTGGGGGGGGGAATGCAGTTCTCCAAGATAATTGCATTGAGTTTAGAATTCAGAGGGGTTATTGAGGGATTTCTGTTGCCTTCTTACACCCAGGGTGGGAGAGATGTGTTTAGATTCTAGCATTACTTTCTACCTTAAATAATTTGGGGTTCAACTTAACATTATCTAAATGGTTTTTGTGGTTAGGCCAAAAATACCTAAACATATATTATATGACAGTACTAGAAACAGCCCACACATGTAATATAGACAAAGTACAACATCCAACATATACACATTGTCTTCTGTGTCCATGAAACCCCTGACTTCTGTTTTCTTTTTTGCCTTGTTGAATCTCTGCAGAGCTTGTCTTTCTTTAATTGCCTGCATAAAGCTACACTAGCTCATTATCAAGAGAGCAAAAGGTGTGCTTTTCAGAAACATTCTGCTTCGTGGTCGAAATAATTTTATTTATCCAGAATATACAGTTTAATTCCTCTATCTACACTTATTTACATGGTTAAAATAACATTGGAAAAAGTCTTTCGAAAAGTTGAGGTCATAGATTTCAAGGCACCATTGATAGTGTCCACAGTTGCGCAAAAAAGTTCGTTTGTAAAAAAAAGGGGGGGGGGGTCCTTTGAAATGCAATAACTTACATGCAAAAAAAAAAAAAAAGGCTTTACACATGAATCTTTTTTTGTTTCCGTTTTCCAAACTTCCCCATATGAATTCCTTTCTTTATGATTTTCTAAAACAGCAAAATACAGTAGTCCCAAAAAAGAGCAAGAAAGAGAACAGCTCATCTAATAGAGCGTCCCGGAGGCCAGCGCCAGCGGGTGCTGTAAAGAGCCAGGCGGCGGCAGGTGGGAATTGATTGAGGTGGCTGCGCTTGGGTACCAGGAAGCTGAGTTCTCCAGGTAGCTGGATGCAGGGGACTGGTTGGAGGTCGGAGGGTGGGCATGAGGGTGGTGGCTGAGAGATCGGGACGAGCCCTGGGGCTCCCACACCGCAGGAGACTGTGGCGAGTTACACGCCATAGGGTCGCTGGAGCTGGGACTGTGCTCCGGGGGCATCTCCCCGTTTTTCATGATCTTCTTGATCTTGGATCTTTTGTTCTGAAACCAGATTTTCACCTGGGTGGGGGAACAAAGGCACACGTTACCGGGACACTCAGAGGTCGCCCGCGCCTTCCCCGGGGCAGCGACTGGAGGCATCTTCGGGCCCCTAAGCAGCACGGCCTTGGCGTCTCCCAGCGGCTCGCAGCCTACTGCCCAGGGCTGGACCTGAGGCAAAGCGTGGAGCGCGGGCCCCAGGGGGCGCCCTGGCCGGCTGGACCCGCACGCACCGGCGACTGCAAGGGAACGACCCCAAGGCTTTTGTCTTTTGTGTGGACTTGGGGAGGAGAGTGCGTGTGCCCGAGGTCCGCAGCGGCGTGCGCGCACTTGTAGGCCTGCGCGGCGCCCAGATGGCCTCGCCGTGGAAGGTTTCACCAACAATGGCCTGAGCCCGGCGGGGAAGGGGCGTGGGCCCGGCTAAATGCGCGCTGACGTTGAGGAAAAGGAACGATTTCCCAACCTTCAGCACAACTCCCTTCACTCTCCTCAGCTCCGTGAGGCTAGAATCCTCCTGTAGCTCTGGTGACGACTTGAACATTCTTTATGCTTCTATAGGCCCAAGGCGGTTGGAGTGGGAGTGAAGGGAAGGGGACGATCCAGGAATATTTCCCCATACAACAGCGCCCCCCACCTCGCGACCCTTAGGTTGCTACAGCCTAAAGCTCCCGCAAGAATGGGGCTGGGGGGCATGACTCTCTAAGTTTCTCCCGCCCGAGGCGATGCTCTTGGCTTTTGCTAGGCCTGAGACCACCGCGAGGCCCCAGTCCCTGCTCACCCCGGGAAGGCTTCACATCGCGAAGAGAATCAATTTCTCAAGGTTGCAAGACCGTCCTAGAAATACCCCCCCCCCCCCGTTTGCTTCCTAGGAAATTAACCCCCACTTCTGGAGGCCTGATGCATGGGGGCATCTTGGGACAAACGACGAATCCCGTCCCCACCGTTACATATTGACAACAGCCAACCTGACTCTTGGAGGGAAGGGCGCGGGGGCTGGTGTCTCTCTGACTTTCCCGCGAGTACCGTCGAATCGGTTCCAGCCGGTCGGGACCGAACCCTGCGGCCCAGCCAGGCCTGCAGGCGAGGCGACCGCAGCGGGATTTACCTGTGTTTGCGTCAGTCCCAGCGAGGCAGCCAGCTCGGCGCGTTCTGGCAGGGCGAGGTACTGAGTCTTCTGAAACCTTCTCTGTAACGCGGCCAGCTGAAAGCTGGAATAAATAGTCCTGGGTTTACGAACTTTCTTTGGTTTGCCATTCACCATCCTCACCTCGGGCTCCGCCACTTCTTTCTCTGAATAATCAAAACAGACTAGGTTAGCGCTTTGGGGCAGACAATAGCCCTTCGCAGAAGGGCCTCAGGCACAGTCCTTGAGGCTTTTTTTTTAATCAAGTGATCTTTACTCTCCTTCCCCTTATCATCCGTCCGTCCCCCACGCTGTGTAAGGACCCATGCTAGGCAAGCACTATACCAAGGAGCTACATCCCCAGCCCACCACCTTTGCTTTCCAAAACCCAGAGAAATACGGCCCTCCCTCGAATCTTGGAAGACCTGGGTAGTCTCTGACTAATTCCCACTCTGCCCACTCCGGTTTTTCGATGCGCTTCTTATTGGCATCCAGAATTCTGCCCTTTCGGCGATTCCTATTTCTCCTGAGTTTCTTTTTATGCCCATCCTGTGCTCCCCGAGTTTCTGGGGCAAAAACTGACAATCCCTCCTGGGTTTTAAAGCCAGGAGGCCTTGGGCCGTGACCCGGCTTCTGCCGGCGTCTGTTGGGGCGCCCGCAGAGGCCAGACGCTTGGGCAGGGGAAGACGCTAACCGAGGTCTCCAAAGTTCAAAGACCCACAAGCAAACTATGCTCCTTCACTTCAGCTGCAAGCGGTCGGGGCCTCCGCAGACAGAGGGCCGATTATGCAGCCCCCATAATCTCACTACAGATCTGCGAAGGCACAGATGTGTCTGGTTTCTTTTACAAATAGACTTAATATGTTCTTGGCAAAAAAAAAAAAAATATCTTCCACTTGTGCCCGAAATAGAAATAGGGAGACAGTGAAAGGAACGATCTCTTTAAAAAGTTTAGCAAGAGTCACAGTGAAAAGAAATCTGTGGTGCGACATTTTCGCAGCAAAGGGGAGGCAGGTCAGAATGAATTTCTCATGTCATGAATGTAGATCCCGGTGTGGGTAGAGGGAAGACTTTTCCAACGCTTTTTTTTTTTTTTTTATACAAACATTCCCTGAAGCCTCAAGTCCCTTCCCCCAAAGTATTACCTATCTGAAACCAGTGGAGAACCTCTTCAGGGTGGGTGTGTGTGTGTGTGTGTGTGTGTGTGTGTCTGTCTTGGGAGATGAAGGGTGGAGAATGAGGGCTGTGGTCTCCATTCTGCCAAAGTAGGGGATTCTAATATTAGCAGGATTATTAACGTGCTAGTGGGGAGAGATCACCCTCGACCAGTAAAATCTATCCAACGAGACCTAATACCCCTCTCTTACCGCGGGGTTCACAAACCCTCTTGAACTCTCTGAGTAAGTTTCAAGGTGGACAAAAAATGAGGAGATGGCAAATTTAGGCTCAGAGAGAGTGAGAGAGCGAGAGGAATCCCTCCAACAACGTGACCTCTCAGCAACCCTCCTCCACCTTTAAAAGGCTTTTTGTTTTTGGAAATGCCTTGGATAAGCCGCAAAGCTTATGCTTCGCTCCTCTCTGGCGAGCCACAGTTCCCCAACCCCCCACCCCAATATCGCGCTCGCGGGCACCCGCACCACGCTGGCTCCTGGCGGTTCCCAGACTAATCCCGACAGTTTGAGGCAGCCTTCCATTCCTACTCGCACCAACCCAGCACACTTACCAAGAATTCCAACAACTAACCTTCCCTTTTTATTACGCAAACGCCACTAGGCTGCTTGTTTCTTCTCTCCACCCCTACTCTTTTTCCAGCCTAGCTGGCTTTCTGGCCAGGCGAGTTAGGAATACAGCGACTGAGGGATCCCGGAAGGTGCCGGAGGGAAGAGGCGCTAGTCTAAACCTCCGCAGGGTTCTTCCACTAAGGGGGAAACTTCAGCGCCTAAAGTGCTGGCCCGAGAACCTCTCTTGTTTGCAGAGTCAGGGTCCCCACTCCCTTCTGCCGATTGTGCCTTCCATTGCTGTGGACTCGTGGCCCCCAATCTACCACTCTACTCCTCATCTCCGGAGTCCTGGTCCCGGGTATCTGCCTCCCGCCCCCGCCCCCATACCTGGCTGGCTGGTGGTGCTCGGGACGCGATTGTAGGCACCGCCGTACTGGTGGTAGGGGCTGGCGTAGCTGTAGTCGGCGTAAGCTTTGGCTGGGTAGTTCCCGGCGGAGCCGTTCACGCCGTGGTACTGATACTGGTAAGGGTTGAGCGCTTTGCCATAGGAAGCTGAGGTAGGAGAGCAGTAGCCATGCGGGGCTCCCCCCGTGGGACTGTAGTAGTCGGAATCTGTGGCCGACGACTCCGGCAAAGTTGGCGATTCCTGAGACGGATGGTGCATGGCTGCAGACGTCTGGAATGGAGCTTGGAAGTCACCGGATCGGATGCTCGGGACCCTTCTGTCAAACACTCCTGTCATCGCTCACAGGCGGCGGCGGCTGTCCTTGCTGCTGTGGCGGCGACTGCTGCCCGAGTTGGTTGTGGGGCTGCTCTGGTCTAAGCAGACATGGCTGTGGGCGCGAGGGAGGAGGAGGAAGAGGAGGAGGAGGAGAGTAGGAGGAGGCGGTGGCGGCGGCGAAGAGGAGGAGGCTGGGAGTCCTGGAGGCTCTGTCTCCGGCAAGCTGACTGCTGGCTGAGGCGCAGCACTGCCTTGGTTAAATCCTTAATTGCGCGCTTACGCACAGCGGGGTGGATCAGGTTCCATTGGCCAGGGCCTCGGGAGCAGCAGCAACACCCTAACTCGTTCAACTAGTTTTAGCACAACAAAGCATTGCTTAAAAAGAGAAGGGTGGCGGGGGAATGAAGGGGAAGTGCGCGCACGCGCGAGTGTGTGCACGCGTATGTGTTTTGTTGCTGGTTGGGGGAGGGGGGTCCCCGTCAATCTGTTTTTAGTGAATACCAGAGACAAGGCAGAGGCCCAACACCCAGCTCTGTGATGTCTGGATACACTGTGTTCCAATCTGCAGCCTCAAAAGCGCACGTTTCGAGGATGAGGTCGGTGATGGTTTCTCCTTGCTCTCCACCTTCCTGCCCCTGTGAGCTCCACCAAGGGCTCAAGAGTATAGAATTGAACACATTACTGAAATGGAAAATCAAGGAAAATAAATTTAGACCAAGGAGAGAAAGAACGTGGAGCAGTTTTTTCTTTTCTTTCTTTCTTTTTTAAAGTGTAGTGTTGGGAAGCAAGTTGTAACTTACTTGTATTGAAAGTTGGGAAGGAGACAAATATGTAGCAAGCACTTCCTTTGCACGAATTGAGTATCTTTTAGATACAGCTGCACAGAGAGAATCCCTGCTGCCCATAAAACTGTTAAAGGCAGAAGAGTTCCTGTAACCTAAGTCTTTACATGATCTTAAAAAAAAAATCATTGTTTTACTCATAAATAACTTAATAACGCCCAAATCCTCCTTGCTGGCTTCCAAGAAGAGCGGGAAACCCAACTTTTGTTCAATATTCTTATCTCTTTGGAATTCATTGAACTAGAGAATTTTAACTCTGTTCAGTAACCACAGACTCTTGCAAAAGTGAGTGAGTCCACGTGTAACCTGTTATGCCTGCCGACCAAATGGGAACTCACTTGGAGAAGATGGGATAGTAGAGATCAAAGCCCTTTTGGGAATTCAGATGTCCCCCTCCTGGCTTCTTGGACCCTGCACTCTAGGCCCCACCTCTCCATTCTTCAGGTCCAGGTTCCTTGTACCCTCTCCCTTTATTTTCCCAGAGGGAGAAGACAGCTTAGTTCAAATACAAAAGGAGAAAGAGATCAAGAATCATATACTTGGTACACACAAGGCAAAGTTTATTTTTTATTATGTGCTACTTTTGCTTTAGTAGTGATCCAGTGGGGGGTTAGAAGTTTAACATAAGTCTCCCCGACTCTCCACTTCCTCTCCCTTCAAATAGGAAACTTCAGGAGCTGGATTCTGATTTGGGACTTTTCTGCATCTTCCCCTTTGGTGCCCAAGGCCGGGAACCTGGGAGCTCTACTGGGTGTTTAGGATGGGAACATTAGGCCTTTCCTCCTCTTCTCTCCCAACTGAAGATGCAAGCATCTGCACCAGTTTTGCCTATGTTAGTTAGCTTTATTTAGGCCATGGAGCTACCCAACCCAGAACAAGAAGAGTGTGTCTGGAACTTGGAGCAAGATGCTCCAACTCTGAGCATCACAGCACATGCATCAGCTCCTTGCTACTGATGTCTGGGCACTACAAAAGCACAGCTGTTGTCCTACTTCCTAGGGTATGTGTGTAGGGGGGAGACTTTAGTTTGGGGTGCACACAAGGAAGCAGGAATTTCACAGCACCAATCTGCTCCCCCTCCCCCCCAGCCAGGATCGCTTTCTTGCTGCGTTGTGGCCCTGGGTTTCTCTTCTGAGACAGTCATCCAGGCAAACAGCCCCTCTTGGAGCCAGCCTTGAACCTGTGCTATTCATTTCTGCGCTGGTGTTCACCCTCTGGCTTCAGGTTGTGAGGAGCATCAAGGCAGCAAGGAAACAGTGTCGACCCTACTGAGCTGCGAACGTGGGCTCTCTGTTCCCATCGAGTCACCTCATACACAACCTGCCTAATTGCACAAATTGCTTCCCCCAAATAAATGCCAGAGACAGGTCAAAGCACCTTCCAGCAAAGTCAAGTGGCCCAAGGAGCTGGGCTGTCCTTCCATTGGTCCTCCCACCCCAACATCTCCCTTAATAGAGGTTTAAGCTTAGCAACATGGAGGGAAATATGGTTAATAAGGTTATACTAATCAGTATGTTCCTTGCAGGGCCCCTTGAACCTTACTGAGAAGGCAGAACCCATTGGAAACTGATAGAATGGGGGCAAAATTTTAAAGTTTAGGATCTAGTTGAACAATTTCTAGGTCTTGTTTAATTTCACCTCTTACCTCCCCTCCTCTGTGGTCAAAAGACATTTTCGCCCACATTGTATAAAAAAGTGAGGCAGGAGGGAAGAACTTAACTTCTTTCTTTGGATTCCTAAAGCGTTATGTTAACCCTCTTGGAGATTCGAGTCACTTGTGCCAAGTTTGTTTCTGGATGAGACCAAATCTGGGTGTGTCTCTGAAGGTCCAGATTCTCAACTTTTTTGACAGCTTCTTTTTCAGGCTCCCCAGGCGTGCACACGCCTGCACATACACGCGCTTGTGCGCGCACGCACACACACACACACACACACACACACACCCCTTCCTTAAACGAAACGGGAGGGAGAGCAGGCGCCAAGTTAAAAGCAGCAGGAGTTTGTTAAAAATATATGCATCATCACTTTGTTTTTACAATATAGTCACTGTGGCTCTGTGCACTGCTGGTCCTGCTGCAGGGCTGGCAGTGGCTTCAGACCCACACTTGGGCCGCACACACACTGGGTACTGGGGCTCTCAAGGCTGCAGTTTTTACTGGTATTGTGGGGTAATTTTTAACACCAAGGCCTGGAGCTTTGTCCAGAAGGCCAGCGGGTGGTACTGCTACTCTCAGATCCCATCAATGGACCCGGCCATGGAGGAACAACTTCACAGCATCAGATTCTTCCAGCAGTGCGCTCCCCACTGAGACATGTAGGAAAAATGTAAGTAATTTATCTTTTAGTAGCCGAAATTTGCAAAGGGTGTGTGTGTGTGAATAGGGGACACCCTAAGAGAAGACCTAAGAGAAGTGCAACTCTTTACCACGAGCGCCACCCAGTGTCCTTCAGAAACAGAGTACAAATGGCAAATTTTGTAAGAGCTCTGAGCTGGCTGGACAACTCTGGGTGGTCCTCCAGGTTTGAGCCCAGGATCAGGTGGGGTTCTTTCTCTCATCTTTCAGTAGATCTTTCTTCCCAGCCCTTCACTCTTTCTTTCCATTTTTTTTACTTCTTTACATATTCATGCATTCCATTTTTGAGTGATCCTCTCTTGCACCCCATTTCAATTCTTATGTGCTTTGGTCAGTTTTCTCAACTGGGGTGACTGGAAGACATTGAATGTGACCCTCTTTTCCTAGACTGTTATGAAGAAATAGGTCTTGTCTATATGAGGAGCTGGGTAGGCTTCACTCTCACGGGTCATTCACTTCTGTCTTTGTCTCTGCCCCCACCCCCCCTTATCTGGGGATAGTGTGTGTGTGTGTGTGTGTGTGTGTGTGTGTGTGTCTGAGTTTACAAGGAGAATACAATACGGAAGGAGGAGGGGTGGGGGCGGGTGGGGAGATTTCTTTCTTTCTTTTCAGTACTGGGGTAGTGAGCTATGTCCCTAGCCCCTTTTACTTTTTATTGTGGAGCAGGGTCTTGCTAAATCTCTGAGGCTGTCCTACAAATTTTGATCCTTATACCTCAGCCCCCTGAATTTGGGGGGTTACAGATGAGTGCTACACAGGGCAACTGGGGGATAACAGCAGCAATAACTCCATTTTTTTCTGGCCCTTCTGGAAATCTATTTGTTTGTAGATGTGGTTCCAAAGGTATAGTATTCCTTCCTTTGGACTTGTAGTTCAGACAACAAAATGTACTTGAAAAATATTTAATTTATGAACTTAATATCTTTTAAATGTGGAAACTTTCATTTATTTAAGACATTTACACACCATTCAAATAATTCATGTAAATAAACAACTGCATAATATGATGCTAATATTATTTACATGCACACTTGATGTAAACTATGCTTTTCAGGTTTAGAATTTCTATCAGTGGCATAACTGTCTTTTTAAACTTCTGTTCTTGGGCATAGGTGTACTTTAATTTTTATTTGTAATGGTTTATCTATTGCTTTTCTTTATTTGTCCAGTGAAAGATGCTGTCAGAGCAGTTTACTCTTATTATGTTTTTATTGATCATGATCCATCTAGCATGATTTTCAACCCAGAAATCTCAAACACAAACAAAACTGGTTAAGTCATACATTCTATGGAGGTAGGTCTAAGTAATCATTATATTTACAATGGAGTCACATTTATCTTTGAGTTAGGGCACTAAGGCCATTTAATAACCTAAGGTAATAGTCCTGAAATATTCAATATGATAGTTATACAGAAAAGACAAATGTGTCTTTCTTTTTATATCACCCATGAATTGGGGTGATATAAAAATTTTGGAGTGAAGATTGTAAAACTAGTGAAGGCTTTCAAAACTCTGACAAGTTGTTGGTCATTGGTTTGAGCAATGTAGGTGAATGGCCTATGTCTCCCCGTACAGGGCTTAGCACTCTGGTTTGGAAGTGACATAGACAGGTGGTTTATTTTCTGGGTTAGCAAAACTCTTTACTTCCTCACCTAGATTCAAAGATCTTCCTTTGAATGCTCTTATGAGGCTTAACGAACCAGGCCTAAGCCAAAATGCTTAGAAACCCATATGAATCAACAATAAGCAAACTCATGGAGGGAGAAGAGGAAAAACCATACAGAGGCAATGGAAAGGATAAATGTAAAGGATTTTTCCCACATCAAAGTTAATTACAATACCCCCTTGCCTGCAAGAAAAATGTGTTTGGAGTTAAATAGTATCTCCAACAAAGTAATCTCAAAGGATTCACTCTTAGGCAATTATATAAATATTCTGAATAAATTAAAAATCCCCAGAGGGAAAAACTATTTTCCACTTAATTCTATCTAATAGAATTTTTCACTTTGTTCCAAATGATGATGCAGATCATAGATTTCTACACATTTTGTTTTTATAATTAAGAGCATTAAAATATGTTTATTCACTTAAGTTAAACATTGCTAGCTAGGAAAAGGCTTTAAGTATCCACTCAAATCTATTCTCTATGAGATGATTTTAATATATCACAGCTGAAAACACTTCAAGTTCATCTAAGTAGGAAGTAAATGGGATTATATTATTATATGTCTTTGCAAACTGAAATCCAGGCATATTCGTCATCCTAACTCAGATTTCACCTTCCTGTAAGGAAAGTTTGGCTGTGATCCTATTTATAAAATCTTTATTCTTCCTAAACATATATAAATATTCCAATTAAAAATGCCCCTTTTAGAATTAAAAGAAAAGTAATCAGCAGACAGGAATTCAAAGCAATGATCCAGCTCTGGCAAGGAAATAACAGGAGTAAAGCTCAAGTCATCTTTAATAACATCCTAATTCCAAGATCAATTTAGAATTTTAAAGTTCACTGATCTTAGGCCTCTGTATTTTATGACCTGACAATATTGTGCAAAAAAAAATGTAGAAAACTACTTCTAAAGTAAAACACATCCAGATTATTCAAACACCAAGAGCCAGGTAAAACTTGGCCCAGAACATATATGCACAAGGGCACATAATACAATTTTATGGGTATTTTTGCACTCTGCCTTAATTATATCATTTTAATAGATTAACAAACAGCAAGAAAACACAAAACCTTTTCCACAGCTGTGTTTACTACCTTATACCTTTTATAAAGAAAAAAATTCTTAAACAGGCAACCCCAGTTTGAGATAAGAGGTTCCCCTGCTGTGATACACAGCATAATCAGTCGAAGGCACAGTGCCCACCTGGACTTGCATCCCTCTGTGCTCCTGTAGAAGAAAAATTAAGGCAAAGAAAGGAAAAGTCAATAGCTTTCCAAGTAAAGTGCAGCTGACACTGCAATGGAGTCACTTTAAAAAATCATGGGCAGAAAATATACTTTGCTGGCAGCCAGATCTTAGTAATATTCAATTTATAGAGTCAGCTCTCTGTATCCACGTGTTCCACATCCTCAGATTCAACCAACCTTAGATGATGTATTTTGGGGGGAAATTACATTTGTGCTGAACATAATACTTTTTTCCCTTGTGTTATTCCCTAAACAATATAGGAACTGTTTACATAGTATTTCATTGTACTATGTAATGAATCATCTAGAGATGATTCAAAGTATAGAGAGAATGTGGGTAGTTATATGGGAACACTGTACCATCTTATAGGGACTTGAGGGTGTATAGATTTTAGTATTATGGATGGGGGCAGTGGTTCCTGGAATACAGAGGAATGAGTATATAGCCTATGGGGAGTTAAGCAAAATTTTAATTTTTCAACATTTAGTCTTCAGTTTTATTTTATTTTATTTCATTGTCTCAGTATAGCAGGCTCTCTGCCAGTGCATGTAGTAATGTACGTGTAAACATATACATTTATATAATTTATCACTGCATCTAAGTGTGTGTCCCTCTACCTCTTACTAGGCCTAGGAATAGCCAATCTTAGAACATTTGGCATCCTAGTGTATAATTTTGGACATGTAATTGCAGGTACCCAATTCTGTGTGCATTTTTTAAGCCCCCAGCCCGACTAATGTATGCATTTTCAATTGGTTACCTATGAAATCAAGGAACACTTTGGTTGCTGCTACAACTTTTCAACAAACCTCACTTCACCGGTAACCTACTATGTGTCTGCATTCACTATTGTTAGTTTAAAATGGGATTTAAATCCTTAAATCCAGAATTTTTCCAGGAATCCTTGGAGCTATAAAGTGGAGAGATACTTCATATGAAACTGAACTTCAGCGAGGCATAGAATATATACAGACATTGCATTAAATACTTTCCTAGAAAAAGAAGTGAGGGTGGAACTCAACAAATCAAATAAACATATGAGAGATACAGGCAAGGATAATCATTTCCATACATGGGGAGATTCTGTACATTCTATGGGATGGATGCACTGTTTTCCCTACACTTTCCCATTCCCTTCTTGGTTATTTGAGTCTCTCACTGCTTCAGGGTATAGTGTTTTTTATAGCTTTTTCACACTTGCCATTTAAGAGTTTCAGACACTTTCAGGGTCACATTATAGAGTAACTGTGCTAGGTTGTTGGTAGTTAACATGCATAATAAACTTGGAGAGGATGGGAGAATTTTGTATAATTGAAGAATAGATGAATCAAAGAGATCATCTTTGCTACAATGAAAATATTTCTAATAGAATTACTCTTGAAGCCTGTCAAATAGGCATAAAACTGATATCTAATAATTATAATTGCCTGGTAAATTTTCATGACTTTTAAGAACCATGGAAAAGATTAGAAGAGAAATAAGCAGAAAAAAAAGGCAAAAAGATAATGGAATCATTTTGCTCTCTCCTAACTAGAATAATCATTGGGTTAACAGTTAAGAAAAAGCATTGTGCACTCAATGATTTTGCACTCTGCCTTAATTATATCATTTTATTTTATTGTTTAAATTATATCATTTTAATAGATTAACAAACAGCAAGAAAACATAAAAACCTTTTTTTGGGGGGGAATACCTCTTAAAGAAGTTGGAGTGAATGGAGTAGCAGATTCTAAGGATTGTTCTCTTCTTCATGACTTTCTTTTATAAGGGTCATTCAACTCCAGTCTGGCTCTAAATGCCACAGATTAAGAAAAATATTCTTTAAATTCTTCTGTTACATTATTGGGCCCCATTCCTCTTCGCAGTCTTATGGTGAACATTTGACATGTCTTTTGCAGATTTTATAGACCATTAAATGGTATTTTCCAAAGGGATTTCACATATAACTCACTTCTACTTTCACAGTAGCCTTGTGAAGTAGCTATGTCAGGCTGTTATGGGTGGTCCTCAAGTTTTATATATTTGCCTTTCATTTACTTGAACTTGCTCATGTTCCGTATTGGCACTCCTACCCCACCCTTTATTGGTGGTTTTGAGCAGTGATGTGGTGGCACTGCTGCCAGCCACTGCTGTTGGGAGTAAAGAGCCTGTTCTTTGAGGACTTGTACGAATGGTGCCAAGTGTGTGTCCCTCTACCTCTCACTAGGCCTAGGAATAGCCAACCTTAGACTTGCTGGCTTCATGTAGGGCTGCAGTGTCCTCCCACCTTGCCAGTCTCTTTTCCTCCCTATGGCCATCTTTGGGATCCTTATGCTTTCTAGGGATATGGAGGCTAGACCCAACCTTTAACTCTCGTCTCTGAGGGCAAATGTGCTCCTGAGAAAGGGATGTGTCTGCTCCGCTCTCTCACATCCATGAAAGACAAGCTACCTCACTTGGTTTCCAGGTGGTTGGAGCAAAGGGAGGTAGCATTGACAGGAACCACAGTTAGGGATTATATATTAATTTAGCTCTGTGGGAATGGATATCTACATTCAATACATTCATTTTGAATAAAAGGTTCTCCTGAAATACTTATTTGTCAAGATTAATACACCGAGGCCCCAAAAGTCCACTTTAATAATAAAAATCATAATTTGCCTAGAGTATTAAACACTTTTTTAAAACCTCAGGACATTCTTATATTTAATAATTAATATTTAAGAATATTTACCTTTTATTATTAAAGGATAAAAATAATGCAGGGAGAAACCTGATTTCCTAACTTCTTATTTGACATACACTGTGTGAAACTGTGTTGTTACTTAAGAAGAGTCAAAATTTCCCATAATCAAAAGGTGATCTGTCTATACACACATAAGAGTTGGCCATAGACTGAAGCAAACTTGCTATTCTTTTTTTTTTAGAATTTTCTTTAGTGTTTATTTTTCAGTTTTCAGTGGACACAACATCTTTATTTTTATTTTATGTGGTGCTGAGGATTGAACCCAGGGCCCTGCGCATGCCAGGCGAGAGCGTTACCGCTTGAGCCACATCCCCAGCCCCTTGCTATTCTTTTAATATAAAAAAATAACCACCCTCAGTAGGCATTTTCTGTGTGCTAAATGTCTTTCATGCATTATTTCATTTACTCTTTACAACAACCTGTAAGGAGGTGCTGTTATTATACCATTCTATACAGAGAGATCAGGAAATTTAATGATGATCTTATGACTAATTCAGAATAATATTTCCATTGCTCATCTTCTTTTCTTTGTATTTGTATATCTAAAGACATATGCAATAGTGTCTCCTTCAGTTGTAATGATTATCAATAGTTTCCTTTTCCTTTAATGAATATCATTTTTCTTTGGAATCCAATTGTTAGATATAAGCATCCACATCTTAGCAAATTGATTTGAAATATGCTGTGTATCTGGGATAGGGAGTCTCTAACACTGGAACACGGAAATTCAGGGGCAAGTTTTTCAACAGGAAGTTTAATTCTACTAACTTGGGCACATAAAGAAAACGCATGTTCTCACTTAAGCATGGAAGCTAAAATTGATCTAAAAGGGAGTGAGAATAGAATAGTGGCTACTAGAGTCTGGGAAGGATGAGTGGAGAGACAATGGTTAAGAAGTACAGAAGTGCAACTGGGCAAGAGGAATAACTTCTAATGTTGTATTGCACAATAGGATAATTATGGTACACAACAATCAAACATATATTTTAAGATACCTAGTAGCGGGAATGCTTAATGACCTTAATACAAAGAAATGATAAGTGTCTGAGGTATGGATATTCCAATTATCCTGATCTGATCATTACACATTCTGTACATGTATCAAAATGTCACACTGTATCCCATATCCCATAAATAAGTATAATGACTATGTGTCACTCAAGAACAAAAATATATTTAAAAAAAGAAGGCTTAATTTATAACTGATATTACACATCAGTGAGCAACTGGTCCCTGGAACTGAGGACAAATCCACAGGGAGCTTAGCAGGACATCCTGTCTCTCAATGTGCCTCCATTATTTCCTTACCCTTCCTCTTCACACTCATTCACATATCACACGGCTATCTGCATACTATTCTGGCAAATTTTCACATTGTTTCTTATCCAAGTTGTGTTGATGACATGTAATTTAACATCCAAACCTGGTTAGGCTGAGGCAGGAGGATCTCAAGTTCAAAGTCAGCTTCAGCAAAAAGTGAGGTGCTAAGCAACTCAGTGAGACCCTGACTCTAAATAAAATACAAAAAAGGGCTGGGGAGGTGGCTCAGTGGTTGAGTGACCCTGAGTTCAATCCCTGGTACCAAAAAAAAAAAAAAAAAGGAGATGGTAATAATTGTACCACAGAATAATAATAATAATAATAATAATAATAATAATAATAATAATAATTGACAGCAGAAGTAAACTGGAATGGTCCTGACCAAATCTTGATTTTGTGGTATTTTTATAACACTCCAAAGTCCTTTAGGAGGCTGTCTCCTGTCCAGTAGCCTGGAATCATGGAAATTTGGTTGGAAGAGCAGAAATTTTCTAGATGCCTGAGGGCTGATCTACTTAGCAGATTAGGAATGGCCAGGACCACCCCCTGTGGTTGAGCAGGTTGTACACTGCAAAAGCATACCACAGTGAAGAGGTAATGGGAGTTGAAATCTACCATATGCCCAGATAAGGGACTGCATCTGATCTGAGAAAGGGGCATCTGTTTCTAACTCACACAAAGGTACCACAGAGGCTGATGGAATCCCTGAGTATAAAAAAGTTCAGTCCCTTGTCTAACTTTTCCTAAGTGTTGTCTCTATATCCCTTCCTTCATTTCCATTATTATCTTTTTAATAGTCTTGGCAGAAATCATGCCTTTATATATTTCTTAGATTGCTTAATTTAAATCCCCCACATAATAGAAAACTTCAGAGGATTGAAACCTGAGGTTTTGAAATGCTCAAAATTATACTGAAAGGTTTTATTTTCTTTTCAAGTTTCAACTTTCCTAAGGCTTTTCAAAATCCAGTATATATAGAGAGGATAAATGTGCCTAAACTGACCATGAATTAAAGGGGTGCATTTCTTTTCTTCTGTGAGGTGCGCCCTGTACAACAAAGATCTCTCTTACTGCCAAGGCTTCTTCAAAGAATGAAACTTTGAGGACTATTACCTTTCACAGAACTTTTAAAATGTACTCCCTGCCCTTGCAAGAGAAATGATTATCTGGTATAATTAACATTGGACCATAGACCCAAAGAACAATGAATATTTCGAACAAAAATTGCTTTTGAGAATCACAGTCCTATTCTGGGCTTGAAGACATTCATGTAGAAAATTAACAGAATTTTAATAAAATTCTTTGGATAGAGAAAATTAGATGAGGAATGCCAGTTTGTCTTATAAGTTGCTTGAGCAGATCTGTCATAACAGACATTGCCCCAGATTGTGGAACCCTTTCCTTCCAACATCTTTTAATGGTAGTAGAACTTACAATGCCATAATTTCCTTTCACTTTTGACAGTGTTATACTATCTTTATAGACTTACACTGACAGCAATTCATCTAGGCATCATTAGATCATCTCACCTGACTTTTGCGTGGCGCACATCATTACATTATGATGGCGCTATACAATTACCAGTGAAATGAATAGGGTATTAACACGATCACTGAAGAAGTTAGCACATACAGATATAGCATCCTGCATTTGAAAGCATTTTATGGCTATTAATTAGTCTGCCCAAGCTTCTGGGATCCAGTGAAACTTACTTCTCTTTTTTCACCAAGTAGGATAATGAAAGGGAGTGACTTAGACAACATCACAGGAATGGGCAGTGGCTGAACTTTTCATAACTTCTTTGACTTCTTTAAGCCTAAGAAAATTAGGTGTAAGGATTTATAGTGACTAATCACTATCTTAAAAGGCCCTACATGTGAGAAAACTCCACTTAATTTTGGAAGTCTCCTTTTCCTATTTTCCTTTTACGTGATTGTCACAGCAACGGGTGAGAGTCAATTCTAGGTTTTGGTAGATAGAAAATCTGGAATTATTTAAAGGATCTATCATAACAAAATGGAATTGATTTGGTTTGAGGGGAAAAAAATCAACATCAGGATAGCTCTTCAGGAAATGGGGCAATCCAAGGATGATATATAAACAACTTTAGGACTTCACAATTGAACCTCAATACTTCCTTCACATTTCTTTCTAAAACGTTTCACAAAGATTATGCCCTACCAATGACATCCCAGACTTGGGAGACATGGTGTTTGAATAGGATGGGATGGACTAATTAATTTTTTTTCCAAACTCTATCATTCGTCTGCTTTCTAATTTTAAGATGATAAAATTAAGTAGTTGTATGAATTGGTTAGAATTTTATAAATTTTCTGAGTCTCAGTTTTTTTTTTCATTTATACACTTACAAAGCAAACATTTATCATAGAATTATCATTCGAGTAAAATGAGATGACAGATATAAACTCTTAGCTTTGGACTTGGGCATAGAAGACACTCAAAAAGAAGGAACAATTTGTATAATTCAGGAGACCTTGAGTGGTCTGGCAACTAGAACAGAAATTGGTGGCTTGTGAGTGGCACTTGATGGAGACATTTCCTCACTCTTGGCAATTCTTCTGCTGGATGGGACAATATTCCAGAGTCTCTGAGGCTTTCCCTTGGATAGCCTCTGCACTGATTCAGCAGTGAAATTTTGTTGTGCCACTGTATAGAACCTATGGATGGATCCAACCCAGTTTATCTACAGTGCACACCTGTACTCCCTGTTACTCAGAAGGCTGAGGCAGGAGGATCACAAGTTGAAGGCTAGCCTCAGCAACTCAGAGAGACCCTGTCTCAAAATAAAAGAAACAAAAAGGGCTGGGGATATAGTACTGTGGTAGAGTGCCCCTGGGTTCAATCCCTACTACTAAAAATTTAAAAAAGAAAGAATCAGTTTACCTAACTTTGAGTAATATTATTACCAAATCTCCTCTCCACACTTGCAAAAGGTTGAAACCAAATAAGAAGAATACTATTTTCATTTTAACTGGATAATGTTATAACACCTGGAATTTCCCATATATCCATATATATTGGCCCACTTACAGCCATACTAATTTTGTGACAAACAAGTATTTTTAATCAAATGAGACTTTGAGGTGAGGAATATTGCATCTTTGACATCTTAGGCACAGCCTTCAGTCTTTCCTTATACCTTGGAATTTCCTCTTTTCCCTTTACTCCCAACCTGAGTGCCTCATTCTCAGGCCATCTCATGCCTGGTGATTGCAATGGCCTGCAATTGGTCCTCTGACTTTAGGTCTCTCTGTGCTCTACTCCAGCCACCTCACCGATGATAGCTACTTCCTCTGAGACCAGGTCTGAGCTCCACATCATGGCACCAGAGTCTTCCAGAATCTGTCCAAGCCTGTCAAACCAGCATATCTCCATGCCCTTTGAGCTCCCCAGTCTCATTTGTTCTGTCTGGTTGATTTCCTCCTTGTTTGCTGATCATATTTTCCACCTCTACATCTTTGGCTATTCTACCCCTACCTATATCAGAAATTGGTGTCAGAGGGACATGCTATTCTAATTTTAGGCAGAAGGGGATTTTATACAGTGTATTGGGTGCTTAAAATTGTCAGAAGGACTGGAGGAAGAGCCCAGTTTGGGCTTCCAGTTACAACTCCTGGAGCACTGGGAAAGCTGGTGCCAGGAAGATTGACTTTGTAACATGCTGCTAGACTCAAGGATCAGGAACTGCTGCCTCTCAACCAAAGCAGCTGGAGAAAAAAACACTAGAATACATTTGGGTGAACCCTTCCTTTTATATTTATAAAAAGTATATTTTTTTAAATAAAAATTTATACTTCCATATCCTATCACTGTCAGTAAAGAGCCAAAAGGAATATAAAAATGGTTTCCCCCTTTCTTCTCTTTCCTACACAGAATACAAGGCATGCAGTTCATTCTGTATTACAGAATTCTGGTTGCAAAAAAGTCTTAGTGAACATGAAGGCAACTGTAAATTGAATGAGGGGCGTTTTAGAGAGCTAGTCTGTGGTTTTAAGAGCAGTCCCTGCTGACATCCCCAAAGTCTGCCCTCTTCCTTCTCTGTCCACAAAAATTGTATTTGTCCATTTCAAACCTCAATCCAAATGTCTTCTGCTCCAAGAAATAGCAAGCAATGTTAGTGATAGATCTTTATACATCCTAATTATCCTTATCCCACATTGCTGAGATGGTAAATAGGTGGTTCACACAGCCACGCCCTGTCCCAGTCATCCCACTTGAATTGCAAGATTTACTTAGCCTGGAATTGGCCTCGGAATCCTTTTTATCACAGTACTCAGGTCAACCTCAATCAACTGATTAGAGATGAGGCCTCAGATAAGCTCAGTTTGCATCCCTGATGTTGACGTTTTAGGTATCAGGACAGCCTTGGATTACATTAGGTTGAAATTCTGACTTGATGATGGATCCCTGCAATAGTTTGATGGTCTGCAATAAAGACACCTGTGAATTTATGGGGGAAAGTGAATAGTTTTTGAATCATCAAATTTTACATCTAGAAAGGGCTAAGAGATAACCTGGTATAGCTCATCATCTGTAGGCGTGAAAGGTATTATATCTGGCTTTAAGAATGGATAAACCAAGGCCCAGATAACTTAGGTAAACGTCTAAAGTTACACGGATAATATATAATATAATATTTTATCTGATAACCAAACGTTACACTTCAAAATGGAATTAGAAATGTATCTTTCAAAATTTTCATGCTTTTTATTATTGACCATTAATTCAAATGTATAAAATAGAACCCTAGAAACTATTTCTTTTTTCCTTATTGAGGATTGAGCCCAGGAGCCCTCTACCACTGACTTACATCCCTGGCCATCCCCCTTTTTTAAAATTTTTATTTTGAGACAAGGTCTAGCTAAGTTTCCCAGCTGTTCTTAAGCTTGTAATCCTCCTGACTCAGCCTCCTGAGTGACTAGGATTACAGGTGTGTACCACCATACCAGCCTAGTAACTGAAATTTTCTTCTCTTTGCTCTTTTCTTTTCTGTCAAGGAAATAATTCCAAATCACTAAAGTAACATCTGTTTGAGATTAGAAACTATAGTGTTGCTTTTTGTTTCCAAGTCCAACTTTGAGAAAAGTTGCAAAATAGGTGAAACTTATCTCAGTCAATTCCTGTGTTAAACCTCTATCTTTTTTTTTTTCTTTCTTCTTTCTCTGGCTTCCCAAGATTGTCTTAGGTATACTTAAGTTTACCAATGGGCATTTACTCTCTGGGAATTTGCCCTGTATTATAGAACTTTTTCATTTACCATCTTCCAGTTTTTCAGAGCACTGATCTGTCACTTGCCTAAAACCCATGAAATAATGAAGGTTTTGTATCAATATTATCGTAGTGACTTTCCTTATTTGCCTTTACATGGCCCGTGAGTTTTCTATTGATGCCATTACAATAACCACAAACTTAAAATAACTTAATTTATTATCTTCTGGTCTGTAGGTCACAAGTCTGGTATTAGTCTCACCAGACTAAAATCAAGGTGTGGGTAGGCTGGGTTCCTTCTGAAACCTCTAGGGGAGAATCCATTCGCAATCAGGAGGTGGTTTTTCAAATTCACAATCTTCTCATCTCTGGTTTGTAGACTTAATCACATCTATGGAGATCCTTTTGCTACTTAAGGTATTTTTTTTACAGGTTCCAGTGAGTAGGACATTGACACCTTTGGGTGGCCACTCTTCTGCCTGCCACACTTGGCTTCCACACCACTATCGCTTCTTGATCTAGTTTTCTCTCTTTGTTTTCTGCCTTTGTTCTTTCCTTTTATCCTTCTTAACACACTAATGAGCATCTATTCCAATGATACATTTATAGGTTATTGGGGATATGGAAATGACAAAGGCATGGCCCTTGCCTTCAAGTTACTATGTGGCAGTTCTCCTTCTCTTCTGATTGCAGAAAACGAAGATAGAAAATTAGATCAGGAAGTGATCCTGGCATGGAAGCCAAGTGTGGCAGGTAGAATAATGGCCACCCAAAGGTATCAATGTCTTACTGGAACCTGTTAAAAAGTTACCTTACATAGCAAAAGGGACTCTGCAGATGTGATCAAGTTTATAAACCAGAGATGAGGAGATTATTCTGGATTATTTGAGCGGGCTCAGTCCAATCGTATGAGCCCTTGAATACAGAAGGGTGGGTCAGAAGACAGGATATGTCCTATTCCTGCAATAGGTCATTCAGTGCTGCAATTTTCTTCACATGAGCCTGTTCATGCTCATGATCCCAGATTTTACTTCTTTTTTCCAAACCTCTGTTCTGAATTCCAGTTAAACATCTTCAAGTGGACATTTCCATTCATTTCATAATTACTCCCACCTTAATCAGGATGGCATTCATCATGGTGCTTTGGAGTTTCTGTTCTCAGCGAGTCCAAGCTGCTCCTGATCGTAAAGGTGGTGATCAATCTTGACTACCTTTTGCCTCTCAGTTATCTAACAGGGGAGCTATATGGGAGGATATTAAACTGGTATGTTTTATCTTTGGCAATCTCTAATTAGTAGCTCCCCCATAGGGCTCACATGCAGAGCCAAACTTATATCATGGAGTTTTCCCATAGTTTGAGGAAGATTCACCTTCTGTCTGTGACAGGTAGGCTGTGAAGTTCTGCCCTAGGTAGAATAGAGAGAAGACATAAAGAGCTTCAGCTGAGAGAAAGAAAAGGAAAATGCTATGCTTCTGGGGGTGCATGGAAGAGAAGGAGCATCTCAATAGTAGGGGGCAAGTGGTCAGATTCTCTTTTGCACTAAGCTCCAGACTGGGAGTTAAGAATGACACAGGGAGTGTTGGGGTGTGGTTCAGTGATAGAGTGCTCCCCTAGCACATGCAGGGGCCTGGGTTCCATCCTCAGCACCACATAAAAATAAATAAATAAATAAAATAAAGGTATGTGTCCAACTACAACTAAAAAAAAAAAAATGACACAGGGAACCATAAACAGAGAGTTTTTTCCCTAGAGGCAGAGCTGGCTCTTTCCTGGAAGATGCCCTGATTGCATTTCTTGGTTCCCTTGAGGTCAGGTGGGACCACATGTTGAAGATCTTGCTCATGAAATATGGCAAAGCTGATAGCCTCACCACTTTCAGGGTGGGTGGTTAAAACCCTCAGTGTGAGCCTCCTGCTCTCAAATCCAGTGGGGAGCTCTGAGGATTTCAGGCAAGGGTTCTTAACAGCTTTTGAGTCATCACAGATCCACGTGGCAGTCTAGTGACATCTATGCACTCTTTTTAGAATAGTATTTATGAAATGCATAAAATAAAACCAAAAGATCATGATGAAACTCAATTATTTTGAAATGCAGTTAATCAAGTATCTTAAAAAGCAAATTTGTGATATAGTAATAAATGCTTTTATTTATGAATGCATTCGATTACAAGATGTGGTGGCATGGCTAATAACATAATTCCAAAACAGTGATGACAGAATGACATATACAGATACCTGTAATACTAGGAGTGTGAAAAAAAATCTGTGATTTATTTTGGCCAAAGTCACAGGCCCAACAAATATCTTGACAAAAGGGACAAGAACCTGCCCAGCCACCTTTGTAGCTTAGGCCATATGTGTATCTGATCCCATCCCTCTCACTGCTTTTAGGGCACATAAACCCCTTCCCAATATTGTCCCTTATTCCCAGATGCTGTGTTGGAATGCAGCAGAGAAAAGGGGAGAAAATCTCAAAATTCAAACCATAATCATATTACCAAAAGTTCTCTACATTTTTAATGCAATTACCATTAACATTTCAATAATGTTCTTCATAGAGATAGAGAAAGCAGTCATGAAATCCATTTGGGAAAACAAGAGGCCCAGAATAGACAAAACAATCTTTAACAAGAAAAGTGAAGCAGGAAGTATCATGATACCAGACTTTAAATTATACTTCAGAGCTGTAGTAACAAAATGACATGGTATTGGTCCAAAACCAGACATCAAGACTAATGGAACAGAATAGGAGACACAGAGACAAACCCACAGAAATACAGTTATCTCATACTAGACAAAGGTGCTATAAACATACATTGGAGAAAAGACAGCCTCTTCAACAAGTGGTGCTGGGAAAACTGGAAATTCATAGGTAGTAGAATGAAATTGAACCCTTATCTCTCACCCTGCACAAAACTCAAAGTAGATCAAGAACATAGGTATTAGATAGAAGACCCTGTGCCTACTAGTAGAAAAAGTAGGCCAGCTTCTCCATCATGTTGGCTTAGGAACTGACTTCCTCAACAAGACTCCTAAAGCATAAGACACAAAATCAAGAATCAATAAGTGGGATGATATCAAACTAAAAAGCTTCTTCACAGCAAAGGAAACAAGGACGTGAAGAGAGAGCCCACCGGATGGGAGAAAATCTTTACCACCTGCACCTCAGATACAGCATTCATCTCCAGGCTACGCAAAGAACTCAAAACTTCACAGAAGAAGAAATACAAATGATAAAAAGTATATAAAAATGTTTAATATCTCTAACAATTAGAGAAATACAAACAAAAACAATACTGAGATTTCATCTCACTCTAGTCAGAATGGCAATTATCAAGAATACAAGTAACAATGTTGGTGAGGATGGGGAAAAATGTTCACACATACATTGCTGGAGCCACATTGGCAAATAGTATGGAGATTCCTTAGAAAACTCGGAATGGAATCACCATTTGACCCAGTTATCCCACTCCTTGGTTTATACCCAAAGGACTTAAAATCAGCATACTACAGTGATGCAGCCACATCAATATTTATAGCAGCTCAATTCACAATAGCCACACTATGGAACCAACCTAGATTCTCTTCAACAGATGAATGGATAAAGAAAATGTGGCATATATGCACAATGGGACATTACTCGGCCATAAAGAAGAATGAAATTATGGCATTTGCTGGTAAATGCATGGAATTGGAGACTATCATGCTAAGTGAAAGAAGCCAGTCCCCAAAACCCAAAGGCTGAATGTTCTTTCTGATATGTGGATGCTAACTCACAACAAGGGAGAGTGGGGAGGGGAAGAGTAGAATTTCATTGGATTAGACAAAGGGGAAGAAAGGGAAGAAAGGGGGATAGAAATAGGAAAGACAGTAGAATGAGTTGGACATAACTTCCCTCTGTTAATATAAAAATACACAAGTTACATGATGTAACTCCACGCGTACAACCACAAGAATGGGATCCTAATTAGAATTAATTATACTCCATGTATGTATAATAGGTCAACATATACTCTATTGTCATGTATATCTATTAACAACAAATAAAATAAAAAATTTAAGCCTTAAGCCTAAAATAGACTGAATTATTTGAAAATGGAATCATTTAAAGCTAAAGAGAATGAAGTCATGTCACCAGGCAAGTCTAACTTTCCTCACTCTTCAGTGGGGCAGAACTTGTGATGAAATTCAGGTCAGTAGGTTTAATTAACGGAGCTTGATATGGGGAAACATCTGCCACATCAGGAGAGAAAGCCTGGCCTTACTGCCCTTGGCTTGGTAAGAATGGGAAGATATGTATAGGAAGCAAAGAAGAGAGACATGGGTTGTAGCTTCAGCCTGAGCTCAGACTTGCAGATGTTGTGTCGGGAGTGATCATTAGCTGGATTGAAAAGAAAGGCTTTTGTTGGCTTCTAGTTGAAATCTCCAGAGGAGGCTACAATGCAAAGTAGTCCTATGCCAATATGGAGGGGCCACAAGTGGAGATGTTGGTGTGTGTGGTTAAGGAGATGGCTGTCGTTCATCTTCCTCAGCTCCTATATGATGTGGGGGAAATCTAGAAATTTTTGCAGGCTCCATGGTTGTACATGAAAGATAGCTAATTATTGAGCTGGTAGTTTTGTAGTGGGAACTGTTGCAGGGAGAGGTCAGGAGCACCAAAAATGTGACAGAAATTCAATGAAAGATTTCAACAATGGCTACAGTTATAATGAAATAGATTTAGCAAAGGAGAACCACAGGTGGGAATCAAGTAAAGAGAATGACTTGAAGGTTCCTTGGCCACTTTTCAGTAGGCCTGAGTGTTATTGGTTCAGGAACTTGCCCAGCCACACCTCAGCAGAGAGGAGCAGCTCCAACCCAGCACTGCCATATGTCACATGAGCCTTGCCAGAGAGGAGACATCACTTTGGGGAAGAGCAGCTTTCAAAAGAGACTGCGTTACTGTGGAGTGACTTTAAAACACAGAGTAACCTTGAAATTTTAAGCGTAGGGACTTATACTTAGGATAGTGAGAACTCACGAGGAAGATAACAGGTTATAAAAGATAAAGAAATGGGATTTTTTTTCTTGTGCACATAATTTATGCAGCTGAAGTCCTGCTACACTTTTCCTTCAGTGTGCAAGATAGCTTGCAACAATGACCCAAATTCTCCATTCTTCTCTCTGTTTCTTTTATAATACAAATTTGCAGTTTCTCCCATCAAGAAGTGCAGTCTATTTTTTGAATCTTGACTGGGCTGTATTTTCATTGGCCAGAAAAACAGTGGAAATGATGACCCACAAATTTCAAGCCAAGACCTCAGAAAGTTTTTCCTTGATTTCTGAGACCTCAACTATCCTGTGAGTACAAACTGTGGCTAGGTTGCTGGAGAAGAGAGACCTTGTAAGTACTCAAGTCCCATATGTTATCATCCTAGACCAGCTAGTCCCAATGGATATAACAGGACTCATGTGAGAGCCCAGCTAAGATTAGCCACATCTGGCTCCCCAAGCAGAATCTTCTAGCCAACTCATAGATTTATTAGAATAAATACACAAGTGTTGTTTCAAGACACTAAATTTTGGGGGAGGTTTGTTATGAAGCAGTAGCTAGCTGATACACCTACAGAAGTACTGCCTCTCTTCTTTCTGTCACATGTTCCAATAACTATCTTCTTACTATCCAGCTCTTTCCTTTTCCTTACTATTTTGTAACTCTAAGCTTGGTCAAGTCTTTTTGCACACACACACACCTGCCCCCAAACCCTAAGGATCAACATAACAATAGTTTCGACACCAAATTGCTCCCTGATTGTAGTTCCTGTGGTGGTTTCTTCTCCTTGTTGCAACTCCCAGTACTTCTTGGCCTTCCTCTGTCACTGTAGTAGTGGTCATCCTGCAAATCTCTTGGGAGTTCCTTCCCAAACTGAGCCCATGGATGCAGTTCTGGCATGCTCAGTGTACTCTGCTCTATGCCACTCTCAACCAGTCCTGTCTCTGGAGGGTATTTTTCTGACAGTGTTTACATCAACCTTATTTAGAGAATCTTTTCAGTGACTATAGTTCAAATTTGGGTAATCTGGCCTTCTCATGGCTATAGTGCTGTAAGGCTTCAGAAAGTTGTGTGCATGTTTTGTCTCTCATCTCTAATTATCAAGAAAGTAAGAACAAGAAAAAAGGGCAGGAGGCAATTTAAAAAAGAATGAGCAGGTACAGTGGTGCAAACCTGTAATCCCAGAAGCTCAGGAGGCTGAGGCAGGAGGACCTCGAGTTCAAAGCCAACCTCAGCGACAGCGAGGTGCTAAGTGAGATAGCAGTGAGACCCTGTCTCTAAATAAAATACAAAATAGGGCTGGGGATGTGATTCAGTGGCCGAGTGCCCTGAGTTCAATCCCTGGTACTCCCCTGAACCTTGAAAATATGACACTAAGTGAAATAAGCCAGACATAAAAGATGACACACTGTATGATTTCACTTATATAAATTGTCAGATGTGAAGAGACAGAAAGTAGAACAGTCGTTACCGGGGGGCTAAGGAAGCAGGTAAAGGGGAGTTATTTAACGGGTCTGGAGTTTCAGTACAGGATGGTGAAAAACTGTTCTGGAGATGGACAGTAGTGATGGTTATACCACAGTCAATGTACTTAAAGCCACTGAACTATGCACTTAAAAATTGTTAAAGTGGTAAATTTTAAGTTGTCTGTACTGTACTAAATAAAAAAATATAAGAATAAAAAACATCAACAATAAGGCCCCACTTCTCACACACCAGGATTGCTATAGAAATTTTTTTAAAAAATTAATGAGAAGTAGGGGTGGGAGAGATTTCCAGGGTGACCTATATAGTGGTCAAAACTCAGCATAGGTCTGTCAACTCTCTTAGATCCCCTGAGACTTTATTTTTCCTTCTGAGAGCCTTGCTGTGTGTTCTGATGCAAGTCCTCAGTCTTGTTTGGATACTTTCCATCTCCTCCGTCCTGAGTCAAAGCCGTCTCGTTTTCTAAGGTCCAGTTCAAATCCCACTTCCTGTATGCATCCCTCCCTGATCCTCACCCTTATAATTCTGCTCTGTGAGCTACCCTTGACTTTATTGTTTATACCATTATTTAGCTTTTTTCAAAAACTCTTTGAAATTTTAAAAGACATTTTATACAATTCTTAAAAAAATTTTTTTTTGTGGTACTGAGCAGTGAACCCAAGTCTTTGTGCATGCTAGGCAAGCACTCTACCACTGAGCTACATCCTTAACTCTACTTCTTAAAAATTGTGAGACAGGGTCCCCCCAAATTGCCAAAGCTGGCCTCCAACTTGCAATCCCCCTAATTCTGTCTACCGAGTTGCTGGGATTATACGTGTGTACCCCATGCCTGCTTAGACAGTTCTTTATAGTCATATATTGATATGCCTGTCAGCATCTATTTATTCTGTACTAGATTCTCTTTGTCCAAATGATATATACATATGCACTGTAAAAAAGGAGAGCAAATTTTGTATTTCTTTGGTTCACTAATTATAGCTGAATCTGTCCATATTGTTCATATTGTTTGCTCAATACTTGTTTGTTCATCATTTGATTCTGTGTTGTCCTTGCCAACATAATCTTAACAGAGAATTTCTGAGGAATGTTTTTTTTTTTTTTCAAAGTTCAGGGGATTGACTCTAGGGTCTCACACATGCTAGGTAAGTACTCTACCACACCCAAGCCCTTCCCTATGAAATTTTAAAACCTCAGAAAGACAGTTTATCTCTTTATAGAATATCTGCATAACCATATATAAAATTAGTAACTTTTTTTTTTCTCCCAAGGACTATGATTTGCCTTCCCTGGGGGGGGGGTGTAGCATTCCCATTGAGAATGTGCATCTTAACCTGAGGAGCAGATGGACTTTTGTCCTTCTGCATCAATGCAATTGTAGAAAATGTTTGGGCTGTTTTCTAGGCTCTAGGCCTCTCAAAGTACAGCACCAGGGAGGTTCTTACTCTACCTCCTTGAAAACCTAAAAACTAGGTCCTTAGGACTGAAGATGTAGCTCTGTAGTAGAGCCTAGCATGCATAAAGACCTGGGTTCAATTCCCAACACCACAAAATACAAAATAACAACAACAGGTCCTTTTTGCTTCTGTGACTACTGACTTTGGTGCTGGTTGCCTGCATTCATAGACGAGAAGATAGTCTGAAAGTATCTACTCTAATGTGTGCCAATTTCTCTAAATCTCATAGTTGTTTTATTATTAATCTATTTATTTAGTTTCTAGGGGAAATAAGCACCTGTAGCTGATGCAAGGAAATAATTACACAATGTTGCCTCTTCTCCTTAGGTGCATGGGATGTGTTATAGAGAAAGGGTTGAGGACAGTGTGTAGAATAGAGGCTTTTGTGCCCATACATGGTGCCATGTTCTAATTAGAAAAAGGGTCTAACTCAGGGCTGCCTGCACTTAATCTCCCTTGCCTGGGTAACTTTATGGAGGTAACCCCTTGCACACCTTCAAACAGTAACTAATACCCTACAGGATAGTCATAAATACAGGAATTAATATATTTGAAAATATATTCTAAATACCATGAAACCATTTATGAGACCTGCTGTGTGTTCAGTGCTAGCTCCTTCTCCCTTTTTATCGACTGTGCAGGGTTTGGACTTGGAAAAGACCAGCCAAGCTCTTGATTTCACATCTGTGCTCTTTGCTCGGATGTGGTGTGCAACTGGCATTGGTCCCATGTTGGAGTGTGGGAGCATCCGGAGCGAGAGCATTTCCAAAGTGTACGCCAGACAAGTCATCATGGAGAGCAAATCTCTCCTGGGATTCTTTGCCCAGAGATTTAATTGCTTTTTTTCCTTTCTACTCAGAGGCTTTCCATCTGAGCTATTACATTTTTGTTTGGATTAAAATATTCCATTAAACTTCACTACCAATAACAAATTGTTAATTTGAAAGACTTTTTCATAAAACTAAACACAAAGTGTTTTTTTTTTCCAAGTTACTAGTGATCAGTTTTTCTGTTTCAGAAATCTTAAAGCTAGGAATTAAGATTTCTTAAAAGTCTCATTTTCTATTGTTATATTTGACCTCACATGGAAATAACCACCTTCATTACAAATATTATTACATCACATAAATAAGGAAATATTTGCATGGCTCATGATAGAATAGAGAAATAATTAGCAGTTGCTCTTTGGTTGTTCTGAAGTATCCTCTAAATTACTTAACCAACTCCCCAAAGTATTACTAACATGATTCTTAATGGAAAATATGTAAACTTCTTTGTGAGTAAACTTTATAACTTAAAAAGTTATAAAGTTTATAACATAATATCAGTGGGTAAACATTTTAACTTATAAAATATGGATCCCACAGGATCATATTTTTTTTTTTTCAGATTGCTTGAGCTTTCTGGCTTGTTGCTGCAGAAGAATTGATGAAGATAATTGAATGTTTAGGGGCTTAATCTGAGATTTATAAATCTCAGATTTATACTTCATGACAAACAGAACAATCCTTTTATTTTTCCTTTAGTATCAGCATTTCTTAAAAGGGTAACCCTATTGTTTCAATGCCTCATTTTATTTTGTCAATATAAATATTTTTATATCACCATTTTTACTTACAAAAAGAAAAGTGTTCTTTCTTTGAAGAAACCAATGTAAACAAATCAGAATATCTACAATCAGCACTAGAACTCATCAGAGTGTATGATATTTTCAGGAAATAAGGTTCCACATTGCATTTAAAATAGGGCTTGATGAAATGGATCAAGGGGCTTGATATCAAAACAGAGACTCTGCATCTGATAGAAGAAAAAGTTGGCTCCAATCTACGTACTGTGGGGTCGGGCTCCAAATTCCTTCATAGGACACCCATAGCACAAGAGTTAAAAACAAGAATCAACAAATTGGACTTACTCAAACTAAAAAGGTTTTTCTCAGCAAGAGAAACAATAAGAGAGGTAAATAGGGAGCCTACATCCTGGGAACAAATTTTTACTCCTCACACTTCAGATAGAGCTCTAATATCCAGAGTATACAAAGAACTCAAAAAATTAAACAATAAGGAAACAAATAACCCAATCAATAAATGGGCCAAGGACCTGAACAGACACTTCTCAGAGGAGGACATACAATCAATCAACAAGTACATGAAAAAATGCTCACCTTCTCTAGCAGTCAGAGAAATGCAAATCAAAACCACCCTAAGATACCATCTCACTCCAGTAAGATTGACAGCCATTATGAAGTCAAACAACAACAAGTGCTGGCGAGGATGTGGGGAAAAGAGTACACTTGTACATTTCTGGTGGGACTGCAAATTGGTGCAGCCAATTTGGAAAGCAGTATGGAGATTCCTTGGAAAGCTGGGAATGGAACCACCATTTGACCCAGCTATTCCCCTTCTCGAACTATTCCCTAAAGACCTTAAAAGAGTGTTCTATAGGGATACTGCTACATCGATGTTCATAGCAGCACAATTCACAATAGCTAGACTGTGGAACCAACCTAGATGCCCTTCAATAGATGAATGGATAAAAAAACATGTGGCATTTATACACAATGGAGTATTACTCTGCACTAAAAAATGACAAAATCATGGCATTTGCAGGGAAATGGATGGCATTAGAGCAGATTATGCTAAGTGAAGCTAGCTAATCCCTAAAAAACAAATGCCAAATGTCTTCTTTGATATAAGGAGAGCAACTAAGAACAGAGCAGGGAGGAAGAGCATGAGAACAAGATTAACATTAAACAGGGACAAGAGGTGGGAGGGAAAGGGAGAGAGAAGGGAAATTGCATGGAAATGGAAGGAGACCCTCAGGGTTATACAAAATTACATACAAGAGGAAGTGAGGGGAAGGGGAAAAAACAAGGGAGAGAAATGAATTACAGTAGATGGGGTAGAGAGAGAAGAGGGGAGGGGAGGGGAGGGGAGGGGGGATAGTAGAGGATAGGAAAAGCAGCAGAATACAACAGACACTAGTATGGCAGTATGTAAAAACATGGATGTGTAACCTATGTGATTCTGCAATCTGTATACGGGTAAAAATGGGAGTTCATAACCCACTTGAATCAAATGTATGAAATATGATATGTCAAGAGCTATGCAATGTTTTGAACAACTAATAATAAAAAAAGAAAAAAAATAGGGCTTAATGTACTTTTTCACATTTTCTTAGTATGTATATGAAAAGAAACTTTTCTGTCATTCAGTACTACACAGCATGGATACTGCTCTAAGAATTTGTCAGCCTGAATCTGTTCCTTGTGGTGAGTTAAATTAGATGAAAAAAACAAAACAAAACAAAAACCTATGTCTTCTTTGGAGAGGAGGAGGAGAGAAGAGAGTATCCTCCTTTTGTACATTTCCTGTGCCCTCACAAAGCTGGCTGCTTGAGAACTGCTTCTGGATCAGTACATCCTGTCTGGAATCTAGAAGGTCTTTGCTCTCAGAATCATTTGGGCCGTCTATATTTTTCTGAATCTGGAATGTTTGATGTGCTAAAATGATGGTGTAAGACGTGTCTCACCAATTTTGTATTCTTGGGATGACCAATCATTTCTCCAGAGATGTTGTTGCCTAGAAGATTTTGAACTGGAGACTTGGCTATCTATCCCAAAGTTCAGGAATAGGAACTAACCATGTTTGGAAGCATATTTAAAAAAAAAAATTCCAATAAGAATCTATATCTCTCCCAAAATATCAAAAAGTCAATGGACATTTTAATAAATTCTAGTAATGATTTCCACATCTTTTTCTTAATCACCTTAATTCAATACAAGTATTTTGTGGTGTCCCCATCTTTAGCACCTTTGTGGGGTTTTAATCGAGGTGAAAACAGAAGTGGGAATGTTTTTGAAATCCCAAGAAAGCAGGGGATGGAAAAAAATCCAGATGTTTAAGATTGCAAGCTTATGAAAACTTACTTCCACTTTTGTATGTAGCTAGCTTCCTATCACTTGAATTTAAATAGTAAGTATCTTTGAGGATGTGAGGGGAACCCAGAATTTTGGTTAAATACAATTTAGTTACTATAGAAGATGGTCCTTAAATATTTCATAAGGTGTTTTATGTAGTGTTTATTTACAAAGAGTACACACAGTGCTACTTAAGAGCCTTTATTAGGTACACAAAAAATGCTGTTATAGGAATGTATGTTCAGACCATAAGCTATAGCCTAAACATGTAAAACAATTAAGACATCCAAAATATCTTAAGTGATATGATAATTAGGACTCTGTAAACACATGAGAAAGTATGCTCTGGGCTTCCAAATTCCACTGTATTAAAAGATGCATTATGAAACAGTGACATAGAGAACTCTGGAATTCTGCTGTAGTGTAGGAATAAACCTGCTCAAGAAGTGACAGCCCAGCCCCACATCTGGCAACAGCCCAGCCCTACATGCAGCAGGTTAGAGAACTCAGTGCTAAGGAAGAAAGCCATTATAAAAAGTAAGAATGCAACAATGGTGTCCTACCTATTTTAGAAATTATAATATGCCTTCACTCAGGCATCTTGAATTCGACTCTTAGAAGAGGATGCATGTGGGGGATAGCTGGAATGGGGATTATTTTGGCTGCAAGAATTATGGATTTAAATGTTTTCTTTTTTAAAATTTTTTTAACATTTATTTTTTAGTTGTAACTGGACACAATATCTTCATTTTATTTATTTATTTTTATGTGGTGCTGAGGATCGAACCCAGGCCACAATCCCAGCCCCTTTTCTTGCTTTTTTTTAAATATGTATTTTTAGTTGTTGATGGACCTTTATTTTACTTATTAACTTACATGTGGTGCTGAGAATCAAACTCAGTACCTCAAACAAATGCTAAGCAAGCGTTCCACCACTGTAGTACAATTTCAGCCGGGGTTTGGATGTTTTCTTTCTTTTTTTTTTTTTTTAATTTTTTATTGTTGGTTGTTCAAAACATTACAAATTTCTTGACATATCATATTCCACACTTTGATTCAAGTGGGTTATGAACTCCCACCTTCACCCCATACACAGATTGCAGAATCACATCAGTTACACATCCATTGATTTACAAATTGCCATACTAGTGTCTGTTGTGCTCTGCTGCCTTTCCCATCCTCCACCCTCCCCCCTCCCCACCTCTCCCCTCCCCTCCCCTCCTCTCTCTCTACCCCCTCCACTGTATAACCCTGAGGGTCTCCTTCCATTACCATGCAATTTCCCTTCTCTCTCCCTTTGCCTCCCACCTCTCATCCCTGTTAAATGTTAATCTTCTTCTCCTGCTCTTCGTCCCTACTCTGATCTTAGTTACTCTCCTTATATCAAAGAATACATTTGGCATTTGTTTTTTAGGGATTGGCTAGCTTCACTTAGCATAATCTGCTCTAATGCCATCCATTTCCCTGTAAATTCTATGATTTTGTCATTTTTTAATGCAGAGTAATACTCCATTGTGTATAAATGCCACATTTTTTTTATCCATTCGTCTATTGAAGGGCATCTAGGTTGGTTCCACAGTCTTGCTATTGTGAACTGTGCTGCTATGAACGTCGATGTAGCAGTGTCCCTGTAGCATGCTCTTTTTAGGTCTTTAGGGAATAGACCAAGAAGGGGAATAGCTGGGTCAAATGGTGGCTCCATTCCCAGCTTTCCAAGAAATCTCCATACTGCTTTCCAAATTGGCTGCACCAATTTGCAGTCCCACCAGCAATGAACAAGTGTACCCTTTTCCCCACATCCTCGCCAGCACTTGTTGTTGTTTGACTTCATAATGGCTGCCAATCTTACTGGAGTGAGATGGTATCTTAGGGTGGTTTTGATTTGCATTTCTCTGACTGCTAGAGATGGTGAGCATTTTTTCATGTACTTGTTGATTGACTGTATGTCCTCCTCTGAGAAGTGTCTGTTCAGGTCCTTGGCCCATTTGTTGATTGGGTTGTTTGTTCTCTTATTGTCTAATTTTTTGAGTTCTTTGTATACTCTGGATATTAGGGCTCTATCTGAAGTGTGAGGAGTAAAGATTTGTTCCCAGGGTGTAGGCTCCCTATTTACCTCTCTTATTGTTTCTTTTGCTGAGAAAAAACTTTTTAGTTTGAGTAAGTCCCATTTGTTGATTCTAGTTATTAACTTTTGTGCTATGGGTGTCCTATTGAGGAATTTGGAGCCCGACCCCACCGACTGTAGATCATAGCCAACTTTTTCTTCTATCAGACGGCGTGTCTCTGATTTGATATCAAGCTCCTTGATCCATTTTGAATTCACTTTTGTGCATGGCGAGAGAAAGGGATTCAGTTTCATTTTGTTGCATATGGATTTCCAGTTTTCTCAGCACCATTTGTTGAAGCTGCTATCCTTCCTCCATTGCATGCTTTTAGCCCCTTTATCAAATATAAGAAAGTTGTAGTTTTGTGGATTGGTTTCTGTGTCCTCTATTCTGTACCATTGGTCCACCCGCCTGTTTTGGTACCAGTACCATGCTGTTTTTGTTACTATTGCTCTGTAGTATAGTTTGAAGTCTGGTATTGCTATACCGCCTGATTCACACTTCCTGCTTAGCATTGTTTTTGCTATTCTGGGTCTTTTATTTTTCCATATGAATTTATTGTACCAAAGGCTCAGTTCATTTTAAGCCCCCTGGATACTGAACTTCTCAGCTTGAGGTAGCCTAGCGACAGTGACATCTAGTGGTCACGTGGATTCCATATTCTCTCTCCCCTCAGAGTGGTATCAGAGTTCAGTGTTTAAAGTTGAATATCTCTACTAATGTCCACCTTAAATGGCCTCTCTACATCTCTAAGGCACTTCAAATACACATGCTGATGGATCAAGACTGAAATGTTTAAGTCTAAGTATTTCTTTGACTTGCATGAAAGTTGCTTAGCAACTGGGCTCACTTATTTAAAAGGACAAGTTTGACAGCCCTAAGAGCCTGGAAATGAGTAGAATGTTCACAGGTGCTTCATTGGCCTTAGCACTGCCCTCCCTGCCCCTGCTGCCCCAGAAAATGCAGTCACCAGATTAATTTCCCCAAAGAGGAATGTTGATAAATCCTTTGGGTGTTCCCATGTGCCTGCCTGACTTTCAAACCACTCAAGATTCAACTTTCTTCTATCTCACAGTTCCTCAACTCATTTCTCTATTCCAGACAAGGTGGTTTCCTCCCTGTCCGGACACACCATTTAAATTTCTCCTTTCCTGCTTTTGTTCCTCCTTCTTCTCTGATGCCTATTTTAAAGGCTCATTTTACATCCATCTCTTTCATGGAGCCATGTCTTACCACCTCAAGTCCCTGCTGATCTCTCTCTTCTCTGAATCACCATTTTATTCATCCTTAGAACCACACAGTGAAGCATTAAGTTGTTTTACTAATTTTCATGCTTCTTGATCTTGTCTTTGTGTTATTGTTTAAACCCTGAAAAAGCAACGGTTGATATCTTATATGTCTTTCTGTATCTTTCATAGTTTTTTAATGGTATAAATTATGTAAAACATTATTTTCTAGATTTAAATCCGGTCTGGGATTGTAGCTCAGTGGTGGAGTGCTTGTGTGTGAGGCACTGGGTTCAATTCTCAGCACCACATATAAATAAATAAATAAAATAAAGGACATCAATGACTAAAAATATACATTAATTTTCATATTATTTATGAAAACCTTCTTTCAAAATATGTAAAACACTATTTTCATATTTAATCTTAGTTTTGAGTTTCAGTGAAAATCTTGTCTCTTCTGACTAGTTTGTTCATTGTAGTTTTTTGGTAACTGCTGGTGTAATTTAAAGCTTAGATGCAAAACAAAAACATAAGCCTTATAAAAAAAATAAGCCTTATGTCAACTGGAGTTGTGAAAACTTACTCCCAGGAGATCTTCAAGGCAACAAAAACATAGAATAAATTCTTTTACAAATGATAGATACCGCATAACAAAGCAAAATGACATAAAAACAGTATGGAAATCTTTCTTCACATTTGAAAGGCTCTATTTGCCTTCCTTTAGGAAACTCATCTACTCTAAAATGTTATTCTATCTCTCCAACTCAAATTCTGTTCACTATTGTTTGACAGCTCACTGCATTTCAAATACTGTTGTATACTATCTTGTGGATTATCTAAGGGACATGGAGTGTCAAATTAAAATTCCTAATTTCTATTGTGTTTTTAAATAAAAGGAACTTCTGTACCAGAATTTGGATAAATAATATTTAAGATTCTATTTCATATCCACTAAGCATTGACCAGGTTAATACCATATTGGTTAAGATTCAACTGAAGGATTGAATTCTCTCCTGGGCACCACGTTTTGAAAGAGACAGGCAAATTGGAGAGAGTTCAGAGGGGAAGAACAAAAATGATCAAAGGTTTGGAAAATCAGCCCTGTGAGGAAAGGTTAAGAGAATCAGGCCTGTTCTTCCTACAGAAGAGAGGACTGAAAAGGGGCCATAATAACGCTCCAAAACACATAAGAGGATGTTTTCAGGAGGAAAGGGACCAATTATCCTCATTAGTCAACAAGGACAGGACCAGGAGTAATGGGACTTTAGCTGCAGCAAAGGAAGATGAAAAAAAGATTAAACATTATGAAAACCTTCTTTTCAAGGATATGCCTTTTGACTTAGGGATAAAGAAATCAGTCCTGCTCTGATGGTAGGGTGAATATCAGAAAATTATCAGAGAAAACCTTGGCAACTTGGTAATTCTTAAGGAAAAAAAGAAAAGAAGAAATTGTAATGTGACTTTTAACGTTTACATAATATCCACCACTCCAGACCAATGAGGCAGCTATTTTTACCAAAAGCCATACAAATACATACACACAAACAGAAAGATGTACAAACCCACAAATTATAAATGAAGAAACACAATCAGTTATCCACTTTTACACCATTTGACTCATTCTTTCACAGGACTAAGAGATAAAAATGCTTTTATCTTAATATATTATCAGTGCCCTTTGTTCCTGGATTAAATATAAAAATCAGATTAAAAATAGTGGGACTGATGGACCTTTAAGTACAGAAAAGTCAAGCATGCTGCAATAAGTCAGAATGAAAGAAAACACAATACATCTGAAAATAATCAATATTTGTTAGTGTGTGATTTATTTTTGTCATTTACTCACCATTTCCTAACCTGTCCCTTCATTCAATCATTCAAACATTTAATTCATGAGTATGTACTGAATGTGGTTAACATCCTGGACTCTATGATTGAACGCTCTGACTATAGCTGAGGACTAGATGTATTTTGTCCCTGTCCTCATGGAGTGAACAGTTTGACATAAACAAATACATATAATATGTGATACCTATTGAGAAGGGGAAGTAAGGGATGCTTTGGGAGAGATAACAGGACAACCTAAGAGACTTATTTTTATTTTTGGTACTGGGGATTGAACCCAAGGCACTTAAACACTGAGCAACATCCCCAGTCCTTTTAAAAATATTTTGTTTAGAGACAGGGTCTGTCTGAGTTGCTAGGACCTCCAAAAATTGCTCATGCTGGCTTTGAACTCTCCATCCTTCTGCCTCAGCCTCCAGAGTCACTGGGATAACAGGCAGGCACTACCGTGCCCAGTTTGTCTAGAGAATTTTGCCTTAGCAAGGAAGTGAGATCTGAAATACAAATAAAATTTGGCAGTAAATGTGGGAAAGGCAAGTATTCCAGGTAGGGGAAATGGCATGTACAGAGTTTCAGAAAAGAGAGAGCAAGCAATGGTGCTGTGAATGTATGTGTTTTATGAAACTGCCTTACCAGACCTTTCTAAAGAGTTCAGTTGGGCAGTAATTGCTTCTACATAGCTTCCTACCATTTCTAAGAGTTGCCCTTACTGGCTTCCTAAAGAGAAAACACTACCTCTACAGAAAAACAAAAAGCAAAGACCAAAAAACCTCATATTTACATTTAGTCCACACAAGTATTATCTATTTGTCTTTTTAACACAATATTTTTTATTACATCTGTAAAAGTATAGACACTAATATGAACTCACCACCTCGCTTCAATGATCAACAATGCATGTCCAATCCATTCCATCTATGTACCTCGCTCACACCCCCCATCTTATAGTTGCTTTGAAGTAAATAAGTAAATGGCTTTGTGTTTTTGGTATGAAATAACATCTTCTGAGACAGCTCTGGAGTGTAAGTTAAGAGCCAATTATTCTGCATAATATATGTTAGAAATACTGAGTTTCCTCTATTACTGGGGAGAAAAGCTTTCAGGTGCCCTCTGAGGCCTGAAAAAAGAGATGGGAAAGAGATACATACATTAAGGAGAAGTAGACACTCCCCCCAAATATGGTGGAAGTGGAGCCCAGGAGGGCAAGAGGGGCACTGCTGTTAAGAAATTTTTTAGGACCAGGATGGGTAAAAATATTTAAGAAAATACCATTTCTTATTTTGTATTATTTTCTGCTGGCCAGAAATATGTCTGCCTTTTCTGCAAATTGTGGTAAAAGTCCAAAAATCCTTAAAGCTTTGTTAATAATGTTTGGGAAATAAAAGCCAGTGGTCACTTAAGAAAAGGAAGGGAGATAATGAATATAAATCAAGATTGTAGCTGAAGCAGGTTTTAGGACTGAAACATGATGTTATGACTCTAAGGAATCCTTAGAAATCTGGAGACAGGTGCTGTATCCTGCAGAAATTGTATAGAAATTTGGGGCATTTATTATGAATATTAAAACAAAAGACTATTGGGCTCGGATTGTGGCTCAGCGGTAGAGCACTGGCCTAGCACACGCGGGGCCCTGGATTTGATCCCCAGCACCACATAAAAATAAATGAATGGAATAAAGGTATTGTGTCCAACTACAGCTAAAACAAACAAACAAACAAATAAATAAAAAGCAAAGGAATATTAAAGTAGGATGGGCGATTGAGAACAGTTAGGTTCCTTACAATGCTGTTCATTTCTAAGATGACAATGATTGTGTGCTGAACCATTATTTTAATAGTAACTTCTCAGCATTGAAAAACACTTCAACAAAATGGGGAAAGGATGTATCTTGAATATACAGTTGGCTCTCTGTTCCTGGATTTCAAATCTATAGATTCAACCAACCGCAGATGAAAAATACTGGAAAAAATGTTACATTGCTGCTGACATGCAGTTAGGCCTACACAGATTGTGTCTGTACTGCACATATGCAGACTTTTTTTTCTTATCATTATTTCCCAAACAACTATTTGCATATCATTTATATTTAATTAGGTATTGTAAGTAACCTAGAAAGGATTTAAAGTATATGGGAGGATGTACCTAGGTTATATGCAAATAACTATACACCATTTTATATAAAGAACTTGAACAGCTATGTGTAGATTTTGGTATACACTGGTGGTTCTAGAACCAATCCCCCCAGTTAGCAAGGAATGGCTCCACTTGCATTTGGTTTTGCAAAATGGGACTTTACTACAGATGTTCTACTAGAATTTTAGTCTTTAGAAAAGGATTATATTTTCATTCTTTGAAATAAACTAGATTTCAGAAATAAAAATAGTCATCTGGTGTCAGGTCTTTTGATGGTCAAAAATATAATAAGACTAGCTAATTCTAAAAGATTTTTTTTTTTGCATTGGGGATTCAATCCAGGGGTGCTTTTCCACATCTCCAGCTTTTTAAAAAATTTTAAATTTTGACATAGGGTTTTTCTAAATTGCTTTTGGCCTCACTAAGTTGCTGAGGTTGGCCTTGAACTTGCATTTTTCGTGCCTCAGCTTCCTGAACCACTGGGATTACATGTGTGTACCACCACCCCAGGCTCTAAATGAAGTTTTACAAAAATATTTTTTTGACTGTTGCATAAATGTATAGTATCTTGAGATGTCTACTTTAAATAATATTCTTTTGGATCTATGTATTTTACTAGTGCTCACTCTTCAAAATATCTATAAACTTTGATATTGCAAATAATCTTGAAAATGAAATATTTATCTGAAAAATCTCTGGTGAAGTTAGAAGAATTTTGCTTTTCAGAAAATAATGAAAATATGTTGACTAGGTAATGACTGAATTGGATGTGGTCACTGCTTTATCAACAGTCCAATGCATCTCTCCACCTGAAGGCATTATAATGACTTGGTAGGAGGCATTCAGTCACTAAATTATGGAAAGAGCTTTAAGAAGAAATCTCAGCACACTGGAGCCATTAGGGAGTGGTTCCTTATTTATAGATGCTCTTACCATTATTGAGAAATGTGTATTTCAGCTGCCTCACTTTAGATTAATAGTAGGTTCAAATGCTACAAACTGGGGGTATATGTGTGCATAGCTTAAAAAAAAAGAAAGAAAAGAAGAAAACGAAAAAAAAATGGAGTGACCAAAACTACATGCATTACATATTTTTTTGCCTTTTAAGTATATTATTTCATAACTTTCCTTGCTGTGAAATTAAGTACTTCTAAGTGATAAAGATAGTATCTAAGCTAAAAAGATGCAAAAGCTGTGCTTTAGTAGAATAGTTTGGTTACAAGTGGCAATCAAAAATCAATTCTGGCTAACTTAAACAAAAAAGAAAAAAGAAAGAAAGAAAATTCCTCAAAGGATATTGTTTTGAATCTCAAAGATCCTGACTTCAAAAGGATGGAAATTAAAACAGTTCCAGAAGAGTTTCCAGATTAATGAGCACATCCCTGTGTTTGAGACCCTTCTAAACCAAACCCTATGTACCCCTCTGGTTATTCATTTATGTCCCTTACAAATTCCTTTGTAATAAGAAGGAAAGTGTGAATGGAGTGTTTCCCTGACTTCTGTGAGCTTTCCTAGTAGATTATGAACTCAAGGAAGGTGGGTCATGGGACCTCTGATTTGTGGCCCATCTGTGAGAAGCACAGGTTACAAACTGGGATTAGAGATTGTCTTCTGAAGTATGTGCAGTTTTGTGGGACTGAGTCTTCACCTGTGGGATTTGATGCTATCTCTATGTAGATAGTGTCGGAACTGAAATGAGTCACAGGACACCCAGTTGGTGTCTAGTGGAGAATTGCTTAGGGTGTGGGGGAAGCCCTATCCATCTGGTGGCAGAAGTGTTCTGTATTGTGAGGTTGTGAAGGAATAGGGTGTAGGTGTTCACCAGCCTCTGTTGCAGAGAGAGCAGCTTTTCTCTTGGGGACAAGAAATAGTCATTCACTTATTACATGAACATATGGAGCCCTCTGGAGTCTCAGGCCTGACTGATGAGCTTTAAAAGAATGAAAATCTCAAAGGTAGGATTTTCAGCTGTTTTGTCACACTCAGAGTCCAGAATTGTGTCTGGCAAGTTGGTAAGTTTGTTGGGTGAATGAATGAATATTTCTCACACGTTGGGCTTCCATCAAAGACACTTTGGTATTCAGGATCCTTCTGATAGTACAGTGAGTAGGGCAATCCTTAGGAATGAGTATGATCTTCATTACTTGTTCAGCACCAAAGTGAAGAATCAGAAGCCTATACTTTCCACTGCTATGGAAAATTTGATTAGGCTTTAAACATATATAGCCTGCAATGTAATTTTAATGCTAACCACCTGGAACTGGTACATCACCCATAGGTTAAATTGCATGGTCCATAATGTGACTGTCCCCATCTCTGAAGCCAGCTACAAGTGGAGTTCTCAGGTCACCTGCGTTCTGAAACAAACTGCAGATTTGGGGGTTCCTACAAGTGTCCTCAAATAATTTGCTCAAAACATTTACAGAATTAGGCAAGTGATATAATTTGAACTGAAGTTTTATCATAAAAGGATACTAATCAGGAATAGTCAGGTAAAGATGGAACATGAGGCAAGGTTTGGCAGGTTCTGAATGCAGAGCTTCTGTGCCCTGCCCAGCTCAAAGCTCCAGCCTTCTAACATATGACTGATCAATCTGCTGACTATCCCTGATGCTGAGCCATATCATGTCTTAACATAGACTCAGGTGTGAGCCAAGTGGCTCACCAATACCAAAAACACTCCAACTACTTGGAAAATTCCAAGGAGTTAGTCCTTTTCAGGAGCCAGGGACAAAGGCCAGTCAAATTCTTTTTTATACAATAAGTGTCTGGTTTTAGAATAGAATCTTAGTTAAAAAGTCTGGGAAGAAACAAAATTTGGTCTCTGATTGAACAAAACTTAGTCAGGCCCCTAAAATTTCTGCTAAGCCAATATGTGAATTTCCTTGCAAAATGCACTTTTAGAAAGAAGTGCTAAAAGATCTGCTAGATCAATTTAGCAAGAACCCCAATTCTCTATATCTGATCACCCTCACTATCTGATTAGGTTTCTCATCTTCCAACATCTCCCTTGATGTCTGATCATCCTTCAGCAAGAATACTATTAAATCAGTTCAGCTGGAAGCCCGCTTACCTTTGATTTCCCTCTTAATAACTTTCCATCTACTAATCCACCCTTCTCTTTGACTATACATTATCATTAGTTCTTCTTATATTGTAATTAAACCCAATATCCATCCCTTACTGCAGAAATCCATTGCACTGGGCCCTATATGTTGCAATGGTCTTAAAGTCTCCCTTACCATGCTTTAACAAGTGTCATTGAATAAGTCCTGGTGTTCTATTGCACAGTAGGATGAATACAGTTAACAATAATGTATGAAATATTATTATATATTTAAAATAGGCAGAAGAGAGGGTCTTAAATGTTCTTACCACATATATATGTGTCAGATAAAAAGTAAAATGTTAAAAAAAATTTAAAGAATTTTTTCTTTAACAGAAACACTCAGATAATTGAGTGTTAAATAGACAAAAACTTAAAGGTTTATTTGACCAAGTCCAAGGTCAGAAGAATTGTCTTGGCATAAGGGAGCCTTTGTTTGTCAGTTTTAATTTCATAAGCAATTGATTCTAAATTGAATCTATAACATGTAAAATAAATGTTTATTTGATTTTAATTAAAAAAAATATATATATAGTTATAGAGGTCACAATGTCTTTATTTTGTTTACTTGTTTTTATGTGGTGCTGAGGATTGAACCCAAGTCTCACACATGCAAGGCAAGCGCTCTACCACTGAGCCACAACCCCAGCCCTTGATTTTAATTTTTTTAAAAAAGGATAATTTCAGTAATATAGGTGGAAGCAATTAGAGGACAGCTCTTTAGGTCATTGATAACAGGATAAATAAGCTTGAAAATTTTTAGTCTTTGTTACTCCAGATTCAGGCCTATGATTGGCCTACTCTGAATGACAGGCTCATTTCCTTAATTTAAGTCCACTCATGGTCATAGCCAATGGGTGAGGCATGGCTCTCCAAAAAACAAGTAATAGATGCTTAGTAGGCAAAAACAACAGATGTGTGCTTTCCCAAAGCATTTTCTTATACAAAAAATATGAAGTGTAGCATAAGTAGCACTCTTGTTGCACTATACACAGTGATTTTTTTTTCCCAGTGCCAGAGATCAAAGTCAGAGTCTTGTATATGCTACGTGAGTGCTCTACCACTAAATTCCACCTCAGCCCACAGTGACTCTTGAACTTGACATTTTGATTAAGATTCATGGATATGACACTGTGATATTCAGGGCTCTTTTATCCATCAGAATTTCATTCTAGATTCTAATTAATATGATCTAGAAATGCAGAGCACCCAAAGAGGCACTTCTTAAGCAGACAATAGTGTTAAATAAATAAACAGGTGACATGTTTACCTCTAAAATCAGAAAAAGATAAAATGGTCTTCCAGAGTCGCATGCTAAATCTTCCAAAAATATGAAGCACATTTTTTTTTCAAATTATGTATGAATTTGCACATGGGAACTATAATCATTTCGTAACTTGGAGGCTCTGGGGTCAGCCCTGAGCAAGAAGTGAGGCAGAGAGCTGAGACCATAGACAGTTGGAGTGGTCTTGTTGTCAGATCATGTCATTTTAGACTAGGATAGTGACAAAGGAAACAAAGAGAAATATGTAGTGAACAGACACTTTGGAATTCAGTTTTATGGATTCTGCATTGTAAATAATTTTATTTTTTTTTTTAATTTTTTATTGTTGGCTGTTCAAAACATTACATAGTTCTTGATATATCATATTTCACACTTTGATTCAAGTGGGTTATGAGCTCCCATTTTTACCCCATATACAGATTGCAGAATCACATCAGTTATACATCCATTGATTTACATATTGCCATACTAGTATCTGTTGTGTTCTGCTGCCTTTCCTATCCTCTACTATCCCACCTCCCCTCCCCTCCCCTCCCCTCTTCTCTCTCTGCCCCCTCTACTGACATTCATTTGTCCCCCTTGTATTATTTTTCCCTTTCCCCTCACTTCCTCTTGTATGTACTTTTGTATAACTCTGAGGGTCTCCTTCCATTTCCATGCAATTTCCCTTCTCTCTCCCTTTCCCTCCCACCTCTCATCCCTGTTTAATGTTAATCTTCTTCTCATGCTCTTCGACCCTACTCTGTTCTTAGTTACTCTCCTTATATCAAAGAAGACATTTGGCATTTGTTTTTTAGGGATTGGCTAGCTTCACTTAGCATAATCTGCTCTAATGCCATCCATTTCCCTGTAAATTCTATGATTTTGTCATTTTTTAATGCAGAGTAATACTCCATTGTGTATAAATGCCACATTTTTTTTATCCATTCATCTATTGAAGGGCATCTAGGTTAGTTCCACAGTCTTGCTATTGTGAATTGTGCTGCTATGAACATCGATGTAGCAGTGTCCCTGTAGCATGCTCTTTTTAGGTCTTTAGGGAATAGACCGAGAAGGGGAATAGCTGGGTCAAATGGTGGCTCCATTCCCAGCTTTCCAAGAAATCTCCATACTGCTTTCCAAATTGGCTGCACCAATTAAGCAAGACTCTGAAATGACTATAGTAATAATACTAAGCATTTGCTTTAATAATCATCTTACCTAGCAATCACACTTTTCAAAATAAAATAAAATAAACCTAAGTATGAGTAATATTATTTTCCCAATTCTGCCAATACAAAAAAAAAAAAAAAAAAGACCGGCATAAATCTGTGATTAATCCAAGATGAAAAAAAAAATCCTGTCTTTGTGCTGATTCTTAACTTGTTTTATATTGTGTTACAGCATCGGCAGCATCTCATTTTTCTGCATTTTTCTTAACTATAGGTTTTCAAGACATGTCCAGGTACCCTGCTATCTTAAAACATGTGTTCATCCATCTGCCATCTGCCTAAAAGCCCTCCCTCACTTGATGATGTTCGTTTTGGAATGGGTGACAACTGTAATGTGTTTTAAATGAGGGAATGGACAGCATATCACCAAAATCAGGACCTTTTCAAAATCCTGCTTGGAAATTCTACTCCTTTTATATCTATTTTGTCATATTTTGTTTGTTCTGACAGTAGTTAAGATGATGACAATTTTCATGAAAAAATGTTTGTTGGGAAGAAACCAATCATAATTTCTTTTTCCACATCTCTACTATGTGGAGGCTCTACAATTGCAAAAAGACAGATGGCAGAAACCGTGCCTCCTCCACTGAAAACATGAGGTTTCTTAGCATTTGTTTAATTAAATACGGCTGCTTCCACAGCTTCTGAACCAATGTTTTGAAGAAATAAACTCTTGTAAAAGAAAAACTTATTCATTTCACTTTATTTGTACAGTTGATGCCAAGTTTTCCAACCAACTCTCTTTCCAGAGCTATAATAATATCCAGGAGAACTCAGGAAAATATGTGAAAAATGGATTGACTATGGTGTGTTTAGAGCTGGGATTTGGGTTCAGTTCTGGGTGCTCACTAGTTCGTATTTAGCACTTATTGGTGGCATTTACAGTTTGCCTGATTTCTTGCCATTGGAATGCACAACCAGAAAAGTACAAGTGCTGAGGTCTGGTGCTTGTTGGAGAGGCTTAATGGGTTAGACTAGAGGAAACAGGACTTGGTTTCTGGCTCTGTTAGTGATAGTTTGTGTGCCTTCAGACGAGTTACTTAGCATCTTTGTGCATCCTCTCCCTACCCATCCAACATTTTTTTTTCTTCCAACAATGAAAGGGGTGGTGAAAGACAATGGGGAGGAAGATAGTAGTAACCTACTTTTTGGGGTCAACATAAGTAATTAAATGGATGCTTCATGATACTTCATATTTTGTGATCAAAATATAAGAGAGGATAATTAAGAAGACCAGTAAACTAAGAGGTAACCTTATATAACATGCTTCTTTTGTTTACACTTTCAAAGAAATCTTTTATTGTACACTGTCCTGCATTGTTGAACCCCAGGATTTCAAAATTCAATTCAATTGACTTTTCACAGTATTCATCTTTCTGACCCTGATAAAACTGAAAAGAGAGGTTTCCATTATTATTTTTGCAAGTTTTTATTCTATTTTACTCCAGACAAATTTTACTCTGAGGAAAATATAATAATGGCTGATGAGTCAAGATAAAGTATGCTTGGATATGCATTGGAAAAAAGACTTGACATTTTCATAAAATATTGTGCATGATAAACCTCCTCCAATACTTGCCTTTAACAGATGTCTTGTTCTGAAATGGAGCATTCTTTTTTGTATGTGAGCAGTTAAGTAGTTGACAATGAGTTATCTATATGCAAAAGGACATTCTGCCTTGTGCAAATGGTCGCTATGATTATGTGATTCTCAGTTCCCTTTAGTCCACGAGCATAGCCCAATTGAAAGCAAGTAAATCCTACAGGACATGATATGCCTTGATAGTTAGTCTCACTCAGGAACTTGCACTGGACAATGATATTTGTGGATCCAGCTCAGCTGGGGCTCACTTCCTCCCCTGGCATCATGGGTGGACACATGACTCAGGCTTTGAAAGTGAACATCATACTCTCTCCTTTACCCATGACTAATTCAGGAATGTATATGTCATCCTATGCAGGCCAGTCATAGTTTAAGAAAGAGAAATTCTTTTTTCTGGGATTGTTATGCTTGTAGGATATAAAGCCCAGGGATAATATTGCCCATATTTGCCATTATAGCTCATTAATTTTTTTGGCTGAGTAATATTCCATTGTTTATAGCTCATTAATTTTTATAAAGGGGTATAAAAAAGACAGTCTTCTAAGAGGATATTAAAAAATGACTAATAGTCATATTCATAATGATTAATAACAGCCATATTTGTACTAGAAAGAAATGCAAATTAAAATAACAACTTCTTGAGTTGGAAGATGACTAATTGATTAATTAATTGATTGATTAATTAGTGACAAATTTAACTATTGGAAAAGATGCTGAGAAATGCTTGAGTGTGTAGGGGTAGACATTTCCTTAATAGTTTTTGAAAACAATTTAAAAATATTTTACCAATACCTAGGGCCTTGTGCATGCTAGACAATCACTCTACTGCTGAGCTATATCCCCAGCCTTTCCCCCTTATTCTTTACCAATGTCATAGTCTTTGCCTCAATAATTGAAAATTAATTCTAAGGAAGTAATCCTAAATAAGAAGCATTTAGGGCACAAAACCAGAAACAACTAATAGCCAAGATAAGAAAATATTAAGTAAATTATAATAGTCCATTTGAAGTGATATTTGAAGATCAAGTAAAGAAGGTAGATATCAAATATTAACCCCAATAATCTTTTAATGCCATCTATCTTACAAACGATTTGTTATATTTGTCTCTTTGATATTTTCTTTTAAAAATATATTGTACAAAGTCACTGTGGTGAACTTCTCACATCTTTTCCCCATGCCCCAAGTGCTGCTGTACAAGAACTACAGCTCATGAGAACTACTGAGATACATTAGGCCAAGGAGCTCGAGGCTTTCTATCCCCAATAGAGAGCACATGGTACAGCAGTTGCTGTTCATTCTTCTAGGGCCTCTCTGAAATGCAGTTTTTATTCGGTGAACAGTTTGATTCACAGTGGCAGACAAAAGGGGTGCAAGTGTTAGTGGAGCAACTGTTTCCAAGAATCAGATATTAAAACTCAGCTTCTCTGAAGACCTGAGCCTTTAGAGAAATGGTGAGAGAACAAATTAAAGAGTATCAGGAATTAGGTATTGGTCCTTCAAATTTTGAAATTGTATAAAGATAACTGTAAGTTAGGAAAACCTTTTTTTTCCCCTGTGTGTGTGTGTATATGTGTGTGTGGTGCCACGGCTTGAACCCAATATCTTGCACATGTTAGGCAAGTGTTCTAAGTGTTCTGCCACTGAGCTCTGCCCCCAGCTCCAGGAAAGTTTTTAGAATCAGATTGCTCTTTCTGTTTGTCGTGCTAACTTTTAGGGCTCAATGCAAAATAAAAATGTGAAACCCTGGTCTCAAAATCAAGAACAAAAACTGTTTTTAAAGATACATATGAATTTAATTTGCTTCTATCCATGCTCTCTCTCTCTCTCTCTCTTGACCTTGTCATAGTGTTTTTTGTTTGTTATTCAATATCATTCTAAGTAAAGAAAAAGAACTAGATATTAAATGTTTAGGCTGGGCACGGTGGCACACCTGTAATCCCAGTTATTCAGGAGGCTGAGGCAGGAGGATCACGAGTTCAAAGTCAGCCTCAGCAAAAGTGAGGCACTAAACAACTCAGTGAGACCCTGTCTCTAAATAAAATATAAAATAGGGCTGGGGATGTGGCCAGCCTGAGTTCAATCCCCAGTACCACAAAATAAATAAATAAATAAATATTTTACACAAATTTGTACAATATATTTTTAAAAGAAAATATCAAAGAGACAATTTATGTTAAATATTTATTCTTTTATTGTGGTGTAGTTTAAATGCAAATATCAGAGTACAATATTAAAAAGAATGAGAAATTTCCTGCCTCCAGCTGCCAGAAGAGACAAATACAAATCATACTCAAGAAGGATGAAACAAAGGTTGCCCCAAGCATGGCAGTGAGGGCATTTGTGGAGATGAGCACAGACCCCTGAAGCTGCATAAGGGCATATGTGTTTGGGCCTGTCAGTTACTGGGTTTGGCAACTGTTAGGAACTGGAATCCATGCAACTGCAGGTGGGGTCTGGGGAAATTGAGGGTGCCACCACAATCCACAGGAAATGGGTGGTTCCCCGGGATCTTAAAATCTCACTGCAGGAATATACTTAGGATCTGGGTGAAGGTAGGGGAGAAGCTTGTCCTTGCCTAGAGGCAGCCTCTGGCAGGCTGTTCAGCAGATGTGCCATGGTGCAGAATGCTGAGCTTCCCCATGCTTCATCCTGAAATGCTTCAAGAGGACAGAGACATAACTCCTTTCCTCTCTGTGTCATACACAGGGACAGAGGAGAGCAGTTGTTGTGCAGCAGGGAAAGGGGAGATTACCTGGGCTGTGGGGTGATGGGCAGGGGGCAGGGAGCAGCTCAGGAAGAACCAGTCCTGTGGAGATGGAGGAAAGCAAGATGATGTGGGAGCTGAGGCTCCAAGATCCAGGTACATGCTCCATTGTCCATTGGACTTCACTTACCACATCCAAATCCAAAGTTTCCATTATAAAGCATTTCAAGAGTGCAACCACAGAGCATTAAGCCCCAATCTACCTGCGTTACCGCTCTGGTTTCACTGCCTGCCTGTGTGAAGGAGGCACTTAGCCTAGATAATCTCGCTGCAGTCTTCCAGTTTCAGGATATGTACGTGGTACTAGTCTAGGTCACATTTCTCACTCTCTGAAGGCTTATAGAGTTTAAGGATTAGATCACCTAATTTAGTCCGGTTAAAAAGATCACCCAAATATACCAACCAGACACAGATTAGAATATTAGAGTACTCAGCATGCTCAGTACTCTAGTGAACACTACTGCCATTATTGCGGGGAGTGGATTAGTAGTGATGGGAGTAGTTTTGTTATGAAAGTGAGCTCTCTTTTCTTTGTCTTGGGCATGCTTGTTTGCTCTTCTGCCATTTATAATGCATTAAAAAGACCTTTGCCAGTGCCATATTTTGGGACTTCTCAGGCTCCCAAACTGTGAGAAATACTTTTCTTTATAATTTACTCAGTCTGTGGTATTCTATGATAGCCATGGGAAATGGACTGAGACACGTGTATGTTAAGTTTGCTCTCAACAAATGAGACAGTTACCCTCTTTAGAAAAATAGACACCTCAGTGTTGTTCAAGAAATATTTGTGACTTCTTTAAGAAAAGACGTTGAATCACAGATTTTAAACCTGGAAGGGAGAAGGGAGATCACCAGTGCCTTTGTACAACTGCTCCAAAATCAAACAGCTTATTATAGAGAAACTAGAAACCATGTCTCCTAATTCTCAGTTCAAGTGCCCTTTTTAATACACAATACTGCTTCTGCTACAGTTTTATTTAGCAGCCTATTTTGAAACCTCCTATGTATGGTTGTACCATACATAAAGGAGATAAGAGTTAGCTGTATCTGCAAAAAAAGAACAAAATGGTAAGAAAGAGAGTTTGACATGTTAGAATACCATTCATTAGCAACTTGAGCAGGCTAATGAGAAAACAGAAATGGCTGATTCACATGATATGAATGATATTACTGTCTTTATTTTTCTGCTAAGTCTCTAATGAAGTTCATTCTTTGTGGTTTAGAAATAGAAAAATATAAATTCCAAACCAACTTCTACTGTCATTCCCCACCTGGCTGGCAGTCTGCCTTTCCCATCCATATGCTAATATTTACATTAATCTGCTGTTCTAAAAAAATAGATCAGTTAAGTTTCCCTATTCAGAGCAATTTACTCAACACATTTCTGCTGAAAACCTCACATCTTAGACGCTGCAAAGACTATGAAAATAATTAAACAAAGCCAAACAACCCCATTTTCAAGGAGCCAAGAAACAAAAAAAGGGGACAGGAGGTTTTTTTTGTGTGTGTGATTTTGTTTAATCCAGACCACTGCTACCTCTTATTATGACTAATTAAAAACTGAGATGTAATAGAAAAAAAAAAACTAAATACCCCAATGGGGAACCAGGAGACATGGAATCTAGTTCTTGCCTAGCTTTTAATTAGCTGTATGACCTTGGGCGGGTCATTTAATCACACTGGATCCCCATTTTTTTTTTTCATCTCTGAAATGAGAGGTTTGGAAGGGAAGTAATTTGAAAGCTCCCTTCAAAGTCTCAAATCCCAATTTATGATTACAAAACATTTATGTGAACTAAGCAATCATCTAATTTATTCCAGATTATGGCAAAATTAACTTATAATTAACCGATGTTCCCCTCACTTTAATTCAGAACACTGAATAAAATTGAAATTACAAATTGAAATCAAGATGAAACACAGCTTTTAGTGTTGGCAATGTTGGCAAGAAAGTCAGCAAAGTTCAAGTGACTATTATATAGTCTTTTTGTTTAATTTTTGCCTAATCCATAGTTGTTGTATGGGGAAACTCTGTTGTTTCATGTCTTTTCATTCTGATTTAAAGTATAAAGCTGAGCACACACACACAAATCTTATTTAAGGATGAAGGAAGGTACAAGAAGGTATTTTGACCCAGGGCTCACAATTCATCTACTCTTTGCACCAAATAAGAGTTTCCTCTTTCAGGCTGTGGTTAGTCCTGATATTTTTGTGGTGCATTGGGAAGGCTGGTACATATGCACATACAACTTAGCCACAGATCATGCTCAGAACCCCTAGCAGCTAAAAACTGTACATAGGTGGTCTTGATCTTCAGGACCCAGATTTGACAGGGTACAGTATAGAAGAACTCACATTCTTATAAGTGTCCTCAAGGTTTTTTTTTTTTTTTTCTTAATATATTTTAGCATATCTTTGCTTTCCTTTGATTCCTTTGAGGTTTAAGGGTGGTCACTGGCAGAATTACACAAATAGAGTGTTCACAGCTCAGCAGTTCTTGGATCCACATTTGGGCTCTACGTGGGTGGCACAGGAGTACATGCCAATAAGAAGCCAGGACAGATCTGTTAACAGAAATTAAATGACTCAGGATAGAGCCCTGAAAGCTTCCATTAAATATGAAAGACTTAAAAATCGTAATAGTAGAAAAAATGTTGATTTAAAAATTACTAGTAGTTTGAGTGTATTAATGTTTTCAAAAACATGTCTCTTTTCATATGTCCCTAAATTAGTATTTTTTAATGCTTCTAAAGTTATAAGTCATGGTAGCCTTTAGACTTGAGTTTTACTTCACATTAGAATTTTTAAAATTGAAGAGAGCCTACACAAGCCAGAAACAAAGTATATTTGTGTTCCTACTTTGGCAAAAACTGGTGAAAAATTGGAAGATAAGGAAAATATCACTTAAAACATAGCTTATGAAATACCACTCATGCTTCTCAATTTACATCTTCCTATGGGATCTTATCAGTTATCTTGATGAAATCAAAATCAATTTCACTAAACTCAACCTAGATATTTAATTAAATTTCCAGATTCCTAATTAGGGTAGTTCAATGATCTGTGTCCATCTCTCTGTTCTTTGAAAATATTGAGCTTTGTTGGCCTTACTATTAATAAATAGCCCACTCAAGGTTTTCACTCAAAATTCACAATTCATACTACACACATGAAAAAGCATATACTTTCTTTGAACAAAATGTTTTTGATTCTAGTCTTCAGGATAGCAGCTATTTCAGATTCTGCTTCTGTTTGGTTAGAGGTAGGATAAATGTCTGCATAGACAGTAAAATAATTTTCAGTATTTTCTTCTTACTGTTGAACATTGGAAGTAACCTAGGTCAAGAACTGTCCCTCCAGTTACTTCCCACCTGGTTGTCAGGCCACCCATGTTGAGCAGCCACAGAGTCCAATTTCTATACCAAGGCAATATTTTCCTTTAGTAGTCACCATACTGTACTAGAATTGGCATTCAATGAGGACCTCAGACATTGCTTTCCTGGGACATAGTTATGTGTTCTTCCCTTCTTTATTGCCAGGATGATTATTCTTGGGGAAAAGCTATTTCCAAAGGGATTGTAAGAGAGTTGCTGACTGCCAAAGGAGGGATTTTGAAAACGGCTGTGGTGCTGGAAGAAATGATCCTGACCACATGTGTTCCCTGAGATTGCACGGAGAGTAAAGCTCATAAAAGGAGGGCTTTTGGAGAGAGAAGAACTTTTCTCCTGTTTCTCCTTTTGCAAAGTGACAGGGATTGGCCCTATGGAGATAAAGAATAGAGATTTAGGATGGAAAGTAGCATTCTCCACAAATCTCTGAGAGGCCAGTACTTTGCATTTGTAATTTAACAAGCCAGAGGATAACTGAGATGTTTTGGAGTCTGTATTGGATCTTCTGGGGTTGTGCTAGAATAGTCAGTTAGTGAGTTATTATCCATTTCATGCAGCTTCAGGTCTTATAAGACCTTCATGAAGAAGGGCAGGAATGAGGAAATTAAGGCACAGGCTATGTTTACCAAATATCTTCTTTGGGAGGACTGTTCCCACTGTGTCCTCTTGACTTCCCAGCTTTCCTAAGAGTCACATAGGAAACAAGAACTGTATATTTTACTTTGTAGAAATACCCCCTTTCGGCATTTCTGTACATCATTGATAAATCCTCTGAAAGAGAAACTAGGAAAACTACCTCATTTTACAATAGCCTCAAAAAAAAATACTTGGGAATCAACTTAATGAAAAAGTTGAAAGACCTCTATAATGAAAACTACAGAACACTAAAGAAAGAAATTAAAGAAGACCTTAGAAAATGGAAATATCTACCTTGTTATTTGGATAGGCAGAATTAATATTGTCAAAATGAACATACTACCAAAAGCACTATACAGATTTAATGCAATTCCAATCAAAATCCCAATGAAATTTCTCATAGAAATAGAAAAAGCAGTCATGAAATTTACCTGGAAAAATAAGAGACCCAGAATAGCCACAGCAATACTTAGCCAAAAGAGTGAAGCAGGTGGCATCACTATACCAGACCTTAAACTATACTACAGAGCAATAGTAACAAAAACAGCATAGTATTGACATCAAAATAGACCTGTAAACCAATGGTACAGAATAGAGGACCTAGCGACAAACCCAAATAAATACAGTTATCTCATACTAGACGAAGGTGCCAAAAACATATATTGGAAAAAAAGATAACCTCTTCAACAAATGGTGCTGGGAAAACTGGAAATCTATATTCAGCAAAATGAAATTAAGCCCTATCTCTCATTATGCACAAAACTCAGTTCAAAGTGGATCAAGGACCTAGGAATTAGACCAGAGACCCTGTGCCTAATAGAGGAAAAAGTAGGTCCAAATCTTCATCATGTGGGGTTAGGCCCTCTATTACCTTGACAAGATTCCTATAGCACAAGAATTAAAATCAATAAATGGGATGGATTCAAACTAAAAAGCTTCTTCTTAACAAAAGAAACAATCAGTGAGATGAATTGAGAGCCTACAGAATGGGAGCAATTTTTTGCCACATGCACACCGGATAGAGCACTAATCTCTAGGATATATAAAGTACCCCCAAAACTTAACACCAAAAAGACAAATAACCCCAACAATAAATGGGCCAAAGAACTGAATAGACACTTCTCAGAAGATGATATATAATCAATCAACAAATATACAAAAAAAGATCAACATCTCTAGCAATTAGAGAAATGCAAATCAAAACTACTCTAAGATTTCATCTCACTCCAGTCAGAATGGCAGCTATTAAGAACACAAACAACAATAAGTGCTGGCGATGAAGTGGGGGAAAAGGCACACTCATACATTGCTGGTGGGACTGCAAATTGGTGCATCCAATCTGGAAAGCAGTATGGATATTCTTTGGAAAACTTGGAATGGAACCACCACTTGACCCAGCTATCCCACTCTTTGGTTTATAACCAAAGGTATTAAAAACAGCATACTATGGTGATGCAGCCACATCAATGTTTATAGCAGCACAATTCATAATAGCTAAATTGTGGAACCAACCTAGATGCCCTTCAACAGATGAATGGATAAAGAAACTGTGATATATATATATACACAATGAAATATTACTCAGCATTAAAAGAGAATAAAATCATGGCATTTGCAGGTAAATGAATGGAGTTGGAGAATATTGTGCTAAGCGAAGTAAGCCAATCCCCAAAAACTAAAGGCCAAATGTTTTCTCTAATATGTGAATGCTGATCCATAATGGGGAGGGGGGAGCATGGGAAGAATGGAGGAACTTTATTTTTTTTTATTTTTTTTTTTTTTAATTTTTTATTGTGGGTTGTTCAAAACATTACAAATTTCTTGACATATCATATTCCACACTTTGATTCTAGTGGGTTATGAACTCCCACCTTCACCCCATACACAGATTGCAGATTCACATCAGTTACACATCCATTGATTTACAAATTGCCATACTAGTGTCTGTTGTGCTCCGCTGCCTTTCCCATCATCCACCCTCCCCCCTCCCCACCTCTCCCCTCCCCTCCCCTCCTCTCTCTCTACCCCCTCCACTGTATAACCCTGAGGGTCTCCTTCCATTACCGTGCAATTTACCTTCTCTCTCCCTTTCCCTCCCACCTCTCATCCCTGTTAAATGTTAATCTTCTTCTCCTGTTCTTCGTCCCTACTCTGTTCTTAGTTACTTTCCTTATATCAAAGAAGACATTTGGCATTTGTTTTTTAGGGATTGGCTAGCTTCACTTAGCATAATCTGCTCTAATGCCATCCATTTCCCTGTAAATTCTATGATTTTGTCATTTTTTAATGCAGAGTAATACTCCATTGTGTATAAATGCCACATTTTTTTTATCCATTCGTCTATTGAAGGGCATCTAGGTTGGTTCCACAGTCTTGCTATTGTGAACTGTGCTGCTATGAACATCGATGTAGCAGTGTCCCTGTAGCATGCTCTTTTTAGGTCTTTAGGGAATAGACCAAGAAGGGGAATAGCTGGGTCAAATGGTGGCTCCATTCCCAGCTTTCCAAGAAATCTCCATACTGCTTTCCAAATTGGCTGCACCAATCTGCAGTCCCACCAGCAATGTACAAGTGTACCCTTTTCCCCACATCCTCGCCAGCGCTTGTTGTTGTTTGACTTCCTAATGGCTGCCAATCTTACTGGAGTGAGATGGTATCTTAGGGTGGTTTTGATTTGCATTTCTCTGACAGCTAGAGATGTTGAGCATTTTTTCATGTACTTGTTGATTGACTGTATGTCCTCCTCTGTGAAGTGTCTGTTCAGGTCCTTGGCCCATTTGTTGATTGGGTTGTTTGTTCTCTTATTGTCTAATTTTTTGAGTTCTTTGTATACTCTGGATATTAGGGCTCTATCTGAAGTGTGAGGAGTAAAGATTTGTTCCCAGGATGTAGGCTCCCTATTTACCTCTCTTATTGTTTCTTTTGCTGAGAAAAAACTTCTTAGTTTGAGTAAGTCCCATTTGTTGATTCTAGTTATTAACTTTTGTGCTATGGGTGTCCTATTGAGGAATTTGGAGCCCCACCCCACCGACTGTAGATCGTAGCCAACTTTTTCTTCTATCAGACGGCGCGTCTCTGATTTGATATCAAGTTCCTTGATCCATTTTGAATTCACTTTTGTGCATGGCGAGAGAAAGGGATTCAGTTTCATTTTGTTGCATATGGATTTCCAGTTTTCCCAGCACCATTTGTTGAAGATGCTATCCTTCCTCCATTGCATGCTTTTAGCCCCTTTATCAAATATAAGATAGTTGTAGTTTTGTGGATTGGTTTCTGTGTCCATGGAGGAACTTTAAATAGGGAAGATGGGAGGGAAGGAAAGGGAGGGGGCACGGGGATGAAAAGATGGTGGAATGAGATGGATATCATTACCCTAAGTATAGGTATGAAGACACAAATGGTGTGACTCTACTCTATGTACAACCAGAGACATGAAAAATTGTGCTTTATATGTGTACTATGAATTGAAATGCATTCTGATATTATGTATAACAAATTAGAATAAATAAATTTTAAAAAAAGAAAAAAGAAATACCCATTTTTTGATACACTTATACATTGCAGGTGGGACAGCAAATTGGTGCAACCACTCTGGAAAGAACTGTGGAGCTTCCTCAAAAAGGTAGGAATAGAACTACCATTTGATTTGGTTTTATTGCTCCTTGGTATATATATCCAAAGGAGTTAAAAAGAGCATACTATACTGACACAGCCACATCAATGTTTATAGCAGCTTAATTCACAACAGTTAAGCTATAGAACCAACCTAGATACCCCTTCAAAAGATGAATGGATAAAGAAAATATGGCATATACCCACAATGAAATATTACTCAGTCATAAAAAGAATAACTTTATGACATTTACCAGTAAATGGATGGAACTGGTAACTACCATGCTAAGTGAAATAAGCCAATCCCCCAAAACAAAGATTGAATATTCTCTTTGATATGTGGATACTGACACAAAACAAGGGGGAGAGGTAAGGGGAAGAACAGAAGTTCAGTGGATTAGACAAAGGGAAATAAAGGGAAAGGAATAAGAAGGACCGTGGAATGAATGGGACAAAACTTTCCTGTGCTCACATATGAATATACCACAATGAATCTTCACATCATGTAAAACCCAAAGACTGGGATCATAATTAGAATAAGATGTACTCCATATTTGTATAAAATGTCAAAATATACTCTACTGTCATGTATAACTAAAGAGAAAAAAATTAAAAAGAAATATCCCTTTTCCTTCATGTTCCAGGAAAAAATTGGGTAGTGGGTTACTTACTTTTGATAACTCTTCTGGTTATCTGTGCTGTGTAACAAACTACTCCAAAACTTAGTAGCTTAAAATAATATAGATCTTTTTTAAGCTTTTATGGTTTTTATGGATATATATATATATATATATATATATATATATATATATATATATATTTTTCTTTTTGTATCACAGATTTTATTGTGGTAAAATGTACATTTTGTTCATTTGTTCATCTATCAATGTTTGAGTTGCCACCTTTTGGATCTTGTGAACAATGGATGCAATTTAAGAAGGGCTCAGCTAGGCTGTTCTGGCTCTGGCATTTCTCATCTGATTATAGTCAGTGGTTAGATCTAGAATAGGAGGAGGCTAGAAGCGCAGGGAGCTGACCCGACATCTCTCTCTTTATTCAGGTATGGACCTTTTTATGTGGACACTCTGTGGGACTTCCTTTGGGCTTTGTTACAGCAAGTCAGACTCAGGGTGAGAGTTCTTTTTAAGGTGGCATCCTTGGGTTGTGCAGAAATGTTTCAGCAAACAGGTGGAAGTGTGCTGAGGCTGGAACCTCAAATATATGCAGCTTTGGCTTCACTGATTGGAAAGATTCTCTGCAGAATCCAGATAATCCCCTTCTACTCCCATTTTAAAAGACTTTATTCTTCAGAGTAGTTTTAGGTTCATAATAAAATAGAGGAGGAAATGCAGACAGTTCTCATATATTCTTCACTCCTATGCATATTTACTCTTCTCCCACCCCCAATCAAAATCCTAAACCATAGTGACAAATTTGCTATAATCAATGAACCAATATTGATACAACATTATCATTTAAAGTCCATTGTTTATGTTGGGGCTCTCTCTTGGTGTTGTACATTCTGTGGGTTTTAACAAATGAATAATGACACATTTTCATCACTATTGTACCACACAGAGAGTTTCATGGCCCTAAATATCCTCTGTACTCCATTTAGGTTTCCTTTCCTCCCCTCCAACTCCTAGAAACTGCTGATTTTTTTTTTTACTATCTCTACAGTTTTGCCTTCTCCAGAATGTCATATAGCTGGGATCATACAGAATTTAGGCATTTCAGATTAGTTTCTTCCACTTAGTAGTCTGCGTTCACTTTTCTTACATTTATTTCCATGGTTTCATAGCTCATGTATTTTTATTTAAGCATTAAAAACAAATGTATTTGACAAACAATATATAAGATGTCATAATTACTTTAAATTATGTTTCTAAGTGGAAAAATAAAGAAATGACAGACAATTTTCAAAAATTGAGAATGGATAACAATGTATAGCAAACGTTGCTTGACCATATCAACCAAAACAATATAAATACACAGCAGTTGCAATTTTGTTCACCTGACCAGGGGATAGCTCATTTTCTTTTTAGCACTAATTGATATTCCATTGTTTGGATATACCACGGTTTACTTATTCATTTATCTACTGAAGTACACATTGGTTTCTTCCAAGTTTTGGCAATTATAAATAAAAGCTTCTATGAGCATGCATGTGCATATTTTTAAAATTTAATTTTATTTTTTCTTTTTAGATATATACATGTATATTTTTATGTGGAAATGAGCATTGAATTAATTTGGGTAAATATTAAGTATGCAGTTGTTGGATTGTAGGAATATATTTAATTTTATAAGAAACTACCTTACTGTCTTCCAAAGTGGCTATACCATTTTGTATTCCCACTAGCCATAAATGAGATTTTCTGTTATTCCATATTCTTTCCCACAGTAGGTGTTGACAGTGTTCTGGATTTTGGCCATTCTAAATAGGTATGAAGTGATATATATCATTGTTATTTTAATTCGCATGGTCCTTAATGACATATTATGTGGATCATCTTTTCATATGCGTATTTGACATCTCTGTGTGTCTAGCGCCTCTGGAAATTTTAAAATTTGTTTAAAATTTGTTTTTTGTTGTTTTAAGAGTTTTTTAAAAAATATTTTGGGTAAGTCCTTTATCACATATGTCTTTTGCAAAAAATTTTCCCCTCTCTTATGACTTGTCTTTTCATTCCCTTGATAGTGTCTTTTCCAGAGCAGATATTTTAAATTGTAATGAAGTTCAGTTTATCAATTGTGTCTTCCAAAGATCACACCTTTTATGTTGTGGCCCAGGTTTTAGACATGATATGTTTTTGGAGAACATATCATATGGTAGACCAGTAAACAAAAATTGATGTCATCAGCTATTGGGTCATTGGTGAAAAGCAGAGAATATATGCATTCATCTGGAAAAAAGTGACATTTATATCTGTGTTTGACAAAAATAAACACAAAGTGTGAAAGGACAAAGTTTTGCAGTCAGTGCTTATCTTGTAGAAACTACAACTTGTAACTCAAACACTAGTTGGTCAGGGTGGTATTCCATGTCCATATTGTTAGTATATCCTTAAGCATTTACTGAAATAAATCCGACAGAAACCATGTCTGTTGCATATGCTTCCTGAAGAGAAAAGAATGTGATATAATCTAAGGTCAGAAATTGTGCTTCAGGAGTCTTTTTATTTTTAATATATTTATTTATTTATTTTTATGCGGCGCTGAGAATGGAACTCAGTGCCTCACATGTGTGAGGCAAGCACTCTACTACTGGACTACAGCCCCAGCGCCAGGAGTCTTATTTATCTATAAAATATCTGTATTAATTACAGGCTAAGTTACTTTCATAAATAAAGCTGAAAATGTGAGGGTTCAAATGGAATAGAATTTTTATCTTCCTCCTATAACAGTCCAGAATTAATGAATGATACAGACCATAAAGGTGGTTCTGCTACACAAAGTAATTCAGGGATTTGGGTTCCTTCTGTCTTGTTGCCATGTCATTCTCTAGGGTATTTTCATTTTTGAAGTTTTGTGGTGTGCTAATTTTGTGCTGTGCATTTGAATTTGGAACAAGGAAGAGGGGCGGGTGGGCAGGGGAGAGGGATAGAGGAGATATAGAAAAAAAGTGCAAGTAAATTTCCCTTAAAAGGATTTGACGAAGAACTTTCACACTTTTATTCCTACTCCATTAGGTGGAATTTAGTGATATGTTTCTGCCTAGATACAGGGAAGGCTGGAAAATGTAGCCTCTAGCTTGGCAGCCATATATTGGATCTATAAGTAGAAGAAGTGATGATAGTAACAGTGGACAATAAATAGTCTTTGTCACAAAGCTACCATGGAGTTTCAGGTTCTACTTAGAATTATCGGTAGAGGGATGAAGCTGATGAAGTTGCCATGATTTCCTTGCTCTCCCTCTTCTCACATGAGCCATTGCAACCACATCCGGTGTGGGTATCACTGGAGAACACCCAGAATATAGAAAGGGTCTGGCTGAGTGTCCAAAAGGGTAAGGAGCTGAAAAGCTGACCAGCTCCAGATACATATATATAATTTTTTTTTCTTTTGCTTGGAGCTACTTCTATGAAAACACTTCATTATTGTTAGGGTTGAATAAATATGAATCAATAAACACACATTTATTGAGCACCTAACATGTGCAAATCTTTGCCTTGCAAACTCTGAGGCATTAAAAAAAGTATAAAATGATCCTTGTTTCCAAAAAGCACAAAGCCAACTTTGGTACACTCAGTTATGAGAAGTTAAAGAGCAATGAGATCACAAAGTAATGACTTAACATTTAATTACCCATTATGTGCTCTGCAACATAAGAGGGCCCTATGTCCAATTACTTATTGAAGCTCTTTATTATATGGGCTGTCTTATGCAAAAGACAGAAGAGCCAAAGCAACAGTACTGAATGGCAAGGAGTCCTAAGAGCATACAGACTAGAGATTGATAACCGCAGTCAGTTATCTACCTCTGAATACCCCCATTCACGGCCCAATGAGTTCTATAGAGAGTACAATGGAGTTCAAAGATGGAGGACATTCTGGGGGTTGAAATCATTTTAGGGAGTTTTTGATGAAGTGAATTCCACCTGTCACTAAAGGATGGATAAAGTGGAGAAAAGATAGTAGGGATTAGTAGCAAGAGGGAAAAAAAAAGAGGTATTTCCTAGGACTGACTACTTATGCCACATGACTGAACTAAAAGGTTATGCAGGAATAAAATAGGAGGAACAAGGGCTGGGATCAAATCATAAAGGACTCTGAATACACATCAAGAGACCTTCTGAATGTGCTGGCTATTGTGGGAAAGGACAGGGTGAACCTGGCTACAAATGTTTTTAAATAACACACTATACCTAGACAATGAAGAAACACCATTTTACAACGTTAGAATTTAAATGTTAAATGGAAGTTGCTAATCACAGTGGTTTCTTCTAAAACCTGGGGCATCCACAAAAGTTCCATTTGAAGATCTATAGTTAGCTAGCTAAGCATTTTTATAGACTTTGGTCTTTTGAGTGTTTGATCAGTTTTTGTTTATTCTGTCTGATGAGGCTGGTCTCACACAGCCCTCCTTGGTGTCTTCAGAAGGGAAAGAGTCATTACTCATTGCTGCCTCCCCAGTCCTGTCCCTGCCTCAGAGGAGTGTGGGAGCTGCTCTACTAGTGCCAGTACTGGGAACAAAGTTCTGAAAAGATGGGCACAAAGCTTATATATTTATGTTTTTATGGCTGAAGGCAGTTGCCCCTAAGTTATTAGGTGACATTTCTTTCACTGAAGATCATAGCAAACTGATAAAAGTGCCTATTTAGAGCCAAGTGCTTGCCTGTAATCCCAGTAACTTGGGAGGCTGAGGTAGAAGGATCACCAGGTTGAAGCTAGCCTGAGCAACTTAGTGAGACTGCCTCAAAATTAGTTGGGGGTTGGTGGGGAAAGGGCTGGGGGTGTAGCACATTTGCCTAGCTTGTGCCAGGCCATGGATTCAAACCCCAGTACCACGAGAAACCTGCATTACTAGCACCCTTCCTTAGGTCAATAGAGAGCATTTAGTGAGATATTTGTTTAATAAAAACCTGTGATGCATGTTAGCAGAACATTCCCAAGACCAAGCACAGTACTTGGTACAGAGATGATTCTTACTAAATTATGTCAAATGATTGAACTAAGTAATCTATGCAAAGTAGTTCTGAAACAAATGCCAACAAGAATAATCTTTAATATACTTCTGCTTATAATCTAGTCTTTTCATTTGTTTGAAAAGACTCAGAAAAATTGTAAGGGCTGAGGGTAAAAAGAAAAGTATAAAGAAAACATAAAAAAAAACCCACATACAATTTTACTTTCCAGTGAACATTAAAGTGTATTTCTTCCAATCGTTCTTTCTATTTCTGTCTTAGTTCATGCATGAATTTTAATGTATTTATACCAAGTACATAACTGGGAGAGTAGAAGCATAAATTAAAGAATGCTACATGGGTTTTCTGAGTTTTCTTCTCTGCTATATAAATAGAGAGATGCAAATATATAACTATATCTTATGTGATTATGAGTTTAATTACACACATTGGGAGCTGGTTGTACCAACTCACATGCTTCATATTATGCATATACTCCTTTTGCTCTCAATTGAGCAGCATACAATTAAGATCTCATTAATACTAAAGTAAAACAAAACAAAATCCAAAAGGTAGATAAAAACACAAATTTCTGAAACCATTTGGCATCCTCATTTACACAGATGTATTTGCCACTTGTCAACCCTAGCTTTCTTCTCTGAGGCTTTCACAAAAGGAAGAGAAAAATTTAGGATTTATATGTTGCCTCTTGTTGGTTATTTTGCTAGCACAGGATTTCAGCAGCCACTGAAATTGGCTTATAGAGGAGCCTCCAGTCCAGAGATCTATGGTGAAGATAGCACTTGAGCCAGAAAAATATTTTAATACACTGGCATTACATAATTGGACACTATCCTTGTTTTTCATAAGCCTTGGAAAGCTGTCCACACACTTGGAGAAGTTGTTTAGAGTAACCCTCCACAACCTGTCAATGTTAGGTAAAATAATGGGCTTTTCTTCAACATGATATTAGGGGATTTGTATGAAGGGCCTCTATTGTGCAGTTGAGATGTTTTCCTCTTCTGTTTATTCTACTTTCCTATCTAGCTGCACAGGAGGTACAGTTAGGAGGAAAGGGGGAGGCTGGTATGTGTTCTGTCAACCCTTCACCACAAACCCAACTGCCAAAGCTGAAGCAGCCACACAGAGAGCTAAGGAAACTTAAAAAACTTAATTAAGGGGAAAAAAGCAAACAAAATAATACTATAGTGAATTTACTCAGTGCTGTAGCTTTGCCAGGGAAACCACAGAGTCTGCATTTATATGTTTCTTATATAAGACATATCTAATTAAAACAGGAGACGGGACAACAAGCTTTCTTCTAAGTTCATTTAAATACATGTTTATGTTGTGTTTAAATTCCCTGTGGGGTAATGTAATGACAATCCAAAGGCATAAAAGCAATTTGATTAGGCAGCTAGACCCTTCAAGAATACTTTTAGCCTTAAGTACTTAAGATTCAATCACCCTGCTATATCCAATACAAAAGTTATCTCTCCAGGTTGAGCAAGCCCCCAGACCTGAAGACCTAGTTCCCAAGCCTGGGCTGATTGACTTTCACCTTTGCAGTCTCTTTTCTCTACTGCCTTAGTGTTGTAATTAAAAGACTATTCTTGAGCTTTATTTTTGGTCCACTCTTCAATGATTTTAAATGAAGCTTCAATGGGCAAAATTTTGGTTACTTAAAAATCACCTAAAACCTCCACATTATATACATATAAATAATATGAAGGTAAAGTTGGGGGAAGCAACATGTCACTCTGTTAGTTTATCTATGGATTATGTTTTAGAACTATCCTTATTAAAAAGTGATCTACAGTTCTGAAGTATCAGCATCACCTAGGAGCTGGTTAGAAATGCAGGATCTCAGGCCCCCTCCTGGACTAATTGAAGCTGCACTTGTATTTTAACAAGATAATCAGATGACTAGTGAGCTTGTTAAAACATCAATTTAGGATAAAGGCCTTCTGGACAAATCATTCTTCCATCAGGCCCATCTTAAGATATTCTGATATATTAAGATATTCCAATAGGAGCACTATGGGAATCATTCCATGTGCTCAGGTTAGTTTTTTTTCCCCCTTGGAATTCTGATTTCCCTTTATGATCTGATAAATACCTTAGGAGATTGGTAAGTAGAATAAAAACAATCACAGCATAAATTTTTAAGCCTCTTCTTTATGTCTAAGTTTAACTTATAATGGTTATGGACTATGACTAGGTATATTTAAAAGTGAGTTAATTTTATACTATGTACATATTTTATGTATTTAAATGGATATAAATGAACAAAAACTTTCTTTAATAATGTGTACCTTTACATGGCAACATAGATAGATTCTCTACAGAAAGTTTCTTCTGCCAGAGTAATTGAAAGGGTTGTAATTCCATTCTATGTTCATAAAGGAAGAATGCACCTGTCTTCTTCCCCACTTTTTTTTTTTAACATAGATCCTATTTGACCTAACTTTGAAATGTATTTTCCATCACTGGCTGCATATGTTATGACATTCTTACATTTTAAAACAGTCTCAAAAAGAACTTTATTGTACTACCCACAAGTTCATTTCAAATCCAGTTAAATAAAATTATTAAATTAAAATTATTTTGTGATATTTTTCCCTAAAATTCAAAGACCTTATGTGCTAATATGTTTGTGAAGAAATCCTATAACCATTCGTTGCCAGAGTCTTATTTATAGAGGGAGAATAAATACTTATTTGTTACTTTTAGTGCAGCCCTACAAATAATTTTTAAGAAGTTACTCTTTCAGAATAATGTAGTTTCTAGGCCTATTCAGGCCCTACTCTTTATTTCATAAGTAAATAATCTCCTTTTCTTATCATCTTGTCTACAGAATAGTACAGAGAAACTAAATACCATTTTTTTTCACTTGTCAGTCATATTCAGTCTAATTCAGTAGGAGTAATAGTAATTTAAAGGCTTTCACAGGACAAGTCCAAGACAAAAAAAAGTTACATGATTGATGCTGAGAGTCTATCAGATACTACAGGATGTATCTTGAATCAGTAAGCTCAGCATGGATTTACAAGAGATTATTATTTTAAGAACAACTCTTGCTGGGCACATTGCCGCAGTCTGGCTGGGCACAATTCAGGAGCCACTTGTCAAAAGAAACGAACTTTATTTTTAGAACACACATACCACACCACACACCTCCTCAGGAAAAACCCTCAGAGCCCAACTGCCACCACCCGCTTCCCACAAGCCTCTCAACCTCCCCCACTCCTCCTGCTCTTGAGGCTGATTGGCTGGGTTGCGTGGGCAGAGCCAAAAAAAGTCACCCAATGAACAGCTCCGTGGTCTGAAAGGGCGGGGAAACAGCCCAATGAGCATCGCCGCAGAGGAGCCAATCAGTTGGCAGCTAGAAGTTTGCTGGGGCCGCTGTGAGCCAATCATCAGCTGGCAGCTGGAAGTTTGCTGGCAGCTGGAAGTTTGCTGGGGCCCCTTCAGCTGTGGCTCTCAACAGCACATGCCTGTAATACCAATGACTTGGGAGGCTGAAGCAGGAGGATTAAAAGTTTAAAGCTAGCCCCAGCAATTTAGTGAGGCCCTAAGCAACATAGTAAAAACTTGTCTCAAAATAAAAAATAAAAGGGCTAAGATGTGGCTCAGTGGTTAAGCATCCCTTGGTTTAATCCCTGGTACATAACAAAAATAACAACAACAAAAATCCCCAACCAACCAACCAAACAAATAAACAAAAAACCTTTTCTTGTTACTCAAAGGGAAACCTTCATGCTTTTGTATAGTAGGGGGCTTGGGTATAATCTCTGACTTAAGAATATAGATAGTTAAGTGACATCAGTAACATGGTAGAATAGGAGCTTTCCATAGTCATCTCCCTGGAGAAGCATTAAAATTTAACAACTACTCATGAATGAAATTATCTTTGTTGGAACCTGGAATAGCAGAGAAGTTCCAGAACATTATTGAGGCAAAAACAAAAACAACAAAACAAACAACCCCCCCCCAAGAAAATAAAAACAAGAATAGGCATAAAGAAAGAGTTAAAAGAACAGTTTCACTTTATCTATGTCACTTTGCCACCAAGGTGCCAATGCCTTGGTCCATGATTCCTCCCATAGAAGAAAGGGAGAGTACAAGAAGTACCCAGCTTCCCCAGCCATGTGGGATGCTGTCAAGGACCCACTTTTTTCTCACCATACTCAGAAAATTGAAGTGATAGGCACTGCTGAGTGGTTGGACAAGGCTGGAAATAGAAAAGAAAGACTGTGGATTCTACTAACCACTCTGTGGACTCCATTGCAGAGACTGCCAGTGAGCCACTGGGATGTTTTGTTTGTGGAACTCCCTCCCTAATTGGCCCATGGGTACCCCCCAAATGATCAATGCACCTTACTTTCTTCCAGTCTGGCTGCTGAACACCCCTCATAGATAGTGAGTGCAAGTACCCTGTAAGATAGCTAGTTCCACTCTGTGTGACTAGGAGAAGACACATGAACTTGAGCAGTTTAGGACACTTCCCTCAGGAAAGCAAGCAGGAGACTCTAAACACCTGGCCTGTCTTTTCAAGATCAAGAGAAGGCATACAATCTTAAGAATTCTCCCCAGGCTTGCGGCTGGAGCCAGCATGGTGGCCGAGCGCAAGACCAAGTTGTCCAAGAACCTGCTACACATGAAGTTCATGCAGAGGGGACTGTACTCGGAAACCAAGAAAAAACTAGAAAAAGAAGAAAAGAAGATCATTAGTGAAGAGCACTGGTACTTGGATTTGCCAAAGCTCAAAGAGAAAGAGAGTGCCATAATAGAGGAGCAGAGCTTCTTGTTATGTGAAGATCTTCTGTATGGAAGAATGTAATTCAGAGGATTTAATTCTGAAGTTGAGAAATTGATGCTTCAGATGAATGCTAAGAACAAAGCAGAAGATGAAGATGAAGATGAAATAGTAGAGTTTCATGTGTCAGATGAGGAAATGGCTAGAAGATATGAGACCTTGGTGGGAACAACTGGAAAAAAGTTTGCCAAGAAAAGAGACCGTGCCAATTATGGAGAAGATGAAAATGGAGACATAAAACCAGTTAAAGCAAAGAAGATGTTCTTAAAGCCCACGATTAAAAATGATGCCTTAAAATATGTCTTGGGGTGGCCATAAAAACAGACTTTGGAGCCCATCCTAGTGGCATCTTTTAGCTATTAATACTTGATATTTATTTGTAAAGAGATGTGTAATTTTAGAAATAGACTGTGTTTGAAACAGATGTGTAATGGATGTTATACATCCTTTTCCGAATCAGATTCATCAAAAGCAGAAGTTGAGCCTGAATCTTACAGATGTACATAGGCACAACATAGCTTCCTAAAGATTTTACCTCAGTTCTTTTTATATAGCTCTCCAGTCACTGACCTTGAATGGACTCCTATATATTAATGCAAGTGTTTAAATTGCCTTTAAGATTATATTTTACTTTAAATTGTTAGTCATATAATCATGTCCAGCCAATTCATACATTCATTTTGGAGTCAAATGTCATAGGAATTTATTATATGTACATTCACCAAGAGCAAACACGCCTCTCCAACCTGAAGTATTTTCATGCTACCAGGTCTATCAATTTATGGTATTGTTTTTTATTTAAGGCATTTAATTTTTAAAAAATATTCTGTAATAAACATCTGTTTACACACACACACACACAATAAATAAATAAAAGAATTCTCCCCAGAAGAGAACAAGAGGTGTGGAGCAAGTACATACATAAAAAAGGTCTTAGAGAGCCTTAGAATTCCTAGTCAGGCTGTTTGGTGAAGACATTTCTGTCCCAAAGCAAATCAATAAGAACTGGTGTGGGTGACTGTTTCTTCAAATGTAAAAATATTAGACTACAAGGAACATGAAATATTAGAAATATTAGACTACAAAGAACATGAAAAGCCTGAAACATGAAACCCTGAAAAAAACACAATGATATTCAAGGACTTGACTTCAAATAAATGAAGATAAATTCATTATCTAAAAAAGAATTCAAAATAATTGTTTAAAGGATTCTCAGGAAGCTACAAGAGAACACAGATAACACAATGAAATTAGAAAAAACAATACATAAACAAGTTTTGAAGTACAATAAAGAGATAGGATAAAAAAGAACCAAACAAAAGTTCTATAGCTAAAGAATATGATGAATGAAATGAAAATGAAATACAGATCACCAACAGAGGTTTGATCAAGCAGAAGAATCTGAAATTAAAGACAAGTCATTTTAAAATACCCTGTAAGAAAAAAAAAGTATAATGAAGATGAAAGAAGAAAGCCCACAGGAGTTTTGAGACACTATCAAGAGAGCTAATATTTGTTTTATGGGAATTCCAGAAGAGAGAAGGGAAGGCAAGGGACAGAGAGCTGATTTAGAAAAATAATGGCTGAAAACTTGCCAAAATTAAAGAGAGATATAAGCATGTAGGTACATAAAATTAAAAAATCTCTAATCAGGTTCAATCCAAAGAAAACTTTACCAAGACATATTATAATTAAACTGTCAAAAATCAAAGACAAAGAATTTTGAAAGTAGCAAGAGCAAAGAGGTTTATTGCACACCAGGCAATAAGGCCATCAACATGATTTCTCAGCAAATGCTGCAGTTTAGAAGACTGGGTTGATGTATTCAAATACTGGGGAAAAAATAAATTGCTAACCAGGAGTATTTTATCAAGAAAAACTGTCCTTCAGAAATTACTTATAGAAATAAAATCTTTCCCAAAAGAAAAATGGAGGGAGTTCATCATCACTAGACTTGCCTTGCAAGAAATGATAAAGGGAGTTATTTAAACTGAAATGAAAGAATGTTAGTTAAAAACATGAAACCATATGAAAGCATAAAATTTAATGGTAAAGGTAAGTATGTAGTCAAATTATTCAACACTGGAATAAAGGTATATAAATTATTTATGAATCTTATAAAGGTTACAAGACAAAAATATTAAAAATAAATATAACAGAGTAATTTATTCTTAGTTATACAGTATAAAAAAGATGTAAATTGTGACCTCAAAAACATAAATTATGGGAATATAAAATTGTAGTTTTTTATATACAATCAAGGTGAAGTTGCTATTGATTTAAAATAGACCATTGTTATGGTTTGGACATGAAGTGTCCCCTCAAAGCTCATGTGTGAGACAATGCATGAAGGTTTGGAGGACAAATGATTGGGTTATAGCCTTAACCTAATCAGTGAATTAATCCCTGATGGGATGACTGGAGGCAGGTGGGATGTGGTTGGAAGAAGTGGCTCATTGGGGGCATGGCTATGGGGTATATATTTTGTATCTGGAGAATGGAGTCTTTCTCTCTCTGCTTTCTGATCTTAATGTGAGCTGCTTTCCTCTGCCACACTCTTCCACCATGATGTTCTGCCTCACCTCCAGGCCCAAGGAATGGAGCCAGCCTTCTGTGGGCTAAGACCTCTGAAACCATGAGCCTTCAAATAAACTTTTCTTCCCTAAAATTATTCTGGCCAGATATTATAGTCACAGCAGCAAAAAAGGCTAACTAAAACAACCATTATAATTATAACATGTTTTACATAACATTAGGGTAACTATAAAGCAAAAACTTATAGCAAATACACAAAGATAAGGAGAAAGGAAGAAAAGCATACTACCATAAAAAATCATCAAATCACAAAGGTAGATAGCAAAGGAGGAAAGAAAAAATAAATCTATATAACAGCTAGAAAATAACAAAATGGCAATAGTAAGCCTTTGTCTACCAATCATTACCTTGAATTAAATGAATTGAGTTATCCAATAAAAAGACAGAGAGTAAATGGGTGGATAAAACCATAAGAACCAACTAGCTGCCTAGAGGAGGCTCACTTCAGCTTTAAATATGCATATGGGCAGAGAGGTGAAGGGATGGCAAGACATTCTATACTAATAGAAACAAAAGCTAGAAGAGGCAGATATACATGTAATCAGATAAAACAGACTTCAAGACAAACACTATAACAATAATCAAAGAAGGTGACTATGTAATAATAAAAGTGACAATTCATCAAGAGGATATAACAATTATAAATATATATGCACCCAATAACAGAGCACCTAAGTATATAAAGCAAGTATTAACCAAAGGGAGAAAAATACAGTGATACAACAATAAAGGAGACATTAATATCTCACTTTCAATAATAAATAGATCATTCAATAAAGAATTTTTTTTGCAGTATCAAGGATTGAACCCAGGGGCACTCTACCACTGATCTACAAATCCCAGTCCCTTTTATTTTTTATTTTGAGATAGGGTCTCACTATGTTGCTAAGGCTGGCCTTGAATTTAAGATTCTCATGCTTCATTCTCACAAGTAGCTGGGATTATAGGCACACACCATTCCATGCTAACAAAATATTGGTCTTGAATAACACTGTAGGATATAACAGACATAATGGAACATTCTATTTAGCAACAAGAGAATACATATTATTTAGGCTGGGGTTGTGGCTCAGTGTAGAATGCTTTCCTAGCATGTGTGAATCATCGGGTTCGAGCCTCAGCACGAATATAAATAAATTAAATAAAGGTATTGTGCCCATCTACAACTAAAAATATTTTTTTAAAAAGAATACATATTATTTGCAAGTACACATAGAACATTGTACAAGATAGATTATATATTAGGCCACAAAACAAGACTAACAAATTTATGAAAATTGAAATCATACCAGGGATCTTTTCTAACCACAATTTTTGAAACTTAAAATCAATAACAGAAGGAAAATTGGAAAATTCACAAATGTGTAGAAATTAAAAAACACACTTCTGAACAGCCAATGGGTAAAATAAAAATTTTAAAGGAAAATTAAAAAACATCTTCATACAAATAAAATTGGAAACAACATATCAAAACTTATGAGATATAGGAAAAGTACTTCTAAGAGAAAACTTTATATGGAGAAGTAATTACATAAGAAAAACAGATACATCTCAAATAAACAATCTAACTTTAGCTCCTAAGACAGTGGGAAAAGCAGAAAAAAATATTACTAACCCAAAGTGAGTAGAAATAAAATAAAAAATAAAATAGAGAATAGAAAAACAATAGAAAAGATAAGATCACATGTTGTTCTTTTTTCTTTTACTTTTCCCTTTATTTTTGCAGTGCTGAGGATCAAAACCAGGTCTTCATGCATGGTAGACCAGTTTTCTACTACTGAGCTATACCCCAATGCAGAAGTCAGTTTTTGAAAGAAATAAAATTGACAAACACTTAGCTAGACAAACTAGGAAAAGTAAAGAAGTCTGAAATCAATAAAATCAGAAATGAAAGAGAAGACATTAGAACTGATATCACTGAAATACAAAAGCTCATGAGTAGATATTATAAATAATTACATGCCAAATATGGATAAACTAGAAGAAAGAGATAAATTCTTAGAACAAACTACCATCACTGAATCATGAAAAAATGGAAATCTGAACAGACCAATAATGAGCAGGGAGATCAAATCAGAAATACAAAACTTCCCAAGAAAGAAAAGCCCAAGACCTGATGGTTTCACTAATAAATTTTACCATCTAATGAAGAACTAATACCAGTATCTCTAAAATTCTCCCCAAAAAGTTGTAGATGAAGGAATGCTTCCCAATGTGTTGTATGAGGCCAACATTGCCTTGTACCTCAGCCAAACAAGAGTACCACCACATGAAAAGGAAACTATAGGCTGATATACATTTTTTAATATTTATTTTTTAGTTGTAGTTGGACATAATACCTTTATTTTATTTATTTGTTTTTATGTGGTGCTGAGGATTGAACCCAGGGCCTTGTATGTGCTAGGTGAGTGCTCTACTGCTGAGCCACAACCCCAGCCCCTCAAGCTGATATCTTTTATGATTATCGATGCAATTTTCCTCAACAAATGGATAGCAAAGTGAATTGAAGAGCACATTAAAAGGGTCATACACCATGGTCAGATGAGATTTATTTTTTATATATGAAATCAATAAATGTGATTAACCACATTAATAGAATGGAGGATAAAATCATATGATCATCTCAATAGATTTAAAAAAGCATTTGACACAATTCAATATCCTTTTATGAAAAACTCAACGAATTATATAAGGAATGTATTTCAACACCATGATCACATGTGACATGCCCATAGTTAATGCCATTCTCAAGGATGAAAACTTGAAAACTTTTCTAAGATCAAAAGTAAGACAATGATGCCCACTGTTGCCATTTTTTAAAAAATTAAATACTAGAAGTTCTAGCCAGAGCACTCAGGCAAGATAAAGAAACAGAAGGCATCCAAATAGGAATGGAAAAAATAAAATTGTATGCAGGAGACATAATCTTACATCTTATAAACCCTAAAGTCTCCACAAAACAATCATTAGAACTAATAAACAAATTGAAAAAAGTCAAGATATAAAAACTAGTTGTGTTTTATGCACTAACAACAAACCATTCAAAAAAGGAAAATAACAAATAAAATTCTTAGGAATAAACTTTTGAGGAAATAAATAAATCTTATCCGCTGAAAACTATAGAACACTGATCAGAAAATTGAAGAAGGCACAAATAAATGGAAAGATAACCTATATTAATTGATTAGAAGAATCACTATTGTTCATACTACCGAAAGCAATCTACAGGATCAATGTAATCCCTATCAAAATTCCAATGGCACTTTCCAAAGAGATAGAAAAAAATTTCTAAAATTTGTATGAAACCATAAAATACCATAACACCTCAAACAATCTTGAACAAAAAGAACAAAGCTGGAGACATCACACCTCCTGATTCAGATTATATTACACAGCTATGGTAATCAAAACAGTGTAGAACTGGAGTAAAAACAGACATACAGATTGATGGAACAGAATAGAAACCCAGAAATTAATTGAAACATATGGTCAGCTGATTCTGGAATATTTGCACTGTGGACACCATGTGGGAAAACTGGACATTGACAGGAAAAGAGAAAGGAAGAAAAAAGGAAGGAAGGAAGGAGGGAAGAAAAGAAGGAAGACGGGCGTCTTTTCTTATACCACACACAAAAGTCAACTTAAATAGGTTGAAGATTCAAGAATGAGACCTGGCAGCATAACTACTGTCATGTGAAACTAGAAAAAGCTTCATGACCTTGGTCTTGACAATGATTTTTTGGATATGATATCAAAAGCACAGAAAACAAAACCAAAAATAAACAAATAGGACTATAGAAAACTAAAATATTCCCACACAGCAAAGGGAACAACCAACAAAATAAAAAGGCAACCTTCAAAATGGGGGAAAATATTTGCAAATCTTGTATCACGTAAGACGTTATTATATCCACACTACCTAAGGAACTCATACAATTCAGTAGTAAACCACAATAAAGGTGGGGAAGGGAAGAAGATAAGTTCAGTAGATTAGACAACATGGAACAAAAGGAATAGAGTGGGGATAGGAATAGGAAAGACACTAGAATAAGTCTAACATGATTTTCTTATGTATACATATGAAAATACCTAAGTGAATCCCACCATTGTGCCCATCCACAAGAATAGTGTCCTAATTAGAATAAGATATATTCCATGCTTGTATAATTTTATCAAAATGGATTCTACTATCATGTGTAAGTAAGAAGAACCAATAAAAAAAAAAGTATGGTTAATTGTCTATTATAGTAACTTGCTTCTGGGGAAGAAAAAATTGTGTGGGAAAGAAAACAGTTTTCTTGGGATGATGTAAATATTCTGTGCTTAAAAGCAGTGAAGGTTTTTATTTGTATTTGTCAAAACTGTACAGTCAATATTTGTGCCATTCAATACATGTACATATGACCATACCAAAAAATAAATATGTAAGGAGTGGGGCTGGTCTAGGTTGGGAAATAGGTAGAAGCATATAAGAAATAAAATGGCATGTAATAAGCAGATGTTGAATGTAGATAACTGGTATATTGTAATATTCACTTTACATACATTTACAATTATGTAATAAAACATTTGTATAAAAAACCCAGCCAAGTAAAAAATAGGCAAATGATCTAACTATACATTTTCCAAAGAAAATAAGCTGTTCAAAATCAAAACCATAATGTTAGGATGGCTGTTATTAATAAAAGGCAAATGTCAAAAATCGTTGACAAGGATGTGGAAAAAAGGGAACCTTTGTACATTGTTGGTAGGAACGTAAATTAACATACCCATTATAGAACAGGATGAATATGCTTCAAAAATTTGAAAATAGAACTACCATATGCTCTAGAAATTTTACTTATGGGCATATGTCTTTTAGTGTCATGTTGCTGTGACAAAATATCTAAGAAAATCAACTTAGAGGATAACACATATTTTCGCTCACAATTTTAGAGTCTTCCGTCCATGGTCACTTGGCCTGGTGGCTTTTGGACCTATTGTGAGGCAGTCTATTGTGGTAGAAGAAAGCTGCTCAGCTCTTGGTAACCAGGAAATAAAAGAGAGAGGAAGGGCCCAGGGACCCAACATACCATCAAAGGTTTGCCTGGGGGACCTTCCTCCCACCTCCTAATTGTACCACATGTTGGCAACCAAGCCTTTAACACATGATCTTTGAGGGACATTTCAGATCCAAGCCATACCAATATTCAAAAGATATAAATCACTAAGTTGGAAATACAGCTCCACTCCACGTCCATTGCGGTATTATACACAATAGCCAAGATATAAAAAATAACCTGTGGCCTTTAACAGATGAATGGATAAGGAAAGTATACCATATAATTTTATGCATATATCAATTGAGAAACATTATTCAGCCCTAAAATGGAAATTCCTGCCACTTGTGCTAATATGGGTGAATCTGGAGGATGTTATGCTAGTGAAATAGGATAGGTGAGGAAAGACAAATCCTTCACCATCTCACTTATATGTGGATTCTTCAAGTCAAACTCACAGAAACAAATAGTAGAAGAATGGTAACCAAAAGTCAGGGTGTGGAGGCAATGGGGAAAATCAGTCCAAGGATGCAAACTTTCGGTTATAAGTTCTGAAATTATATGGAACATGGTGATTGCAGTTAATAATAATGTCGTGTGTACGTGAAATTTTCTGAGAGTAGATACTAACCATTCTTAACACACACAAGTAATTATGTAAAATGATAGATATTTTAGTTTTGTTAATACTTTCATAATGTACACACCTACCAAAACCTCACATTGTACACCTTGAATATATATAATTTTTATTTGTGAACTGTACCTCAATAGAATTGGAAAAATGACCCTTAAAAATAAAAAGGATTTAAATTGTCTGATTCTATTACTTATGTATCATAGATCTATTATTATGTTTTAAAGTGAGAATTAAGTTAAAAATCATGTTTCTTAGAACAGAGTGCAGTTTCTACTATCAACTTACATTCTCTCCCCCTCCTTCTCCTCCTCTTCATCATCATAACTAATTCTAATTGTCACTTCTTGTGTTCCAGGCATCAACTAGTGTAAATACTTTTTACATATTAAATCACTAAGTTGTATAAGAAGCTTTTGAGGTACATAATATCATTCTTATTTTAAGAGGAAAAAATTAAGGTCTGGAGTTGTCAAATGAGAAGTCACAGAGTTTAAAAGGGGGTTAAATGAAGAAAAAAAAAGCTGTCAGAGATGCCACCCATTTTTAAAAAAATATTTAGTTTTTAGTTATAGGTGGACACAATATCTTTATTTTACACTTATGTGGTGCTAAGGATTCAACCCCGTGCCTCACACATGCCAGGCGAGTGCTCTACCTCTGAGCCACAACCCCAGCCCCTTCCACTTTTAAAAAATTTGTTCTAATCAGTTTTTTTTTTTGTTGTTGTTGTTGTTGTTATTGTTGTTCTAATCAGTTAACATGCTTTGAATCTAGGTAGGTTGAATAATGGTGGAGGAAAAAGTCTTTGAAAAAAATAATGAATTTAGTTTGGATCAGGGATTCTGAAGGAATGACAGACCCTGGGATTTAGACTAATCCAATGGTTACAAAGGAAAGCTGAAACTGTGGAGAGATCAGAGGTGTGAAAGATCTGGAGGTATTCAGGGTTCAGTGAAGGCCTATGAAGTGATTAGGGTGGGCTTGGCCAGGTGGGGGCAGCAGAGCATCACCAATTGCTGAAGATGGCAGAGCACTGAGAGTCTCTTTAGGAGATAGAGGAAGTGGGCCCCTGGAGGTGGGACGACCCGCACAGCAGCAATGTATCCATGATGCAAAGGTTTCTAGAAAACCTTTGAGTTGGTAGGCATGTGAGCAGATGCAGGTAACTAGTGATTTTGGAAAAAAGTGATTTTAGAAGAGTAGCGATATCAGCATCAGATTAAAAGGATTAAATGGGGGAATGGGTATGGAGATAGGAAAAGTAGGAATATGTATTTTTGAATCTGCCAATGAAAAGAAGCAGAGTAATAGGATGGTAGTTTAAGGTGAAGGCAGACTAGATGGGGAGATTTTTTTGTAACTTGAAGTATTCTTATGAAAAGTTTATGAGATCACTGGAATAATATCATGAAGAGAGTAATTGAAGATGACAAAGAGGGAAAGATGCTTCTCATAATAGTTAGGATATAATCAAGGGTACTAGTAGGTGAAGTTTTCTGTTTGAGGAGAGCAGGAAGAGAGAAGATACAGACGATAGAGATTTTATGGATCTTTACTAAGAGTGCCAACCTTATATAATTAGGCTGTTTTCTAATAGTCATCAGTTATTTGGAAATCTTAAATCATTTTTCCATTATCTACTTTCCCTTACTATTGCATTTTAATAAATAGAAATTTCAGGTACCATGTAAAGATGTTTAAAAAATTCCTTGTTTCTTACATTGGTCACTTCAGTGCAGTCATGTACCTAAATTTTACGGTGGGAAATGAGGGACCATTTCTGATGTCTACTGGGATGAGTATAAGCAGTTATCATGAATGGATCAGGCTTGTTCATCTCTGTAGACCTCTAAGCAAGTGAAGGTTATTTGGATCAAAGATGTATCTTGTCCTAGAGTTTTCATTATTCACCATGATTTAGAATTTGAAATTCGAATGGGCTTAATTCACAACTGAGCCACTTGTGTAATCAAATCCAAGTCTGTGAATGCATTGCTTCCTGATCCAGTGACATAAAGAAGTTTCCAAATCTTTGACCACCAGCCTCTCCTAGCCCCCAATGCTTTTCACTTCTGTTGTAAAGGAAAATGCTCCAAGGTTATTTGCAAGTGACTTACTTTCCACAGTGTAAGGTGAAAACTAGATATAACACAAAGTAGCAGAATGTCATGCAGATGTTCTCTTTCTCCTTTCAGTTTATTTTTTCTTGTTCAGCATTGCTAACACTTTTGATCTGAAAATCTCTCTCTGCTTGTTAAAAACCTTCTCTAGCTGCCTCTACCATCTCTATGGATATGTGTGGTTCTTCTATTTTGTGTATAGTGAAGGGCTCCTGTAATGTATTCCTCATGCAGTCTTGTTTCTTCTTCAACAGAGACATTTTCAAAGTAATTATTTCAGAGTGGGTATGTGTCCTTTTTTACTTTACAAAAAAAAAAAAAAAAAAGAATTGGAGGAAATATGGGAGAAGTCATGATTAGTAAAGCTGGAAGAGAATTAGTGAGAATTAGCCAATCTCACATGTGACAAAATCAAAGCACAGAGGGGTTAAATGATTTGCTTGATAACACACAGAAAAAGAAACAGATGGAGGAAGAACAAAAAACCTGCATAAAGTGTAGTAATATGGATTAGTTGCCAAGAATTCAAACTCAGTGTTTGTTTTTTCAGTTTATGGCTATTTTGACCATGAGAGGAAAACTAAATTGGAAGGTTAGGGAAACAGAAAGTTTTGTCTTCAAAAGTTAACTAACTGTCCAGCCCATCTTAAGAAAAAAATATGGTTCATCTGTCATTTCCCTCACTGTTATTGCTTGATTCCTTTTCACAAGGCCTAACCACTTCACCATGTCTTGGATTCTTTCCGGCCCATCAACTCCATTTCTTAGCATTGATTTTTTTCAATGCTTTGCAGACCTTTTCTGTTCCCTTTAGACTGAATTAATTCTTTCATTTATTTTTTTATTAATTCATTGGCAGAATGTTTTTCCACATTTTTATGAGAGCTTTGGCTCTGAAAGAAGTATTTATTATACATGTACTTTAACCCCAAAGGAAACCAGAAAAGAAGGAAACTGGAACAAGAAATTAATATTCAATTTATGGGGATATTAACAGATGAAATATGGTTAGAAAAAATTTCCTGAAATAAAATAACCACACTGCCCTTCAATCCTTGCCATCAGTGTGGTTTGTCACAATACCAAATTAAATCCATTTTTAAAAAATGTTCTGTTATTTTAAACAAATATTTTCCTTAAATTTAAGCAAAAGGAAAAACTCCATTCAGGCAATAAATATTGGAGTGCTTACTATTTGTAAAGCACTGTGGTGGGCCCTCAAGAGCATAGTGAAATAAGTAAGTCTCTGTGGGATACTTACTTTTTTTGAATTTCAAAAGCCTTTGCATAGATAGAAATCTGGGGTCTGTTAAAGAATCATACACGTTTTCACACTCTTGTCTTTTTCCCACCAAGTCTATGCAGCACTTGACACCGCTGAACTTTTCCCATTGATTCAACAAATATTTACGGCATTCTTAATTATTGGTCTGGTGTAGGTCACTGATATATGGCAACAACGGTGAAAAGAATCACAAAATTCTTTTTTTTTTTTTTTTTTTTTTTCAGAGTGGAAAGTAGAGGCTTTATTAAAGGACAGCAGAAAAGACTTCTCCCGGAGGAAGAAGGGGACCCAAGAGATGGAATCCCAAGAATCACAAAATTCTTGCTCCTGCAGAATTTGTACTCTAGTGAGGGGAGAAACAGAATATATAACTAGGTAAAATATCACGTATAAGTACTATAGAGGGGGCTAAAAAAGCAGAGTAAGAGCATTGGAAGTTTTTGGACTGGTGATGTTGCAATTTCAAAGGTTTCCAACAGGGTTTCCAGGGAGGGTCTCATTAGGACTTTAAGGGGTAGGGGAGACTTTGGGTTTTATTCTGATGAAAAGTTACTGGAGTATTTTCTTGGACAGATGATCTGATTTGTAATTTTGGTGGACCATGAATGAAATTGGTCATGTCCTGAAGCAGGAATATAGATAAGGGAATTACTATAAAACCCAGTAGAGATATAATTGTAGTAGAGTGCGTGGAGGAAACTGGTAGATTTCTGCATATATTTTGTTGGTGGAATCAACAGAATCTGCTGAAGAACTAAAGATGAGATGGGGAAGAATGAGGACAAGGAGCTACCAGCTTTGGAAACTCAGTATCACCTTTGTAAAAGGTGGAACTTTTTAAACCTCTTGATTCCAGTTTTCACCCCAGATTCTTTAGCCAGAATCACCAGGACGTTGGAAACACTACCTTTAAAACTCCTCCCAAGATTCTTCCACAGCCAACTTGGGCTAACAAAACTTGCGGACTTAATATGTAACCTGTTGGTTACATATGACGAGCTCAAGCACAGCACTGTGCAGTGCGCGTGGGCCGTTGGGCTAGTGGAGGAAAAGATTAATCCTACTTTAATTCAGGAATACCCTTAAGAAACCTTAAGTGGGTTGGGTTAACCACGGTACGGGAGGGCTTTTTGGAGTAGCCTGATTTTACAAAGTTTTTCTCAGACCTTTAAAAAGAAGGAGAGAACAAACATGAAAGAAAAAAATAGTGGGGTGGTACGGAGAGAGAGGTGACAATTGCACACTCCAGATTCTGGTTCCTCGCCTCTCTCCGCGCGACACAACACGGGAGAACTAACCCTGAGGCGCAGACGCCACTACAAGAAAGTTACGCCTCTACCAGAAAGGGGCCGGCCCGTTTTCCGGACGCAGCAAAGCTCGAGTTTCCGGAAGGACAGGATTCGGGAGCGGACCAAACCGGATGGAGGTCGCGCGCGCCCGCCTTTTCCCGCCCTCTTTCTGGTTCACCCAGAGGCAATTTCTCAGGGGGGCGGGGTCGCGACGACCTTTTGCGCAGGCGCAGTCCGCGGTCCACGCGTGGTGAAATGCCTGGAAAGCACGTTTCTCGTGTCCGTAGCTTATATAGGCGGATCTTGCAACTACACCGGGTTCTGCCCCCGGACCTTAAATCTCTGGGTGACCAGTACGTGAAGGACGAATTTAGGAGACATAAGACCGTTGGTTCTGACGAGGCCCAGCGTTTCTTGCAGGAATGGGAGGCAAGTGACGCCCCCTTTTCTTGGGGTTTCTTTAAGTGGTGTTCCCGGTTTGTCCCTTTCAGAGTTCGCCTGTCCCAGCTCGTGCCCAGTAACTCATACAGATTAAACAGGGGCATTCTACACTTGATAAATCTGCATCCTGAGTCCCTCAGTTTCTCCCACCAGGTCCTGGCTGGAGCAGATCCAGTGTGTCTAACTCAGTTCAGCCTTTTGAGCTCTTGCAGATACTAGTCGTCCAAGAGGTGAGGGTGGGGGTCACAAAATTGACTAAATCACTGTCAAACGCTCAGAGGGCTTGCCGGCTTCGGTCCGCTCCACTGCCTTTGCAGGTAGCAAACGCCTGTTAATAAGTTAATGGTTATTTCATAACAGTCTCCACACCTAGAGGTTTGTTTTCCTGATCTATTACTTTTTAAATCTCAGGGTCTTAGTGAATTTCTTACTCGATACAGAAATCAGATAAAGGACTGTTAAGGATTACTAGTGGTGAAGGAGGAAAATGCTGGTCGGAGTTAAGCAAGGTGGAAGTTGGTTTCTTTAGGCTCTGCAGTCATGAGTCACGTGGCTTTGTTACTTTACCCTTCGCTCTTGTGCCCAGTCTTGAGCAGACAAATGCATTAGGGATTAGTGACTTTATTTTTTGAACGAAGGAAAAAAAAATATTTACAATTTTTCGTGGGTTGTGGGCCCTGCAGGATTTCCTCTTCTTATTGGTAAATATTAAGAAATGAATGGATTTGTAGATTAGAGTACGTCTCAGGTATTTGAAAGCATGGTAGAGGTGAGTTTTAATGTCTAAAAAGTTGATGGCTGAAGAGATGACTGAATTGGGCTTTAAAAAAATATCATAGAGGTTATACTAGGGTAGACCTGGAACTTCTTCACTGAATTCCAGAATTGATTGTTGAACCATTGAAGTTTTAAAGACAGACATTTAGAATAATGGTGACATTTAGAAAGTTCATAAAAATCATGGTGTAGTCGATATAATTTGCTTGCCTGAAACCAGGGAAGTTTAATATTTTAAGTGCAGACCACTTTATTTTAATAAGGTAATTTGGTCTTGGAGCCAGAACTAGATTCAGATTCGGGCTTGGATATTATTAAAGGTCAGGTCACTTAATTTTTCTAGTCTTTTATCCCTCACCTGTAAAGTAATAGTATTTATAGTATGCATCTGAAAATTAGTGTATGTTCCACTAAGAATGTATTCCACTAAGCTACATCCTACCCTTGTTGCAGACTTTTAATTATTTAAAAAGTATTTAAAAGCGCATAGAATATTATTAATTACATTGAAATTATTATATATTTAAGGTGTTTGTTAAGTGACCTCTTTTAAGTGAGTTCTGTTTGTGGATAGACAGGAGAGTTTGGTTCTGTGCTGGGAAGAAATGAGGTTACTTTTAGAAGTCATAGTTGGAAATTTTTAGGGGAAATGTAGGAAAAAGTGGGGACTTAGAATAAATTGTTACAAGCTGAGGGAAGAGAGGGTGTAAGAAAAGAACTAAGTAAATTGTTGAACAACCTAGGAAGCTTGGTAGGAATTTAGCTTTTTTGTTTTCAACTCTTTTGGAATAATTTTAAACGAGTTACAGAGATAGTAAGGAGTTCCCATACATCTGTACCCTGTTTCCTTTTCTGGTAACATATCACCAAGGTACGTTTATCAAAACTAAGAAATTTAACAGTATTATAATATTATTAACTATACATATTTTGCCAAGATTTCCATGAATGTTTTTATTCTGTCCAGGGTTCACTCTGGATCCATGTTGCATTTAGTCATCTTTTCTCCTTAATCTCATCCAATCTGTGACAGTTGATCATTTTTTCCCTATCTTTCACTACCTCAACACTCTTTTGAAAAAAGTACTAGCTTTTTACTTTGTAGAATGTTTCTCATTTTGGGTTTTTTTTTTTTTTTGATGTTTATTCATGATCATGGGATTGATGTTATCCATTATTGAGAATACTATAGGAATGAAGTATCCTCAACACTTAAGAAGGTACATATCAACATGACATTATTGATAACAGTGATTAACTTGGTTAAGATGGTATCTGCCAGGTGTTCCGCTGTTAATACTGTGGTTTGGATAAGGTTTGAGTGTGTCCTCTAAAGGTTCATATGCTTAATGCTTGGTCCCCACTGTGGTGATGTGTAGAGGTTCTAGAACCTTGAAGAGGTGGGGCCTAGTGGGAAGTAATTAGCTCACTAGGAGCATCACCCTTGAAAATGATTAATATAGTTTTTTTTTTTTTTTTTTGGTACTTGGATTAAACTCAGGGGCATTCAACTGCTGAGCCACATCCCCAACCCTATTTTTGTATTTTATTTAGAGACATGGTCTCACTGAGTTGCTAAGCACCTCGCCATTGCTGAGACTGGCTTTGAACTTGGGATCTTACTGACTCAGCCTCCTGAGCTGCTGGTATTACAGGTGTGCACCACCTTGCCCAGCTTCATTCATATTAATACAATTCTTGTTAGGACACTGGCTAGTTCCTGTGAGAGTGGGTTGTTATACAAAGAGTGAACCTGGCTCTTAAATCTTTCTTGTGTCCTGTCTGCTTGTGATCTCACACATTCTTCCACTATGATGCTATCTGCCATGTTGTGATATAGTCAGAAGACCCTCACGAGGGCCAAGCAGATACCAGTACCATATTCTTGGACTTCCAAAACACTGAGCTAAATAAATCTCTTTTTTCTTTATACATTACCCAGCATTAGGTATTTTATTATAGTAACAAAAAATGGATTAAGACTGTTTGTATTTTTTTTTTTTTTGTAATTAACACATAGTTTAGGGCAGAGACTCGGAGACTGAGTTCTCCTTAAACTTGGCCAGCTATTTTTAGTGTTCATTGAAGAATTTTGCCTGTGTGTTTCACTAAGCTATGTCCTATCCCTGTTGCAGACTTTTAACTATGCTGTGTGTAATTTGGCCTCTAGGATTCTTTCATATACTTCTAAAATTAATTTTGGACCTGAATGAATTCTGAATTTGTTTTGTATCATGAGCAAAGTTTGGGTATGACTACCACTGGATAAAAGAAAAGGGGAAGGATCAAGAGTGCTAGAGAAGTTTTCTAATTCCCCTCGTTTGGGATCATGGAAAACAGGCATATCTCAGAAAGAATTCAGCTGGAGAAGTTTCTGTTTCAGGACCACTGGGAGGAAAGTGAAAGTATTTTAGTTCATATTAAGAGTAAACATGTAAATGTGTATTTACAGATAAAATTCTGAATTTATATAATTTCTTAAGAGAAAAAAATTGCAAATTTAGGAAGAGATGTTTGTGATTTGTTAAGATAATGTTTGATAACTGGTTTATAAAATGTTCATTATAATCTTATTCCCAAGTCTTTTAGGAGGCAAGAAGTAGAATTGTGTTGGTAGATCAGGGTCTTACGGCATTTTAAAGTTCTGACTCTGTTCATTTTATGAAAAATAGCTGGTTTAGATAATGCTTTTAATTTTTCTGTCTACCACTTATTTTCTAGGGACTCAGAATAAGAGTTAAGATTAAATAGTAAATAAAATATGTTGGTGAGAGAATGTGAGACAGCAAAAAGTAGTGTGCTTTCTATAGCTATTCGAGAGCCATATGTTTAATTTTCCTTTTTCTACCCCATTTATTTATGCAGATTGCCTTCTTGCCTGGCTTCTCTTGCTTTTCCTAAATATTTCCCTTGCACAGTGTCTGGTGGGGAATGTTTATAAGTAGAAATTCTGTTTCTGGAAAAAAGTAAAAAGGCTTAAGCATTCTGCAAAAGTGTTAATCACTTTCTATCGCCAGGAATGTGGTAGGCATATTATGGGGCACAAAAATAAACAGTTAATATATTTTACTTTCACAGTGTTCAAAGTTTTGTAGTGTAGAATAGGCAGTTATAACACAGTATCAAAGAATGTCTGTTAAATGCTATGGGGGCAAGGAGGAATGAAGATGAAGGCAACATAGATGATTGAGCTGAGCACTGAGTCAAGAATAGGACTTTAATATTAGAGCTGGCTGCCATGCCTGTAATTTCAGAAGCCTGGGAGGTGGAGGCAGGAGGATTACAAAGGTTGAGGCCAGCCTGGAGAAACTTGGCCAGAACTTCAGGAAAAAGAAAAAAACAACAGGACTTTCTAGAAAAAGGAATAACATGTGAAGCATTGAAGTAAGAAGCAATGTGACTTTTCACAGCATTGCTATGTTTGGAATTTAGTTTCTTATGAAAGATTAGGAAGAGATAAAGCTGAGAAGAGACAAGCTATTCTAAAGATTTTAGGGTTTTATTTTGAATAGAAAGATTGTAAGCAGTGGTGGAAATGATTTAAATTATATTTTAGAAATATCATTTTAGCAGCAGTATAGAAAGAGCCAGATTGAAGGTAGAGAGAATTATAGACGATGATACAGTAATCTCAAATATATACATGCCTGAACCAAGACAGAGGTGTTGAAAACGGAGGGTACAGATTTATGAGTTATTCTTTCAAGGCAAAATGGGACTTGACTTATGGTTTAGGTATGAGGGTAAAAGCTCCTGTTAGTATGCGGAGGTGAGATGATTAGATTATGAGACCTGCAAACCAATCTGTCCATCCTAGTTTGAATGGAATGGGTGGTAACTGTAGTCAGGTGGGGTGTGGCTGGAGGAGGTGGGTCACTGGGACATGCCCTGGAAAGATGCATCTTCCCTGTGGCTCCTTCCTCTTTCTCTTTGTCTACTTTCTGACCCCACTCAGAGTGAAGAAAGGCCCAGAGCAATCAAGTTGGCAATCTATGGACTGAGATCTCTGAAACTATGAGCCCTAGATAAACTTTTCCTCCTCTAAGTTGTTCTTGTCAGATATTTTGGTCACAGTGATACAAAATACTGACTAAAACGGTGACCAACATAGGCTTAGCATGGGAGGAAGAAATAGAATAGGATAACCGTCAGGTTTTAGAATAGGGTACTAATAAACACAATAGGTACATAGGAGGAACAGGTGGGAGAATAAGTTGAATTTGGTACATTTTGTGTTAATAATTCCAGTGGAACAGTTAAGTACAGATATTCTAAGACATGTATTGGTCTGATACTGAGTAGACAGATTATGCCTGGAGATAGAAATTTGGAATTCATTATCTGTAGTTGATGGTCCAGAAGTGTGGATGAAAGTGCCCAGATTAGGTGATCAAAGATAGACGACTAACATTTAGGGGAAGGTAGCTAACATTTAGGAGTCAGGAGAATGAGTAGATGGTAGTGTAGTGCTAGAACCATTCTCTTTTGTTTAAAATTGTATTTAATTGTTCCTAGTCACTTTGCAAAGAAACATTCTTCCTTATTATATCTAATTCTTCAGACTTGTGTGATAGTTTAGATATTGTAATATGGCATTTGCTTTTTCATTTGGTGCGTTTGTTTTAGAGATAAGGAAATGCTGCTGAGTCATGTAGCCATACATTTGTAACTCATTTGGGATATATTTTCTTATTTATGACTTTGAAGTGTATCGTTAGATAAAACGTGTGATTAAGTTGCATGTCACATATATTTAGAGTTTCTTTAACTTAGTATAATTAGAGTTGGATGGGTACTTTGCTAATTTTTGTAATTGTATACCTCTTATACCTAATTTGGGGACCTCATTTTGTTGATTTTGAACATTCTGATTTAAAGTTTGTATTTTAGCTTGTGGGATAAAAGGAATGAATTACCTCTCTGTTTAGTAAATTGATTCTATGTTTGGAGAATATATTTACTTAGCATGAGTGGGTCACTTGAGTACCTCTTAGTTGTATTGTTTATTCTGTATGTTACTTGCAGCTTTTTGTTTGTTTGTTTTAGTTTATTGAATGGTGATGGTTTATTGAATGGATCTGTCACACACATATTTTCCATATCAAAGTATGTCTTTAAAAAGTTTTTAGACCTATTGTGGTGCTTAATTAATGGCCTAAAAAGGAATAAAATGATAATAGGGAAGATATGAAATAGTATATTCTTGCAACATAAATGTGTTTTAGTCTTTTTGTTGTTATAATGAAATACCTAGGGGTGGGTAACTTTATAAAGAAAAGAGGTTTATCTAGATCAATGTACTATGCCAGCATTGACCGGTGTCTGGTAAGGACTTCATGGTGGATGAAATTACAGTGGTGGGAACATGTTTGGGAGGGAGAGATCACATCGATACAGGAAGCCAGAGAAGTCAGGGTTTGGAGTTACTCTCGTAACAACTAGCTCTTACAAGAACCAACTCAACTTCCAAGGGCAGTGCCCCCCAGTGACCTGAGAACCTTCCAGTAGGACTCATCTCTTAAAGGTCCTGCCACCTTTTATAGAAACATCTATATTTGTGTATGTATATATATACAACATGCAGTCTTACACATTTGAAGTTTTTGTTCAGAATTTGTACAGAATAATAATATTAATTTTACTTGTTCAACTATTTTATGTAACATAGTTTATGGCTGCTTAATGTGAATGAGAAATACACCGGAAGTTTTATATCAGAAATATTAGAATTGATTGAAAGGTAGGTTCATTTTACTCTGTTAAACTCTTTTTCTTTTCTTTTTTTGTTTTTCAGTTTATATACACTTCAAATTTTTTTCTCCCTAGTACTGGAGATTTAACCCAGAGCCTCATGCATACTAGGCAAGTTTTCTAATACTGAACTATATTTCCATTCCCATCAACTTTTTGTAAAAAATCAATAATTTGTGCATATGGTTTAAAAATTAGTGTAGAAGAGCTTATAATACAGAGCAGTATATTCTTTTCTGAATTTTAATTTATCTCTTGTAGGGACATTCTTTATTTTAGTCTTGTTTCAGATGTCTTGTGAATTTTGGTTATCTGTTCATATTTATTTTTTATTATTTGTTTTAATTAGTTACACATGACAGTACAATGACCTTGACATATCATACATTTGAATCAGATGGGATATAATATCTCATTTTTCTGAGTTTACAGGTTGCAGAATCACATTGCTCATGCATTCACATATATACACACAGTAATAATAATGTCTGTTTCATTCTACTATCTTTCCTATCTTTCCAATCCCTCCCCTCCTCTCCTATCACTTCTCTCTACTTAGTCTAGAGTAACGCTATTCTTTTTTTTTCTTACATCTTCATACATGTATTTTGTATAACAACAAGGGTCTTCTTTTACCATCCATGCAATTCCATTTCTCCCTCCCTTTCCCTCCCACCCCTCTTCCCTATGTAGAGGTAATCTTCTTCCCATGCTCTTCCTCTCTTCTCCATTTTGTGTCACCCTCCCCTTATATAAGAGAAGACATTCGGCATTTGTTTTTTTGGGATTGGCTAACTTCACTTAGCATAATCTGCTGTAATGCCATCCATTTCCCTGCAAATGTCATGATCTTATTATTTTTTAGTGCTGAGTAATATTCCATTGTGGATGTATGCCACATTTTTTTTTATCCATTCATCCATTGAAGGGCATCTAGGTTGGCTCCACAGTCTAGCTATTGTGAATTGTGCTGCTATAAACATTGATGTGGCTGTGTCCCTGTAGTATGCTGTAACAAAATGAAATTGAATCCCTATCTCTCACCATGCACAAAAGTTAACTCAAAATGGATCAAGGATCTAGGAATTAAAACAGAGACTCTGCGTCTAATAGAAGAAAAAGTAAGCCCTAATTTCCATCACGTGGGGCTAGGCCCCAATTTCCTTAATAAGACACCTATAGCACAAGAATTAAAACCAAAAGTCAACAAATGGGATGAATTCAAACTAAAAAGTTTTTTTCTCAGCAAGAGAAATAAAATGTGAGGTGAATTGCCGCAGTCCGGCTGGCTGGGCAAAATAACCAGGGGGTGACGAACGACTTGTGTAGATTGATACAGCAGGAGTGGGAGCCATTTATTGCAGGACAGAGCAGTATTTATACATTCCACACAGCTTATCTAATTAACATAAACTAGATACAGCTGAAAGAATTCCCCACACAAAGACACTTCGCCAGGAGAATTCCAATTTTATTGCAAAAAGCAGTGTGCTTATATAGAACTAAGGGGGAGATGGTAGGGTTTAGATAAATGGCAGGCAACCCGTTTATTGGCAAGTTCTTTCAGATATCAGCTCTGGAGCCCAGGAATTAGTTCTCATTGGGGTTAAGGTTCCCCGCCAGCGAGATTTGAAATTGGCGCCGGCGGGAGAGTTCACACGGGCGGGAACTTTTCGCGCCACTGCAGAAAAGAAGAAGGTAGGAAGAAAAGGTGCTTAGGCGCCATGTTGGGGTTTTTTCTCTGGGGTATGGCTGCCGTTTATACTTTTCCCAACATTCCTCCCTTTTTGTTTTCTTAGGAAGTGGGACGTTGTTGGTCAGATCCGGCTGCTTCCTGCTGTGTGGGGGCGCTGTGGGGCCTAGAAAGGGAAGTGGAGGAATGCTCGGGGGGCAGGTCTGGGGATATCATGGCAGCCAGAAATAAAACCCAGCGGCTATAGACAGCTACTTCCGTAGGGGTGAAGTCTGTGAAAGTTCCCTGAAGCCACAGGTTGTCGATGGCATCGAACCAGTCCTGGATGGAGGAGATTGTTGGTATCAGCCACTGGTCCTGTAACAGAGACTCTAGGAAATACTGGAAGCGTTGCCTGGACATGGCGTCACCAGCACCTGAAGAAGATCAGAGCGAATAAAAACATAATGAAGATAAAAATTAAAGCAAAGGTCAATTTTTGGCAGAAGTTCCATGTTGGGGGACTGACAGAGAAGAGGCCAAGGGCCATGAGGAAGCTTAGAAGGACATAAAGACTCATGAATCCAGGATGGCAGATTAAGAGGTTCTCCGAGCTCGTTGTCTCCCGCTGTCTGATGTCCGTTGCATTCCATCGTGCCTGGTAGTGAGCTTCAGCACTGAGTGAACTGTTCTCTTGGAGATGTTGGGGGTTCATCGGTCATCAGAGGCTGGTAGTGCCTAAGCAAAAGCTGGTTGAAAGTTTGATTAGAAATTTTTTGCAATTGGGTTTGAAGGAACTTCATTATACAGGGCAAGAGAGCACAAAAAAGGAGCATCCCAATAAGGGGCCCCAAGATAGGTAGTAAGTACGTGGCAAGAGAGGATTGGAAGAACCCCGTTATGGGATTAGAGGAGGTGGGTTTGAGCAGTTGGGTCGATAATTCCTGCAATTTAACAACATTTTTTTCTATTAGCCCAGACTCATTAACATAGTAGCAACATTCCTCTCTGAGGAACAGGCATGTACCCCCTTTTTCTGCAGTGAGAAGATCAATCGCCCTTCGGTTTTGTAAAGCCACTTGTGCCAATGAAGTAACCTGCTGCTGCAAGGAGCCCAGAGACTCAGCAGTGGTATCGAGTGCTTCCTGCAGTTTTTGTTGCAGGTCATTGGATGCCCATAGAGCATGACCTATAGCTCCACCAGAGAGTCCGAAACTTGCCACTGAGGTTGTTAAAGTGAGGCCTACCAGAACCAGCAGAAAGACTGCCCTACGGGTGCGGGAAGGTAGGGCCAGCTGCTGGAATTCGGTGGGAGTATACAAAGACAGCTGAGGAACTACAGTAACCAAGAAACAGGTGCCAGAGACATTGATTGTTGAGGTACTTAAAGACCCGTTATAACAGAGGAAATGTCCAGGTTGCATAAACGCAGGGCTCAATGGGGTGCTATAGCTCAAGGAACAAATGGGTAAAGGATTCATTGTTGGCAGGTGGAAACAGATGAAAGGAAATGAAGTATTGGTGGAATAACTTTCCCACAGTGGGATACGTGTCACATGTAGGGGTTGTCCTTTCTTAGAGAAATTGTAGGTTTTTGCTGAAATATTTCCTGCCGCTAATGGGACTGCTGCTAGAAGTGGACGACTAAGTGAAGCACAGAGAAAGCACTGAGAAGTAGGCACAGAAAGAGGGGTGGAGTTTAATAATCGAAGAGTTTGGTGTAGCAAATTGAGCCATGTGGGAGGGGGGCCTAAGGGGGTTGAAGGCTCTGAATCTTCTTTGGATGGGCTATGGATAAGATCTCGAAGTTTTGATTCTGACTCCTTGATGTGTTCGACTACTTGGATGGTTGCTTTAGGTGGCGTAATCAGGGTGCGGCCAACAGTCATCCACCCCGTGGGTCTGGCTGAGGTTGTCCGAGCATAGACAGCAAACTCAACGTAGTCCCAAGGTTTGGCCTTGGGGTCAAGTATATCTAAAGTATACCATCCATTGTTATCGGATGAAGAGCCTTTATGCCACTTTAGGTAACTAGAAGTCCACCCTTCAGGGTAACCAAGTGAGTGGTAAGAATAGCTACCACGTTCATCATGGAACCTGCATGACCAATAGGGGCACCCATTATATATCTCAGGCCACCAATGACAATAGTCTTTGGTTTGATCAAAAAGGAAGCAAGTGAAAGGCCAGTTCCAGCTACCAGGGACGAAGGTCCTTGAAGGTGACAATTTTAGGGAAATAGAGGTGCAGTTGTGGATGAAGCAAGTAGTTGCATCCACTGCGCGGACCTTCTGCATGCCATGTTCTGAGTATCGTTCCCGAAGAGTGAATAAATACATGGTAGGAGAGGAGGGTAAAGGCCAGTCCTGACAGAGCACAGAAAATAAGCAGAGCACAAAAAACAAGCAGAGAGAGAAGACTAGGGTGTTGGGAGAGCTCATTGTGCCTTCTTTAAGAGGAATTGGGCTGAGGAGAACACCGTGTGAGCCGCAACTTAAAGGGGTGAGATGGGTGTGGAGAGCAGGAGTAAAGGGGAGGTTCAGGAGGTGATTCTTGGAGTTCCTCTGGGGTGGTCCTGTCGTCAGCAGGTGGGGCCTCCTGGTGATATGGCTTCAACCTAGAAATGTGAATCCAGGGAGTGAGACGGTTGTCTGATAAGGAGAGTTTGGCGGCGGTGGGGGTACAGAGAATGACAGGATAGGGGCCTTCCCATTTTGGGGAAAGAGGCCCTTTCTCCTCTGGGGTGTTATAATAGACTAGACTCCCAGGTGTTAAGGGAGGAGTGTTTGGAGAGGAGACTGGGTCCGGAAGAAGCCAGTCCTGATATTTCCAGAGTTCCGAGCAGAGATGAAACAGGAGAGGCAAAGACAAATCTCGGGTGAGAGGTCCTTGTGAAACGACCAGCCCAGGGGGTATAAGAGGTCTTCCATACATTATCTCAAAGGGAGACAGTAAAGATGGTTTCTTAGGGAGAACTCTGATTCGAAGCAAAGCCAAGGGAAGGAGTTTGACCCAGTCTAAGTTTAATTCCATTGTCAATTTGGTAAGGACTTCCTTTAGAGTACGATTTACCCTTTCCACTTTCCCTGAAGCCTGGGGGCGATATGGACAGTGGAAATGCCACTTGAAGGAGAGGGCTTGAGAGACCTTTTGTGTGATCCTAGAAATAAACTCAGGGCCATTGTCAGATTGTAAGGAAGTGGGCATACCAAACCTGGGGATAATGTCTGTCAGTAAGATTGAAGCTACAGTGGAAGCCTTTTTATTGGAAGTGGGAAATGCCTCAACCCAACCAGAGAAAGTGTCCACAAAGACAAGGAGGTATTTAGTGCGCCGTACTGTGGGCATGTTGGTGAAGTCTACCTGCCAGTCAGCAGCGGGAATGTGTCCCCGGGCTTGGTGGGAAGGGAAAGGTTTGGGCCTTAAAGGAGTATGAGGGTTGGTCCGCTGACAGATCTGACAATTAGAAGCTATATTTTGGAGCATGGCTTTGTCAGAGGGGGTGAGGGAGAAGAAGCTCTGTAAAAAGAGGGTTAAAGACTGAGAATTGGAATGGAATAGAGTATGAAGGAACTTGAAAAGATCCTTGTTCTTACTGGAAGAAGTAGGGACTTCAGATGAGCTGTCTAAAGTGGCCATTATATGTCCCCCAGGGGGGCCATAATTGGAAGTGGTAGCAGCCATTCGTGCTGCCTGGTCAGCTTTGGCATTGCCCTCAGTGATGAGAGAGCCGTCCTTCTGATGGGACCTACAATGGACAACTCCCAACTGGGTGGGTAAGTGGGAGGCCTCTATCAGATTGGTTATAAGAGCCGAATTAGTGATCGCATTACCTTTGGTGGTAAGTAGGCCTCTCTCCTTCCATATTGCAGCATGGGATAATAAGATATGGAAGACATATTTTGAGTCAGTATAAAGGGTGAGGGATTTGCCTTGTGCTAGAAGGCAGGCACGAGTGGCTGCTATAAGTTCAGCCTGCTGGTTGGTAGTTCCTGAAGGCAGAGCTTTGGCCTCTATAATCTCAGTGGCTGAAACTACAGCGTATCCAGAGTAATGAGTGCCATTCTGCCTAAAGGAACTGCCGTCAGTGAACCAGATAAGGTCAGGCTTGGTGAGTGGTTCCTCAGAAATGGAAGAATGACAGGGGAGGAAATCATCTAAGGTTTCCAAGCAATTATGAGTTGGTGTGTTAGACGTGGGAGTCATTGGGAGCAGTGAGGCAGGGTTCAGTGCAGAGCAGGGGAGGAAAGTAATATTAGGGTTTTCCAGAAAGGAAGTGAGGAGCGACAGAACTCTGGATGGAGAAAGGGTTTGAAGGCCCTTATAAACTAAAAGATCCTTCAAGTGATGTGGGGAGTGGGTAGTTAAAGGGGCCCCAAAAGTCAGCTTAGAGGCTTCTTTGTGTAAAATTTGTCCAGCAGCCAGAGCTCTTAAGCAAGGGGCCCACCCACGGATGGTAGGGTCTAGTTGTTTGGACAAATATGCCACAGGTGCAAATGTAGGCCCATAGTTTTGACCTAAGACCCCAAGTGCTTGTCCCCCTTTTTCATGGACATATAGATGAAATGGTCTTGAAAGATCAGGAAGGTGAAGGGCGGGTGCCTTTAGGAGGAGTTGCTGAAGCCTGTGGAAGTGGTAGTTGGGGGAGGAGGCAAGAGATTCACTAGGGGGTCCCTTTGCTAGGTCATACAGGGGTTTGGCTAGAAGAGAATAATTTGGGATCCAGGCCCCAAAATAACCTGCTAGTCCTAGGAATGATAGTATTTCGGCTTTCGTATGGGGCACTGGAAGATTAGAGAGGAGTTGCCTCCTATCCAGTGTTATTTCCTTTTTCCCAGGTGTGAGACGAAAACCAAGATAGGTGACAGAAGACTGGGAAACCTGGGCCTTGTGGGGAGACACCCTATATCCCTTATCTGCTAGGAAATTGAGAAGCTGGGCGGTGTGGGATTGAGAGTGTTCCCAAGAGGGACTACATAGAAGAAGGTCATCGACATATTGAAGGAGAGTAGAGTCAGGACAGGTGGGGTGAAAGGATGTGAGGTCCTGGGCAAGAACTTGGCCAAAGAGATGGGGGCTATCCCTGAATCGCTGTGGGAGGACAGTCCAGGTAAGCTGACGAGAATGGCGGGTGTGAGGGTCAGTCCACGTAAAAGCAAAGATATCCTGAGATTCTGAGGACAAGGGAATAGAAAAGAATGCATCTTTTAAATCTAGGACCGAGAAGTGGGTAGTAGTGGCAGGGATCTGAGAGAGGAGGGTGTAAGGGTTGGGCACTAGCGGGTGGATGGGGACCACAGAGGAGTTGACAAGGCGAAGGTCTTGAACCAGCCTGTAGGACCCGTTAGGTTTCTTAACTGCCAGAATGGGGGTGTTGAAAGGAGAGTGTGTAGGCCTAAGATACCCCTTTCGTAATAAATCCTGGATGATGGGTTCTAATCCGAGGAGGGCTGTGGTTGTGAGTGGATATTGTGGTTGACTAATATATCTTGAAGGGTCCCGTAAGACAATATGAATAGGACTGCATTTAGCCATAGAGGGTGTAGTTGTGTCCCAAACCTCAGGGTTAACTGGTTTAGATAGTTGTGGAAGAGTGCGTGAAGGAGGTGTATCTGCCCCTAGGAACATCATGAGGAAATGAGAGGTAGGAGAGGTGTGGGGTGATATGTGAATGGTGACTTTCAATAGTGAGAGTTTGTCCCTTCCCAGAAGGGGAATGGGGCAATGGCTCATAACGAGAAAGGAGTGTGTGAAGGACAAAAGGGATCCCTGCATATAACATGATAAGGGGGGGGGGTTTCGAGGGAAAATCTGTTTACGTCCTACCCCGACAATAGGAGTTTTTGAGGGTGTGGTAGGACCACAATACTCCCTCAAGACCGAAAAAGCGGCACCAGTATCCAAGAGGAAGGTAATGAAGCGTCCATCCACCAGGAAGGTGACCCTAGGCTCTTGCTTCTTGATGGTAATAGTCGGGAGGGAAGGCCCAGGGCTCCGTCAATCCTCCTCTGCCAAGCCCAGGAGAGGCTGGGGTTGCCGGGCAGCTGACCAACCTCCCTTCCGGGTTGTTGGGCAGTCTGCCCCCCAGTGTCCCCTTTGATGGCATTTTGGGCAGGGGTTGGAGGGTGTCCTCGGCGAAGGACAATCCCTGGCCCAATGTCCCTCCTTACCACATTTGAAGCAAGCTCCAGGGGGTGTCTTATTAGGACGGCGTGGTGATGACCTTTTCTGAATGACCTGGGCCAACATTTGGAATTTGGCATTTTCAGCCCTCTGCCTACGGCGTTCAATTTCATCTTCTCTACCATGAAATACCTTGAAAGCGACAGCGAGGATTTCGGTCTGAGGAGTAGCAGGGCCCTGTTCAAGATTTTTAAGCTTGGCTTTAATGTCAGGGTAGCTTTGGGCCAGAAAATATGTCATTAAGACATGACGGCCATCAGGGGTTTCTGGGTCGAGGTTTGTGTACTGTTGAAGGGCCTTGGTTAGTCTATCCAGGAATTCTGAAGGTGTTTCCTCCTTTCTTTGAATGACCTCCTGCACCTTTTGAAAGTTAACAGCCTTGCGGGTGGCCTTTTTTAGGCCCGCCAAGAGGCAGGATGTAAAAAGGTGTCGAGACTGTAAGCCTTCAGGGGTGTTGTAATCCCATAGGGGATCCTGCTCTGGGACAGCATGAGGGCCTGTGGGGTGGTTAGGATTGGTCCTATGATTTTCATCAGCATGGGCTTGGGCTAGCTCCCAGACCCGTCGCCTTTCCTCGGGGAGAAGTGTATTGGCCAAGAGCATGTAGATGTCATGATGAGTGAGGCTATATGCTTGTAGGACCCATTGAAACTCCCGAATGTAAGTGGTGGGGTCAGTGGTGAATGAGCCTAACTTCCTCTCTAGCTGAGTAATGTCCGACATGGAGAAGGGCACGTGGACTCTGATGACACCCTCGGGACCAGCTACCTCATGAAGGGGTGCGATTGTCTTGGGGGTGGGAAGGAGTCCCTTAGACCTGGTAACAGGAGGACTGAAAGAGGCGGGCGGCGGACAGGAAGGAGAGGGAGTGGAAGGGAGTGTCTCTGTGGAGGAGGAGGAGGTGGAGCAGGCAGAATAGGGCGGAGAGGAGGGGCATGAAACGGAAGGCTGAGGATCTGTGGAATCAGGCAGAGGAAGAGGAGGGTATAGTGGGAGAGAAGGGGCAGATGGGGCTGGGGGATAAGGTGGGGGTTCATCTGCTGGGTCAAATGAGGAAGAATCTGCGAAGTCAGGAGTAGAAGTAGGGGAAGAGAGGGGTTTGAAAGCAAGGAGGACATGAGAGGGAGGGCAGGAGGAGCAGAGAGCAGGGTGCTGTGCGAGAAGGCTAAAACCTTCAACGCAGGGAATCTCCTTCCACTTTTTCAGACGCTGGCAATAGTTAAAAAGGTCCCGGAGGAGGTTTGGATCTAAGGAGCCTTCTGGAGGCCAATGATTGCCATTATCCAGTGGATATGTAGGCCAATCTTGGGTACAGAATTTGATTAGAAGTTTGGGCTTGATGTCTAGTGTGAGGGAGAGTGTGGCCAGATTTTTTATTAAACATTTGAGAGGTGAGGCTTCAGGTATAGACGAAGAGGTGCCCATAGTCACAGGGAAAGATGGAAGAGAGAGAATAAGAGTAAGCAAGAGAGACAAAGAGAAAACCCGGGATGGACCAGCTTCCAGGAAGCCCAGGGCGAACGGGGGTCAGGTGGGCGTCCCCAAAATGACCAGCCGTCGCGAGGAAATACAGAGGGCACTACCTGGTAGTCACCAGTGAAGTGCGATCTGTGAGACCCAATGGGGTCGGAGCCATGGGCAACCTGACGTCAGGAAAGTTTTCGACCGCAGTGGAAGAAGTCAGTAATGAAAACAGAACTCCGGCTCCGGCAGAATGCAGTTCCAGGCCGAGAGTTCAGTTTTCCCCGAGCAGAGAGGCAGCTTCAGCCAGACACAGCAGCCCCGCAGGAAATAGCAACTCTTAGCCGGCAGCAGCAGCGGAGGAGGGAAAAAACCACAGAGCCTCTCGTGTAAACTCAGAAGCCTCACGCCCCAAAGGGAAACGGATTACCAGAGGGTCCACTTCAACCAGTAAAGGTCTTAGTGGGGTGGATTCCCTCCCCCCACCGGGCATCTGGAGTGTGCCGGATGATCACGGTCACAAATCCAGCGATAGCCCGAAGGGAGTTGGCGAGCCGGGGTCAGGGGATCCTCACCACGCCAGATCAGTGGTGAATGCAGGCAGCCGGAGTCTGAAAAGAGCAGACCAGGGCGGAGTGTCTCAGCGGAGCGGGGGACGGGGCTCTTGTTGGAAAGAGCTCACCGGTATCCGAGTCACGGCACCAGAATGAAAGAATTCCCCACACAAAGACACTTCGCCGGGAGAATTCCAATTTTATTGCAAAAAGCAGTGTGCTTATATAGAACTAAGGGGGAGATGGTAGGGTTTAGATAAATGGCAGGCAACCCGTTTATTGGCAAGTTCTTTCAGATATCAGCTCTGGAGCCCAGGAATTAGTTCTCATTGGGGCTAAGGTTCCCCGCCAGCGAGATTTGAAATTGGGGCTGGCAGGAGAGTTCACACAGGCGGGAACTTTTCGCACCACTGCAGAAAAGAAGAAGGTAGGAAGAAGAGGTGCTTAGGCGCCATGTTGGGGTTTTTTCTCTGGGGTATGGCTGCCGTTTATACTTTTCCCAACAACAGCAGTCAACCAATCAGGAATCTCCACACTTAATGGCTCGCTTTTGTTACTTCTCAAACCACTCCCTCTGGCATTTTGCCAGGCACCATCCAGACTTGTTTACGAACTCTAACATTCCCCTGGCAAAATGCCAGGTGTTATTTTGACTTGTTTACAGACTCTAACATTTCCCCCTTTTGTTTAATTTAAATAACAACCATAGTGGTTTTGACAGAAACACCATAAATAACATGCTACAAACAGAAAGGGAGGATACAAAATGCCACAATACCAAGCCAATTGATGGCTCCATGCAAGAAGCCCTTGGAAAAATTATATCAGCAATGACACCATTTGCAAAGATACTGAGTTACAATTTGTTGTAGATTACAGTTTGTTGTCTCAGTCCAGGTAAAGCAGTGTCTCAATAGATTAACAAACAGTCCAGGTAAGTTCTGCAGGCAGCTAGCTTAAATCACAGTCCAGGTAACTTCTGCAGGCAGCTAGCTTGATCCGAAGTCTCCTCCGGTTCTCAGCAACACTGGAAATTCTTCCACCTTGGTCTTTACAGGCACTGGGACGAAGGCAGGAACTCCAGCAATGATGCTAAAGAAAATCCTGTAGTATTCCAGCAGGCACTAAGAAAACAACCTTTTGAACAATTTAGTATATTATCTCAAGGTTTTTTACATTTGAAATAGGCCTTAATGGCGCTCATTACTCATTAGCTTCAAGGTGTGGGAGAACCATTGTAGTTACTGGCCTTGGAAATGACCAAACATCAGGGATGCCGGTAGCGTCTTTTGCTGGCTGTAGGGTCCTGGGCAGCCCCAGATGGCCCTGGGGAGTGTCCTGCACTCAAACTGCTTCTGGGCACAGGGAGCAAGAGCCTGCGAGACTGTGCCTCCAGGTCAGGTCTAGATTTGGGCTCGAGGTAGTGGAAGAGCCAGCTCCCCAGCCAGGAGGCGGGGAAGGGCCAGTCGCCGCCGCCTCTTGGAAAATCCTTGCTGCGCTGTGACCGGCTTGCACACTCAGCAGCCGCCTCTCCGCTTCATGCACCCTCCGGTAACGAAAAGTATTTAGTAATAGCCTTTTGCTGCAACTTTTTTCCTGATAATCCTTCTTCTTTTGAACTTTCTTTTTCTTTCTGACTAGAGTTCCTGGGCTTCTATCAACACATGCCCTAACTATTCTTGGTTCACAAAGACAATACAATACACTGAGACAAAACAAGACACAAACATACTGTATCAATCTTCTCCATTTTCTCGAAATGGTCATTTTTCCTCTCGCCCTATCTAGGGACGGGCAGATTTGCTCCCGTCCTATCTATGGACGGGCAGCTTTTTTCGTCACTTACCCCCAAGTGTCCCGGGGCTCCCCGTAACGGGCCACCATCTGCCGCAGTCCGGCAGCAGCAAAATAACCGGGGGGTGACGAACAACTTGTGTAGATTGATACAGCAGGAGTGGGAGCCGTTTATTGCAGGACAGGAGCAGTATTTATACATTCCACACAGCTTATCTAATTAACATAAACTAGATACAGCAGTCAACCAATCAGGAATCTCCACACTTAATGGCTCGCTTTTGTTACTTCTCAAACCACTCCCTCTGGCATTTTGCCAGGCGCCATCCAGACTTGTTTACAAACTCTAACATTCCCCTGGCAAAATGCCAGGTGTTATTTTGACTTGTTTACAGATTCTAACAGTGAATAGGGAGCCTACATCCTAGGAACAAATTTTTACTCCTCACACATCAGATAGAGTTCTAATCTCTAAGGTATACAAAGAACTCAAAAAGCTAAACACCAAAAAAACAAATAACCCAATCAACAAATGGGCCAAGGACCTGAACAGACACTTCTCAGAAGAGGATATACAATCAATCAACAAATATACAAAAAAATGCTCATCATCTCTAGCAATCAGAGAAATGCATATTAAAACTACTCTAAGATACCATCTTACTCCAGTCAGAATGGCAGCCATGATGAAGACAAACAACAACAACTGCTGGTGAGGATGTGGGAAAAAGGTACACTCATACACTGCTGGTGGGACTGCAAATTGGTTCAGCCAATTTGGAAAGCAGTTTGGAGATTCCTTGGAAAGCTGTGAATGGAACCACCATTTGACCAGCTATTCCTCTTCTCAGACTAAACCCAAAAGACCTAAAAACATCTGTTCATATTTATGAATGCAGCAATAGGAAATGAAAACTCCCCACATAGGTAGGCGTGGTTGATTAGAAAGCTACTTTTGGGTTACATAATTTCAATTAACTTAATTTCTGTTTGCTTTTCTCTTCGGAGTCCCTTATTTATCTGGTGTTCCTTCAGTTGGTTCTGGTGGTTTGTCTTTCTCTTCAGCTATATTTTCCTTTATATCCTTGTGCTGTAGCTTCCTGTGTCTACCTGCTTCATTACTTATATTCTTTTGTCTGCTTTTTATCTTCAGACATTTTCTGAAGTCTCTTCGCTGCTAATGGCCCTGTTCTTGTTTTTTTAGTCATTATGGATTACTCCTTTTAAAAATTCCTTCCCACCAGTGTAGTGGAGTTTTAGAAGAGAGAGCTGATAAGAAATAGACTCAATCACAGAATTTCTCCAGTCTGCCATTCTTTACCTAAAAACTCTAAGTTCTTTTAAAGTTGAAAAGTTCTATTGAAAAGAAGATGACGGTGGCTTATAGAAGTAAAATGACAGATAGCTTCTTAGGACAAAAAAGCTTGTGTTTCTACTTCATGATAGGCTACTTAAGATTTTGGAAATTAATGTTTCAAACAAACAAACTTTTGCAGTGTAAAATGATTGCATACTTTGTTTTGAATCTTGCTTCTTTACCAATTTGTCTATTTGATTCTTCATTTTTATAATTGTTCCTGAGGGAAAGGGAAGCTTCTTAATGGTCTTTTTAATTTTCTTTACTTCTAGTGTAGTGTCTTACAAACAATGTTTAAAAATTATTTTATGTTTATTAGCATAAGGTGCTACTTGCCTTTCATTTCTATTTCAAAGTTCTTTTTTTTTCTAGCAACAAAAGGAGAATGGAAATTGCTGGGATATAACTGTTAGACTTTCCTATTAATTAGGTACATATTTATTTTCTGTGTAATTTTCTGAAAGGTTTTCTTGGGCTTTAGTTGTCTTAGTAGAGAAAATAATATATTGCCCCTGAAATTACAGATGGATCAAAAAAGGTTTTACCCCTAAGATATGATTACATTGTGAGATTGTTTAACCTGTTGAATCAAATGGCTTAACCTACTTTACACTTTTTATTGACACCCTGAGTTTCCCCTTTAATCTTTTCTGTTAGTTGTATGGGTATGTTAGTATAGCAATAGAATTGGTAAAAAATAAAAACAGTGTATTTCATTTGTCTTTGAAATATAGTCATACATAATATAGCATTTACTACCTCCTGAATTTAAAAATAGTTAAAATATAAAGGCAAATGGAATATATTTGTGGCTAGTAGAATATATGATTGATAGCCTTAATAATATAAAGAGAGCTCATTTAGCTTGGTAGGGAAACACTAATAGCTTAAAAGAATGGACAAAAGGGCATCTACTAGGACTTTCTGTGATTTAGGTACAAAAATGTTAATTGCTATGCTGTGTGGATATAGTAAAAGTAAGAAAGTTAAAGCACTGTAGATATCCATTTATCGAAGAATGAAATTATAACAAAACCATATAATGGACAGGTTGTAGGCAGCTATTGGAAGTGCTATTTTAGAAGAATGAATGACACATAACACTGCTCATGATATAATTAAATGTAAACACTATAAATCTTTGGGTGATAAGTTGAAGAATGATTTTAATTTTCTTCATTATAATTCAAGGTTTTCAGATTCTCTACAAAGATTACATGTTACTTTAGTAATTATAAGAAAGCCAGTAGAGTTATTTTTAAAATGCAGTTGGGCTAGGTTCAGTGGTATATATCTGTAATCCCAGCTACTTGGGAGGCTAAGGTAGGAGGATTGCTGGTTCAAGGCCAGCCTGGTCAACTTAGCCAGACTCTATTGCAAAAACAATAACAACAATAGCAGAAAACCAAAAAAACACAGAAAGGGCTGGGGATATATATAGTTCAGTGGCAGAATAACCATCTGTTTATTCCTTGGTACTGAAAAAAAAAAATCACAGTTTTGTACACTCAGTATTTTTGTTGCCAGTCTTGTTTCACATAGAACTTGAAGCAGATACATTCAGAGCTAAATACTAGCACCTTATTAATATATACCATGGGAGGCTGAAGCAGGAGGATTGCAAGTTCAAGGTCAGCCTGGGCAATTTAGCCAGATCCTGTCTCAAAATAAAAAAAAAGTAGAAAGGGCTGGGATTGTAGCTCAGTAACAGAGCACCCTCCTGTTCAATCCTTGGGACTGAAAAAATTGCAGTCGGATATACTGAATATTTTTGTCACCAGTCTTATCTCACAAAGGACTTAAGGGAAACATATTTAGAATCACATATCAGCAACCTTATTCATTTATTTCCTAATTTTCCCTTTACGTTTTATATTTTAGACTTGGTCTTTTGCATGTTTCATGAATGTTAGTGTCAGTTATATATTTTGTGTGCTCTTACTTAATTTTTTAAGTGAAAGGAAAGAAAATGAAAACATGTATAGGATCAAAGTTAAACTTTACCTTACCATTAGTAAAAACATTTAGAATCCTAAGGATTCTAAACTAAGATTAGAAGAGAACTATGGTCATCTGGTGTCATCAAGGTCATTTTTCTGGTATAAGGTCTTTTTAAGTAGTATGGGGAATCTTCTCATGTTTAGTTTCTCAGAGGTCATACACATTCAGTGATTCTCCACTAAATCAGTTTGATAAAGACTTAATTTAAATGCTACTTTATAATTTTATTCTATTCTACTGTAATTGATTTATTTTTTTCATTTAGTTTTTTACCTTTTCTAAGTTATTTTAGATTGAATGAGGATGACTGGTAGAATTGGTAGGGAAGATAAGTTAATTGTTGGTTTATCTTCTAATAGGTTAGTTAGGGAGGATGGAAGACAAGTAAACAGGCTCCTTTTGTGGCTTGGAAACCAGGAGATTTAGGAAAGATTTGAGGTAGATATTTGCCATCCTGGATTCTGGTTACAAGGCCTGGTAATCTTGATTTTGTAAGTCTGCACTTGGACTAACCAACATACCCAAATATGGTCAGATTCTTGCCATAGGACTTATGCTAATTAAATTTATGTAATACTGAAATATAAATCATAATACAAGTTTGTTTTTTTCTTGCTGCTAGGGGAGAGGGAACTGATGAATAGAGCTGGCTTTCCTTTTCTAGCAATCAGATATTTACATTCACTTCCAGGGGCCCTTTTTTCAGATGTGACTCAGAATTCAGTATTTTTTAGATTTTTCCAAAGGTAATGGGTATGTAGTGAATTTTAAGAAACACTCCAGTGGGATCTAAGGTAGTATTCTGTAATTGTTAATATACCTTCAGAAAATATTTGACCATTCACAAGTGAAGATTTCATGTCCATGTAGGTCATGCTTTACTGCCAAGTTTATCTTATTGTAAAAGAGATTTTGCTTTTGAGAACTTTGCAAAACTGCAAATAGTGGTGCACACCTGTAATCCCAGCATCTTGGGAGGCTGAGACAGGAGGATCACGACTTCAAAGCCAGCCTCAGCAATGGTGAGGCGGTAAGCAACTCAGTAAGACCCTGTCTCTTAAAAAAAAAAAAAAGAGAGAGAGAGATTGTGGATCTCTGTGAAGCTTTCAAGGAGACGGAGGAGTTAGTGCTTAGAAGTTTGCCTGGTAAACATGAGTTAGTGCTTAGAAGTTTGCCTGGTAAACATGGAATTAAAATAATGACAAGTGGGTGGGCTTGAGAAAGTTTTCTTTAGGCCTCCCTGTGTCTGCAGAAGAAAACATCCCGTTAGTAATCATTTTTGTAAGTCCTCTATGTTATTTTTTTTCTGGACAGTGCTGAGCACATATTAGCAAGTTTCTCCCCAATCCTTTATTTATGTTAACCACCTTCTTTCTCTTGAGACATCATCATCATCATCATCATTATTCCTGTTAATAGATTAAGCTAAGTCTTCTGGGCCTAAGAGATTTCAGATTCATCTTATTGTGTACAAATTTAATTACCTTAATTCCCAAGGTAGGACTGTAATGCTTTATTTATAATTTTTTGCTCTTCTTGTATTCTATACCACTATAACTTGAAGCATTTCTAAAGTATGTTTGTTTTCTAAGCTCTAAAACACAAAAATATTCACACTTTATTTGAATAATTCTTAATGGTATGACTTATTTCCCTAAAAAACACTTCATCGTTATAAACATACAGAACAAAACCAGAATATGATGTTTAAATACCAAATGTTTCTGAGCTTTGATACAGTGACTTCACTTTGCTGTTGCTGAACAGGTCTGTCTTTAAAAACCCATCTCACTTAACTAAAAAAAAAAAAAAAAAAAAAAAAAAAAGAAGAGCTCCCTGGAAGTGAATGTAAATATCTGACTTCTAGAAAAGGAAAACCAGCCCTCTTCATCAGTTCCCTCTCCCCTTATCCCTTGCTGAGGTGCTCAGGCTGACCAAACTTGTGATTCTTCTGCCTAACTTGTGATTGTTTCTGCCTAATCAAAAAAAAAAAAATCATATACCTTTTCATATGACCTTTCCAAAGCTAAGATTGGTGGTAGGTGGCATAGCAGATACACATATACAAAAACAGCAGGAATCACATGAATGAGACAGATACTATGGTCACAGCAGACACTGTGGACTGTGACTCCTACAGAAGGCATCATACTTACTGCTTCACACTTCACACTTCCAAACTTGGTCCTTGCGGTTTGTCTGTGTTGCTTAATTTATTTTATAATTTATAGATACAGATATAAAATTAATAACTTTAGCTGGGAATATGGCTCAATTGGTAGAGTGATTGCCTTGCATGCACAAGGCCTTGTGTTCAATCCCCAGCACCAAAAATAAATAAAGAAAATTAATAACTTTAGGATTTCTGGCCAATAACCATAGTTATACCACTTTAAAAGAAAAATCTGAGATCTTTAAATGCCTTTATAAGACTAAATGAAAGATATGGAGTGAGAACTTATTATTATAGGATATCTAGAGTTATAGAAAACATTAATATAGTTTCAAGATGCCAAAACACCCTGGAATACCTCATGCAAATACCTGATATTTCTAGAGCACTTTTAGAAACTGCAGTATGATCATTCTGATTTTGTAATTCACTCTTTTTATTTATTTAGGTACTGAGGACTGAACCCAAGGGTGCTTTACCACTGAGCTACATCACCAGTGCTTTTTATTTTTTATTTTTTATTTTGAGACAGGGTCTTCCTAAATTGCTCAGGCTAGTGTTGAACCTGTGATCCTCCTGTCTCAGGGTCTTAAGTCTTCAGGATTACAGGCATGTAGCACTGCACCAGCTTTAAGGAAATCTAACACCATCTCCTCAGAGATGTACTGTGGTATTTTCTCTACTTTGTGGAATTCACATGGCAACAGATGCTCAGTTTTATTTCTTCATTATATCTTCTTTTCCAAACTCCTCTTTCTCCTTCCTTCCTCCCCCTCCCTCTCCCCTCCCCCTCCTCCTCCACCTCCTCCTCCTCTTCTTTTTTCAGGCAACTTTGCTATCCCTTTTGCACCATCAAGTTTTTGTGAAGTGGCTACATCTTTGTCATATTTCTTTCAGTTTACCATGTTATTATTGTAAGGCTGTTTTTTGCTATCACTCACGTTACTCCACATCTCACCCAGTTTGGGGGTCTTCAGTTGAAATGCCAGTGTTTGTGAATTTGTTCTTTAGATGGCACTCTAAACAGAACAAGAAGAAGTGAACCAGTATTGGTAGTTTAGGGCATTAGGATCCTTCTACCTGCTTCTTTTAGCTTGTCTAAAAGCTTCATTTCTGGATCATTGCATATGTATTTTCTTTTCCTAGGCATTGTCTTCCTCCTCACAGGGTTTTCTTAGAAAATTGCAACAAATGGGGAATCTCTGGATTTTAATTTTTCCTGTACTTCTTGCTTGCATGTACAAAGAAGGCAAAGTAGCTTAGATTTCTTGGAGTCACTTTTATTCATATTAACTCTATTGTTTTCCAGTCACTGAAAAATATTTTTAGGACCAGGGATTGAACCCAGAGGCACTCTGCTACTGAGCTACATCCCCAACATTAGTATATTATATTATATATTATATTATTTTTGAGACAGGATCTTACTGAGGTGCTCAGGCCGACTGAACTTGTGATTCTTCTGCCTAAGTATCTGAGTAACTGGGATTATAGAAGTGAGCCACCACACCTACCTCCTGAATATATTTTAAAATAATTTAGTAGGTTGGTGATTATGAGAATAGTTATATTAAATATACATTTCAATGCCATTTTCAGCTATTGTATTTTAATCCATTAGTTTGATTTATTATATTTGTCAAGATTTTAGGACAAAGACTAATAATAGGAATTCTTGGAAGATTGGTATCCTTTTAACTAACTTTATACTTGAGTATCTTTCTGAAAATTTGTTTATAAACTGATTTTTTAAAAAATGTAATTATGTTTTAAGCATACTGGCAAACTTACTATTTAAAGGAATTCTCTTTTGGATCCTTTGTAAAGTGAATAATCAGCCCATAATTTGTTTCTTTGTGTAAAACTGCATTTGCATACCTCAAATTTGTTTTAAATAGGCTATGTCTACAAATGTTGATGCATGTGTCCAAAAAGAAGAAAATTTAATTTCTGTTTGATGTGAAGTACAAATTCACTTTTGATAAGTGAGACATACCAGATTATTTTATCTTCATTCTTTTTAACTAAATGCCATCAAAATGTATTTAACACCCTAAATTAAAGGAGTGGCAAGACTTCGTATATTTAGATTGAGCCATGGTATATTTTTGTAATTTATCTTCTTAAATAGTAGCAGGGTTAGTGTGAAGTTATGAAAAGTTTGAAAAGTTATTTAGTGGTTTTATCTTTTCTTTTTAAAAGCATAACTGGAATTCCAAATGTTAATTGCTTTATTTTCTTTAAAAGTTTTGCTTTATCCTAGCCTGTGTATGTATGTGGTGCTTTTAAATAGGTTTGTTGGCTTACTTTTTGCAGTAGTTTGATTATACCCATCAGTTTATTGCTCTGTTTAATATTTGGAAGATACTAATGATAATTCATCCTCCTCTTAGTTTTAATACTAAAATGCTAACTAGAATTAACCAAAAACAGCTATTTAGTTCTTAATATAGTAAAACATGGTAGTTTTATAATGAAAAGATGAGATAAAAAATGATTGCCATTCTGAAGATTGTACTGCACTGTTGGTTAAATAGAGTTTTTTTTTTGTGTGTGTGTATGTGTGTGTGTGTGTGTGTGCGTTGTTGTTGTTGTTGTTTTGCTTTTGCAAGACTCTGTGGAAGCCTTGAACAAAACTTGGGGTTAAGAGAGTTTAGGAGAGTTAACAAGTACAGTAAGAAATCTGCGTATAACTTTTCAATCCTCCAAAACTTAATTACTAATAGTCTATTATTGACTGTAAGCCTTATAATATCATAATTAACATATTTGAGTATTATATGTATTGTATAAGTGAAAAATAGAGGAGAAATGCCAAAGAGCACTTTTTGCTACAAACATTTTTACTGTTTCTTTTTCATGTGAAGATGGATGCTATCAATATGATCTCACTGTGATAGCAATAGGAGGTGGGTGTGAAATTATTACAGTTGTATATGTGTATTACAGTTAATTTTATGGAGTTAGAGTTTAATACTGCATCTTTACATTTGTTTGCATTTTTCTTCTCTGCTGGGAGCCATTAGCCAAGTAGGTATGACAATTTCCTTGCCAGCGTACCCCATGTTGCTGACATGTTGCAGTGACATTGAATGTAAGTGACCTTGCTCAAGGACCAAGGCAGATTAGGGTGTTCCCAGTTTTAAGATAATCTTGTTTAGGGCGTTCCCAGTTTAGGTTCCAGGTTTAAGGTTTAAGATTATTCCTGCTGGGAATAGGGCGTATCCTGCTGCCTGAGTTCCCCTTGAGTTCTCACGGGATTTAGACAGTATATTTTGGAGATAGAAGCCCAGTGGAAGTGGATTTGGGCAGAGAACGCGGATTTGGGAGAGAACGTGGATTTCCCCAGAACGTGATTGTAGACGGCTGGTGTGAGTTCGGGAATAAAGAGTTGCTGTTTGAATCTACAAGCTGTGTGGTGGCTCGTGATTGTGTGCCCAGCCAGACTGCGGCATTTGTGCCCAGCCAGACTGCGGCACTTCTCTGCAAATGGTGTCATATATGTTCTATAAGTGTTGGTGTGTAAGTTTTGATAAATTTAATTTTTAAAATTTGTGTATATTTTATGGGAATAAATTGTATATTATCTAAATATATTTTATGCATTCACAACATTCTTTTCAATTTTCGATATTTCTAGGTTATTCATTTAATTTGAGAGTTTTTTCAAATGGTTGCTGATCTCAAAAATAGTCTGCATATAGTGGACTTGTGCAGTCAAACCCATGTTATTCAAAGGTTGTACAGGTTAAAGCTAAGAGCATTGGGAACTTGTACACATCTCTCAGATCTTCTACACAGCCAACTAGATTGTTTATCAAAAGAGAAGCCTTCTCACTATCAAACATGGATTCTGTTAGATTCCATGGAAAGTCAATTTCTGTTAGTGGGTCACAAAACTCTTGGTAATTAATTTCCTGGGATTTAGGAGAAATACTTCTAAAATGAGGCCATTTATCTTTGTCTGCTGCTTTAACAAGTTGAATGTCAGGAATTATCCATAGGGCATTATTAAGTTCAAAACTGAGAAGGAGACAAAGGATCAGGAGCAGAGGTTTTGAGATTGAGATCAGGGTGGGACATGGAGAAATTACTCAAAATGTTTGAACAATGTGAGGGTGTTGGTCACACAGTGCCATGAAGTCTAGACAGAAGCAGTCCAACAGAGTTCATTTGTTTACTCATTCACTCATTTCCTACTGTTTTTTAGGGGAGAGGCATATTAATATATAGTTAGTGACTTCAAGGAATTTATGCGTCTGTTTATAAATCTGTATATGATAGAATGAAACTCATTGTACCTTTAAGAATAGTGGTTGAGAATATTGGTTTTTTGATAGCAGGACAAACAGATTTGGAGTATGAATACAGGAGGAAAAACTTCTTTTTCTTTTAGCCAGTAGATTTATGATTAGGCAATTCCCTTCCCAATATGTCTGCCCTGTATCTTGCCATTCCTACATATGGCTCTATTCCATTGTATTTTGAAGATATTTCTGTCTTTTGAGTTTCTATTAAAAATACACTTAACCTTTGAGAGATTCCATTTTAAATTTATTGTCGGCTAATACATGAATAAGTATCTAACCATTTTGCCACTTACTGAGTGACGTTGGCTTATTTGATTAACTATCCCAAGCCTCAGTTTCCTTATCGGTAAACTGGGTATGCCAGCAGTACTTAATTCTAAGATTAAGGATTAAATAAGATAGTGTATGCATAGTAGTTGCCCAAGAGTCTTGCACATAGTAACTGTTCAATAAACATTAGCTATTTTAGCTCTAGTGTGGGGTAGGAAGGAGCTTAATAATGAGAAGGTGAAAATTTTTGGTGTTTTTTGAGGGTGCTAAAAACAAATTATGTAATTTTCATTTTAAAAAATGAACTTCTCTCTTATCCTCCACATACAATTAGTTGCCAAATCCTACTGATTTGATTTCCTTTTAGAGTATTAGAACGTTGATCTATCACTTCCATTCCAATTGTCATTACAGGTGTTTGTGATAACTTCATAAGTAATTTTTACCTTTAGTCTATTAGTTGTTGTCTTACAAGACACAAATTTGATTGTTTTATTACTTTTATGAAAATTCATCTGTTTTTCCATTAACTTCTCTTTAACAGAGTAAAAAAGTGTGCAAAATCTAAGCCAGGCACGGTAGCACACACCTGTAATCCAGCTGAGGTGGGAGGATTATGAGTTCAAAGCCAGCCTCAGCAACTTAGCAAGGTGCAAAGCAACAACTCAGTGAGACCCTCTCTCTTAAAAAAGAAAGAAAGAGGGAGAGAGAGAGAGAGAGAGAGAGAGAGAGAGAGAGAGAGAGAGAGAGAGAAGAAAAGAAAAGAAAGAAAGAGTGTCTCTGAAAGTAGCCATTCATTTGGATAAATCTTTTTATTTTCCCACAAGGCCAAACCCTAAAATGTCTTTCAAAACAACACCAATCCTTTTCTCTTTTTCTTTTTTTTTAACTTATATATGACAGAAGAATGCATTACAATTCATATTACACATATAGAACACAAATTTTTCATATATCTCTGGTTGTATACAAAGTATATTCACACCAATTTGTGTCTTCATACGTGTACTTTGGATAATGATGTCCATCACATTCCACCATCATTTCTAACCCCATGCCCCCTCCTTCCCCTCCCTACCCCCTCTTCCCTATCCAGAGTTTGTCTATTCCTCCCATGCTCCCCTTTCCTACCCCACTATGAATCAGCCTCCTTATATTAGAGAAAACATTTGGCATTTTTTTTTGGGATTGGCTAACTTCACTTAGCATGATCTTCTCTACCCCATCCCTTTACCTGCAAATGCCATGATTTTATTGCATCTAGGTTGGTTCCACAGTTTAGCTATTATGAATTGTACTGCTTAAACATTGATGTGGCTGTGTCCCTGTAGTATCCTGTTTTTAAGTCCTTTGGTGTAGACTGAGGAGAGGGATAGCTGGGTCAAATGGTGGTTCCATTCCCAATTTTCCATGGAATCTCCATACTGCTTTCCATATTGGCTGCACCAATTTGCAGTCCCACTGGCAGTATATGAGTGTACCTTTTTCCCCACATCCTCACCAACACTTATTGTTGTTTGTCTTCATAATAGCTGCCATTCTGACTTGAGTGAGATGGTATCTTAGAGTGGTTTTGATTTGCATTTCTCTAATTGCTAGAGATGATGAACATTTTTTCACGTATTTGTTGATTGATTGAACATCCTCTTCTGAGAAGTGTCTGTTCAGGTCCTTGGCCCATTGTAGATTGGGTTATTTGTTTTTTTGGTGTTTAGCTTTTTGAGTTCTTTACCTTTTCTCTCTTTCTTAATTAAGTCTTCCAGTGAAAAGCAAATCTCAATGTTTTCTAATTTTCCAAGACATTATTTTTCTATTTTTGTTTTGGTTCTCACTACTTTATTCATCATGTTATGAGTACATGCACCTTTTTTCCACTGGTACATGTAAATTCATTGAGGATAAAAATGATGTTTTACTTATTTTGGTGTACTTTAAAATTACTAAGACAGTATTTTATGTATAAAAGATGCTCAGTAAATCATCTCCCCCAAAGAAAAATGAGTGATTATCTTAATGTTTATATCTCAATAAAGAGTTAAACAAATTTGTGAACAGTAGTCGTCATAAAGATTAGTAGTTTAAGCAAAGGCTTAAATTCTTAAAATTGTATTTCATTAGTACAAGAGAATTCATTGTTATAGTTCACTGGACACTTGGCTTATTCCAAGCACTCTACTTCATATTTTGGTCTAGATGTGTAGTTAATGGGCATGTGACTGTATGGATAGTTGGTTCAGTTTTTAATTATGAAACTAGTATCAGACCTCTTTGGTTCCAATTTATTCAGAACAAGTTAATGTAGCTTGATTCTGTTTCTTTTTTCTATTCAGTACAGTATTTTAAGTGACTGAGGTAGGGGAGAGTAAAGGAGACAGTCGTTAAAGGATTTAGGATCATGAACTGGAAGAAACCTAGAAGAAGTATAACTGCTACAGATCTTAGTAACAAATGTAGTAGTGTCTTCTATTCAGTTCCTTTATGGTGCAAGCAAACACCATCTTTTCTCAGGAAGAAGTGGAGCCTTGTGCACAAACATTTTCACTAAATTTTAGTAATAGTTAACTTCAAAGTTACAATTGGATTCATCTTTTCAAATGTGGGAAACTAGGGGTAAACTAATACTCTAGTGATATACAGTAGTTTTTTAAATGCATGTGTAATTTCAAAAATTTCCACATGATGGCAGAAGATCCTTGTGTCTAGAAAGATGGATAAAATTAAGGAAACTTTATATTTCAATTTCAGTCTGCAATATTTGTCTTTTCATATTCCAACTAACAATTTTCATGTTTGTATTATATAATATAAATATGCTGTTTCCATTTTTAATGTTTTAATTCACTGATTTTACAATGAAGTAAATAATTTTTCTATTTCTTATATACATCCATTTTTGAAGATTTCATGTATTCTCCTGAATAGCATTTTAAATTGAGTAATTATCTTTTTTCTTAGTCAGTTTAGGAGAAATTGAGGGCAGATATTTACTCTTTAAAGGTAAAAATATCAGACCTAATATGTGAAATTTTATTTAACTCTACTTTAGAAATTAAGGAATTGATTTAATCTGTATTCTTCTATGTTAACCAAGAATTTTGAATGACAATCTCATGGTATCTTTACTGTTTTGTTTCTTGCCTCATTCTCTGTCACTGTTTCTCTTAATTTTTCTTTCTTTCTTTTTTAATGGTGCTGAGAATAAACTTAGGGTCTAATGCATGCTGGGCAAGAGCTCCAACACGGAGCCACCACATCCTCAACCCTTCTGGTCTTAATTTAAGAAATTCACTGATTCAGTACATTTTTATTAAATGCCTACCATATTTCAGAAACTGCCCTACTGATTCATAGGTTAAAAGAAGAAGAGGAAGAAAAAAAACTCACACAAAAAAACCTTTGTTTTGCAAGGTAGATAGCCACCAAATACTGTGTTTTAGCTAATGTTTGTGATTCATAAGACAATAGATTTTTCATGAAATTTCAAACAATATACAGCTTTTTTACATGGGTACAGATTAATTGCCAAAGTGTGATTTTTTAATTATATGCTGTATTTTAAGTCCTTTGGGTATAGACCTAAGGAGTAGGATAGCTGGGTCAAATGGTGGTTCTAATCCCAGTTTTCCAAGGAATCTCCATACTGCTTTCCAGATTGCTTGCACCAATTTGCAGTCCCAGCAGCAATGTATGAGTGTGCCCTTTTCCCCACATCCAACATTTTTTGTTGTTTGTATTCTTAATAGCTGCCATTCTGACTGGAGTGAGATGAAATATTAGAGTAGTTTTTATTTGCATTTCTCTAATTGCTAGAGATGTTGAACATTTTTCTATATGTTGATTGATTGTATATCCTCTTCTGAGAAGTGTCTGTTCAGTTCCTTGGCCCATTTATTGATTGGGTTATTTATCTTTTTGGTGTTAAGTTTTTGAGTACTTTATATGTCCTAGAGATTAGTGATCTATCTGATGTGCTTGTAGTAAATCTTTGCTTCCATTCTGTAGGCTCTCTATTCGCCTCACTGATTGTTTCTTTTGCTGAGAAGCTTTTCAGTTTGAATCCATCCCATTTATTGATTCTTGGTTTTAATTCTTGAGCTCTAGGAGTCTTATTAAGAAAGTTGGGGCCTAATCTGACATGATGGAGATTTGGGCCTATTTTTTGTCTATTAGGTGCAAGCTCTCTGGTTTAATTCCTAGGTCCTTGATGTTACTAGATTTAATTTTTTTTTTTATATAGAGCTTTTGGTATCACTGATATGAAGCTAATATTTAACTTTTTGCCACGTGGTTCTTTTGCTAACAGTTTAGCAACTATTGATTTACTTACATGTGCACAAAATATTTAGGATAAAAATGAGTGAAATTGATTTAGGTAAATAGCTATTTGATCTCACTAGAAATAATCATGGTTCTCAGCATAATATGTAAATATACTATCTGTAGCTATATGTGTAGTCTTGTACAGTTTTAAAATAATTCAGAATTTTAAAGTAAATACTGATGCTGAGTAGATTGTATCTTGGTTTTTATGTGGTCAGTGTAAAGGTCTGTGTGTTTAATGTTTATTTTGAGAAGTGGAAATTCCACACTGGCTTTTTTATTCATGATAAACATTTTTGTTAGTTGACTGGTGCCAAAAAGAGTTAGCAAGTAAATAGTTGTAGATTTGTACCACATATTAAATGACAAAAACAGTATTGTTGGAACAAACTCTATTGTATTTGCTCTCTATATTCTCTATTTCCCCTATGTATTTTACCTAACCTTTTATTATGGTTTGGATGAGTGGTTCCCCCCAAAAGTTCATGTGTGAGATAAAACAAGAATTTTCAGAGGTGAAATGGTTAGATTATGAGAGGTGTAAACTAATGAGTGGATTAATCCACTGGTAGGGATTAACTAGGTGGTAACCATAGTCAGGGTGTGGCTGGAGGAAGGTAAATCACTGGGGGCATGACTTTGGGGTTTATATCTTTTCGCTGATGAGTGGAACTTAGAGTGGAACTCTCTCTGCTTCCTGGTGGCCATGTCCTGAGCTGTTTTCCTCTACCATGCTCTCCCACCATGGTGTTCTGCCTCACTTTGGACCCATACTATGGAGTTGGCCATCTATGGACTGAACCTCTGAAACTGTGAGCCAAAATAAACTTTTCTTCCTCTATGTTGTTCTTGTCAGTTCTTTAGGTTGCAGCATGAAAAAGCTGACTAAATTCCTATGATTTTCTTGTCCCTACTCAGCTTGCTTAATGGAAGTTTTGTGTACTAGTCTGAAATATGGCCTAGTCTAAGTAGTTGGTAGGGCAATAGGGTCAAATACTTATGTGACTATTCTGTGCTATACCAGAGGAGGCACTTGTGTTTGAGTACATTAACTTTATTAACCAGATCTTCTGCACTGTCCATAAAAGAAAGGTGTTGTTACATTGAGTCAGAAAAGAATTGGGAAAGAGATGGGTTCATTGGGTATCTTCCAGATTTAATCATTTGTTAAATCAAGAATTTGTTAGTTGCATCTTAAACAATGCTAGACTAGTCTGTGGTAGAATGTAAAAGTACAAAGTAGAAGGTATACCAATTCTAATGAAACCATTAATACTTTAGTAAAAATGAAAAAATTCAGGAGGCTGGAGGTGTGGCTCAGTGATGGAGTGAGCTCTAGCATGTGTGAGAACCTGGGTTTGAACTGCAGCACTACCAAAAAAAAAAAAAAAGACAAATTTAGGGCACAGTTTAAACTGTGTTATAAAAAAAAAGTTTTTTAAAAAATATTTACTTTTCAGTTGCAGTTGGATACGATACCTTTATTTTATTTATTTATTTTTATGTGGTGCTGAGGATCGAATCCGGGGCCTTGCACATACGAGGTCAGTGCTCTACTGCTGAGCCACAACACCAGCCTGGCATGCTTTAGTTTTATAAATAAAATATTGGATTTAGTCAAGTTTTTCATCTTTGCAGTACTGGGGATGGAACCCATGGCCTTGTACATGCTAGGCAAGTATTCTACCACCGAACAAGAATTTAAGTCACCTAGTGGCTTGGGAGGCTGAGGCAGGAGGATTGCAAATTCAAAGCCAGCCTCAGCAATGGTCAGGCACTAAGCAACTGAGTGAGACCCTGTCTCTAAAAAAAATACAAAATAGGGCTGAGAATGTGGCTTAGTGGTTGAGTGTCCTTGAGTTTAATTCCCAGTACCTCACCCCTTCCAAAAACAAAAAACAAACAAAAAAACCAAACTCTGCCATAACTGGTCACAATATAAACTCAGATCCTACTGAAAGTTTGTTAAATTTTTGTTTTTGTTGTTGTTGGATGTGTAATTCAGATTTCAGGTGACTGATTTTATTTTTTTAAGACGGTTTTTTAAAGGGTAGTTTTAAGATCACAGCAACTTTAAGAGTAAGGTATAGAGATATCTTTTGTATCCCCTGCTCCTACACATGCATAGCTTCCTGCATTTTCACCATTCTCCACCACAGTGGTATGCTTGTTGCCATTGATGGATCTACATTGACACATCATAATCACCCAGAGCCCTGTATCTTACATTAGGGTTTCCTCTTGGTGTTAAATTCTGTGGATTTAGATAAATAATGGCCTATATCTCAATATGGTATCATATAGAGTATTTTCATTGTCTTAAAAAAATCCTCTGTTCTCTATTAATCTTTCTCACCAACCTTTTGTAACCACTGTTCTTTTTACTGTCTCCATAGTTTTTTTTTTCTTTTCTAACATGTCATATAATTGAAATCATACAGAATGTAGCCTTTCAAATTGGTTTCTTCCTTTTTTTTTCCCCCTTTCTACTTTAGCAGTTCCGAGGAGCAAACCCATGCTTTGTGCATGCTTGACAGTCTTTTTTTTTTTTCTTTGTCTTATACGCTTCACAGTTTGGTTGTAATGTGTCATGGTAAAAGTCTCTGGTTATGTCTATTTGGGGTCTTACGGGGTTTCTTTATATGGGTGTTTATATCTTCTTTAAGAGTGTGGATGTTTTTTGCTGTATTATATGTTTTCTATGCACTTAACCTTTTTTTCCCCCTTCTCTTTGGGTTCTCCAAAAATGTGAATGTTTGTTTAATGGTATCCCACAGATATTGAACACTGTCTTCACTCTTTCTTATTTTTGCCTCTGGCCACTCCCCTGAATATTTTGAAAGACCCGTCCTCAGGGTCACTATAGTATAGTTTCCCTATAGCTTCTTTGGCTATAATTAATGACTTTGGGCACGATGAGTCAGAGATACTGCTCTTACTTCACAGCTCTGTTTTTGTTTTCTGTTTTTGTTACTGGGGATTGAATTCAGGGACACTTGACCACTGAGCCACATCCCCAGCCCAATTTTGTATTTTATTTAGAGACAGGGTCTTACGAATTGTTGAGTGCCTCCCTAAATTGCTGAGGTTGACTTTGAACTTGCTGTCCTCCTGCCTATGCCTCCCAAAACTGCTGGGATTACAGGCATGCACCACTTTGTTTTTGTGTTTTAAAGCACCAATTGCTGGTCCATTCCCCATATGTTACACAGCTACTTATCTATTCACCTACTGAAGAAAATCTTGGTTTCTTCCAGGTTTGGGCAATTTTGACTAAAACTCTTGTAAACCTTTGGACATAGATTTTTGTGTGGACATAAGTTTGCTACCCTTTGGGGCAAATACCAAATCATATGATTGTTGGATCTTACCATAAGTATGTTTATTTCTGTAAAAAACCACCAAACTGTTTTCTAGGGTGGCTGTTCCATTTTGAATTTTCCATTTGAAATGAGAATTCTTTTTTAAAATATTTTGTTTTAGTTGTAGTTGGACACATACCTTTATTTTATTTTTATGTGGTGTTGAACGCAGTGCCCTGCACGTGCTAGGTGAGCGCTCTACTGCTGAGCCACACAACCCCAGCCCCAAGAAATGAGAATTCCTTTAGCACATGTTCTTGCCAGTTCTTGGAGGTTTCCATGCTCTGGATCATTCTAATAGGTTTGTAATTTTATCTTATTGTGTTTATATATTTTTATAGTTAACGTAAGGAAGTTTAAAATTTCCCTTTGAATATTTGTCATTTGAGTCTGCTAAAATGAACTGACAGTACAAAGTTTAGCAGGATAAAAAAATACGAATTTACTAGTATGCATAAGCTAGGAGTCATCAAAAATATGAAAATACAAAGAAGGACCTAGATGATTGATACTTAAATACCCTTATCATGGGGGAGAGGTCAGTAGGCAATTTTAGAGGGGTACTAAATTATTTTTAAGGACAAATTTCCTCTAGACTCTAGGTATGGTGGTTGATTTAATGTTTGGTTAACGAAATTTTTAGGAAAATTGAAGACAGTCATGTTGCCCTTCCGTGGATCTATTTTTTGAATTTTGATTTTTAAACTTTGGAGACCAAGTTAGGGAGAATTGATGTTCTTTACTATGCTAAATTACTTCAGTTTTAAAATTTAGAATTCAGTTCCTCAATCATTCTCAGGAATCATTAGTTTAAGTGTTCAGTAGACATTTTGGCTTATGACTAACTACTATGTTGGACAAGGTAGCTCTCAACAACAATATATACTGGTCTCTGTGAAACTCTTCCTTTTATTTAACCGATCAACTTTTCCTTTTATAATCAGCATAGACGTCACCTCTTCCTGGAGACCTTTTCTGTTTCATTCCTCATTTCTCATCCCACCAATTGAACTCTACATTGATTTCTATTTATATCAATTATTATATTCTCATTCCTCTTCATTATTACACTGTGTTGTAATTGCCTTTTTACTTGTCTGCTTCATAACTGAAGTATAAGCTACTTTGAATCAGAAGTTGTGAGATCTTTGTATCCCTAACACTTGACATTTAGGGTGTATACAATGAATAATTGGTTATGTATGAATAATAGTTTCACATTCATTTATTTTTATAGTGACTAACATTCTTTAGAATTATGTTCTCCAGACTTTTGAAGCATGTATCTTTCATGTGAATATAAATTTAATATAAATTCTAATATGCCTTGACATTAGTTAATATCTCTTAATATATGACACTTAGAAGGGAATGTTCATTAACAAAA